>NC_135956.1:46926916-47234416 GCF_053455715.1 Rhinoraja longicauda | reverse complement strand
AGGCTCGCTGTGACTTTTTAAAGAGAGTAAACAGGACCTCACATCTGAAAGTCTTAAATGTGGACATGATTTATTTTAATTTCCTGGCTAAAAGTGATCTAATACTACTTTGGCCATAAGTCCAATGTTTTGGCGTAACAACGCACAGAATTACTACCACGTTTGTTGTACTTTCTACACAGTAAATTCCATCTCAAGGGATTATAAACCTTCCAAAGTGAAATACCAAGGGCATTTTTTTATTTAAGTATGTGTTAAATAAATACATTTAGAATTGAATAAAATTAGCATGGAGTGTATAAATTAGAATTGATTTCATATGTAGGGACTTTACAATGTTTGCCACAAGTAACTATTTAAGCAGAGACAAGTAGCAATCGGATATTTTAATAAAAGGCAAAAGGTTCAGGAAAAAGAGCTCTAGTAATGAAGCTCTCCTTCAGGACTGCAAAGAACCACTGACTCAGATAAACTTCTGATTTGGGGGTAAGAAAGCTATCGATCAAATGAAAAAGTATAGTTAAAAGGCAATGGGGAAGGGGGTAGGGTGGAGAGGGAACAAGGTGGGTAAATGTAATTAGGATTACATATTTGGGAGGAGGAAGGAGGAGGCATGACCATCAGACTGGATGGGCTGCTTTTGTGTTGAAACTTCACTTAGTGCAAGTGCAGCTCTGTACCATCACAGCTGGTACTTGCCCAAGCATCTGGAGAACGCCTATGCATAGATAATTCAATCAGTCTCCTGGATCAAACACAGGCAAGAATAATGCCAGAGAATAAAATCAATTGTACATTTCGTCCAACCAGGAATCAAGCAATCAGAGCTCCAGTTTTCTAGATTCAGGAATACACCAGATGCAAAATATTTCTAGTCTGAAGGCATTTTCACAATAATGTTTTAGTCTGTGCCCTTCTGGTAAAAAATTGCCTCTTCCGGGATCCGAGTTTTATGAAGGACTAGACCAAGTGGACCCGTTGGGCCCTCACCTCTCCTGCATTGGTGCAGCACCCTCTCACCCCCCCTCCCCCCTCCCCCCCCCCACCGCCCCTCTCCCCCCTCTCTACCCCTTCCCCTCCCCCTCCCCCCCCCCCCTCAACCCCCCTTATCCTCCCTCCTCCCTCCACCTCCCTCCATCCTACGAGATAATTTAAATTTTAAAATGTGAATAACTTTAAAAATATAACACCGATTTCAATGAAACTTCTTCCATTAGCACCAAAGGGACAATATTGAGTAAGGTGGGCCTTGTTGCACTATTGTGTACCGTTTTGGCTGTAGTTCAGGAACAAACAAACAAACAAACGAGTTTTAGTATATAGATTATAATGTTAGGCACCAGCATCAGCTTGAAAATTTTAAAATGTTCATTTATTTCTTCAGTTCTCTGGCTATAAGTTAAACTAATGGGCTGAAATAGATTCTACCTTATTACAAGAGCAAGGTATATTTTCTGAAGATTGACTAAAATGAGGCTTTATTTAAATCTAATGTTTCAGCACAACCATTAGAAGCAAAATGTGAAGCATCACTTAAAGTAACAAGAGCAAAATACCTCCCCAACTCATCTGATGATTTTTTGAAACACAGCTCAAATTTAATTACAAGTGTGAACACAGCAACTTGCAAAATTCCTGAAAACCTCAATAGGAAAAAGTACTTGTTAAACATGTTTCACTCTGCCTTTTACATTTCAGGAAACAACTGTTCAAGTTTCTTCTCAATATATTTCTGTAATTTTTGAATGATAACTCACATTTATATAAGTGTATTTAATGTAGTGACACATCACAGGAACATTATTAAAATATAAATTTGACACTAAGCTAAAAACTAAGAGGGACAACCAAAGTCTGTGTTAAGGTGATGGTTTTTGAAGACTGATGTGAAGGAGAAGAAAACGAGTGAGGTAGAATGGTTAACAGACTGAATCTCAGACCTTATGAACAGATGCTCAGTTGCCATAAGAGGAATGCCAAAACAAAGAATCCCGAGTCACAAAGAATAAAAAAGTTTTTGTATCTGTCTAATCATCATATCCTGGTTGCATTAATGATTATGCCGGCACAAAGAGTGATGCAGATACATAATTTTGTTCCATCTCTCTTCTAAGATTCATTTTCATGTGTTATGTGCACGCATTCATCAGTGTATCTGATTAATGCAAAGCTTGCAACTCCTCTGCCAGTGCTCCAATTCCAATCATATTCTATGTCAGTAACACCGTGGACCAGAAAATAATCATTACTTGATATGGTTTTTGTAACTGTGCAAGAACAAGATCAATTATACTGATGGAATTGACACCCCCAACAATTAATGGATTAATAATTAAACACAAACTGGTTGGTGATTCCTTCAAAGATTATGTTGCATTATCACGTCATTAAATAAATGTATTGTATATAGAATGTACACATACATTAGAAGAGAGATGGGGAGGAGGGCAATCTTTGTGACACGAACCTCCCTCTTTTCATTACCTGCTGGTGTCAGGTATCAGTTCAAAGAGGGGCCCGGGCATCCTGCAATGGTTATGTCATCAAGTTGGCATCAAGCTTAATATTCTTACAGACAGGAAACCACGGAGCCCTTTTTTATTTACTTTGATTATGCACTGTGCTATACAAAGACGAAAGCATGCAGTAATGATTGAAGTCAAAGCTGAAATATCATAATTTGAAAAAAATAATTTGTTTTCCCACTTTGAAATCTCTCACAATTTGAAAGATTCATGTACGGAAATCATAATCAAATCATAATTTTTTTCCCGACACTTAAATAATAAGTGAGGCATAAGATTCTGTTAAAAGCTTCTCTAAAACTAGGGTACCCAAGGTTAAGATTTCAGAATATATTACATGGGACCAGTTTGTAATAAGTTTAAATTCCCACCACTGGTTTCATGTTGACTGTGGAGAGAAGGCTGTAAACAGCTTTGAAACCACCCCCCTCTCCAATCACTGGTGGAAACTTCAGAGTTCTGCATTAAGCCATGTATATAGGAAAAATTGCAAAGATCATGTCAGTAGCAGAATAACAAGCACACACACAAATCGTTTTTTGTCACTACTGTTGTAAATCCGGACAGGATTTATTTTAATTTTCTGGTTGAAAGTGATCTAATGCTACTTTGGGCATACATCCAATATTTTGCAGAACATCTTTCAGAATTAGTATGATTTTTGTTGTATTTACTATACAATAAGTTCCTTCTCAAGGGTTACAAAGCTTCCAAAATGAAATGCCAAGAGCATTTTTTTTTCAATTATGAATGTGTTAAATAAATAAATTTAGAATCTAGTAAAATTAGCCTGGATTGTGTAGATTAGAATTCATTTCACATGTTTCACAATGTTTGCCACAAGCATTTATATAAGATGAATCAGAGAGTTGTACAGCACGGAAACAGGCCCTTCAGCCCACCTTGTCCACACTGATCAGGTCGACCTTCTGGGTTGGTCCCATTTACAAGCATTAGGCCCATATCCCTCTAAATTCTTTATATTTATATATCTGTTCAAATGCCTTTTAAAAGTTGTAATTGTATCCACTTCTACAGCTTACTCTGGCAGCTCATTTCAGGTAATAGACTACCCACTGAATGAAAAGGTTGGCCCTGAGATCGTTCTTACACCTCACCTGTTTCACCCTAAGACTATGCCCTCTAGTATTAGAATCCTGTCCGATGAAAGAGATTGTGAGCATTTACTTTATCCTCAATATTATCACCCCTCAGCCTCCTAAATACCGAAGAAAAATAGTCTTAGCTATCCAACCTCTCCCTATAACTCAATCCTGTAAGCATAAATAACATCCCGGTGAATCTTTTCAAGGTTTCAAGATTTCAAGGTCAAGGTTAGTTTATTGTCACATGTGCCAATTAAGGTACAGTGAAATTTGAGTTACCAATTAAGGTACAGTGAAATTTTCTGCATCCTTTCCAACGTAATGACTTCCTGTAGCTGGGTGACCAGAACTGCACACGTATTCAAAGCGTGGCCTCGCCAATGACTGTTCAGCTCTGTCATGATATCCCAACATTTGTATTCAATACCCTTCCCAATAGAGCTGAGCGTACCAAATACCATCTTCACCATCAGTCTGAAGAAGGGTCTCCATTCCTTTTCTCCCGAGATGCTGCCTGACCTGTTGAGTTACTCCAGCATTTTGTGAATAAATACCATCTTCACCACACTGTCTTCCTGACTTTTCACTTTCAGGGAACCATGCAACTATACTCCCAGATCTCTCTGTTCTGCAACACTCTCTATGGATCTACCATTTAGAGCCTGCTCTGGTTTGACATACTAAGGTGCAACATCTCACACTTGTGGAGAGTTAAACTCTATTTGCCATTCTTTGGCCCACCTTCTAACTGATCTAAATCTTGTTGTAAATTTAGATATTCATCCTCATTGTCCATCATACCACCAATTTTGGTATTCTCTGCAAGGTAAGAAGCAATCAGATTTATTAGACTAATTTTGGGGAAGAGGGATTATCCTCTTAAGGTTGAATAGACAAGGCAGAATTTAGAAGGGTGAGAACTGATCTCACAGAAACATAAGATTCTTAAGGCTTGGTAGTACATGTTTCTAGCTGAGATTTCGAACCAGGGAGTCAGAATGCGAGATCAAATGGCCAACCAGGACTGTGATGAGGTGAGATTTCTTCATTCACAGGATGCAAATCTTTGGAATACTCTATTTTAGAGGGTTGTGAATACAATTGTTGAGGAAATATCCAAAACAGCACACACAGAATAAATCCAAGGGGAGATGTGTGACCGATGAAAAAGGTCAAGATAAGAAAAAAGACCATCTATGACAATGAACAGAGAAGGCTTGAACATTAAATCCTGCTCATTTTTCATCGTCTTTAAGATGTTCAGCACCTCCTCGACTGTGATATGGGCTGTCCTCAAGACATCTCCATTAACTGTTCCAAGTTCCCTAGACTTCATACCTTGTTCCGTGGTAAAAAAGAGGAGAAATATTCATGAATGACCTTGCCTATCTTCTGTTCGGTGATAGGTAATGCCTGGCAGTTTTCTGCCACGAATATTACTTGCCACTTACAAGCCTATGCTTTAATATTGTCTTGGTTTTGCTTTATGCAGGTATGGGCTGCTTTATTTGCTCATAATTTACATAATGAGAGTGAGACGAACTACTGCAAGGTTTATATTGCCGCCCATGGTAGCTTTGTAATGTTATGAAATCATCAGAAATCTTTGCACTCTTTCAGTTCTTGCAATTCCTGATTTCCCCCGCCTTCAGCTGTTTGGTGTCAGAACACTCTACTTCCCACACTCAACCCCGGCCTCCTCTGCTTCTTTCAGATGAGTTTAAAGCCTACCTCAGATGCCCTAATATCTCATAATGCAGCTTGGCACCAAATGTTATCTGACTACACTCTTGCAATGCGCTTGGGGACACTGTCCTATACTAAAGGCATTAGTGCAAGTTATTGTGGAGCTGTTATCTTCCAGCATATGTCCTTCATAAAGGCAAGAAGGGGAAGTGCAAAGTAATATATTCATAGCGTCCCAAATGAATAAAAATGATGCCAGTGATCTCCTTTTGAGAATTTCAAAAAGCCAAGCAGCTGCTTGATAAGCTCTCATGAACCATCCCCATGAGTGCCAAATGTAGAACTGTGATAACTTGAGTTAACAAGAACAAATCCAAAGTGACAACTGTGCTTTCATTTGGAGCTGGCTTCATGTTCAACAAGAGATCTGTCCAAATGTTTGTTTATGCGTGCTGTTACTTGTTCTCAAAGCGAGAGCACTTACTCAAGAGAAGGTGTTTTGTTTTTGGTCAACAGGGAAGCCAAGGCTTATGTATTCAGGCAGGAAGGTTAAACTGCGGTCAGGATCAAATGGACCATGATCTCACTGATGACAGAACAGAATGTAGTAGCCAAATGACTAACTTATGCACCCATGTCTCACATTATGTTATAACTGTGTATCCATTTACAGATTGTATGTGATACCGTAAAATGAAACAAACTGGTCCAATCCTTGGGTATCAGTGATAAAGTACTGCACAATGTGGGTGGGTAATACTACACAAAACCATTGCGGCAAAATTGGGACTCAAACCTGACATCAGATATTACATAAATGTAAAGCTATTGGGCTGAAACAGTTAATTTGAGAAAGAACTCTATAGTACAAATTCATCCGACTAATGTATAAATCTACTGAAGCATTAAGATCTGATCTGCATGGACATCTTGTCATTTGAGCAGTCTAAACATTGGCAATGAAGATATAATAATTATAGTAGACCATTCTGCTTACCAGGCTCAATCACACAGACAACCAAAGACCAAAACGGTTAAACAGAAACATTTAACTGCATTGGTGAGGAGGCAGTGAACAGCAATAGAATTGTAGATGCCTTTTACATACTTTCTTCCAGTGCAAGAACTGATAAATTTTAATATCACTTCAAACAGCATAACACAAACTGCACCATTCAAAAATATTGTCTTTGGGACACAAAGTTGTGAGTTCCAATCCTGCTCCTGAGAACGGAGTATAAAACTTCAGGCCAACATACGAGAAGAGTACTGAGGGACAGCTGCACAGTTGGAGGTGTGGTCTTCTGCACATGTCAATTTGAGGCCTTGTGTGCTCTCTCAAGTAGATGAAATAAAGATATAATAATTATAGTTGAAAAAATCCCCCAACTAAATATCACTAAAACAGATTAACTGGTCAATATTTGCTTTGGGAGCTAGCACTGCGGGTAAGTGGTTGCTATGTTTCCTACATTACAATAGTGATTATATTTCAAAAGCACCCATTGGCTGTAAGGTTGCTTTGGGATGTCTGAAGATAGCAAAAGGCCTTAGTGAAACCCAAGTCTCAATTCCTATATCAAAGCCCATAAGTATTCACAAAAGTTTTCTCTAGTGAAACTTAATAAAAATAGTTTACCTATGGAGCACATTTATAAATCCAATACAAATCTGATCCAATTGATGACTAATCAGCTGCATGTTCCACAATAATCATTTCGCGTTTTGGGACTACTTTAAAATTATGTTTCAATTAGACCATGAGGAGAGAGCCCAAACCAACATCACTCTTACCCAGCGATCTCTTCATGCTTCTCTGTCCTCTCCCCCCCCCCCCCCGATAATTCATAAAAGGATTTTAATCTTATCATTAAAATTTTATTCTCATCACCAGCATAATTATTGAGAGCACAAGATTTCCCACCACCACGCACCCTTACAAAGCAAATCCTTGCCCTTTATTACTTAAATTGGTACTCAGAGATTGAATGATGGGCATTTGGGATTTCAGCTAACCTGCTTGATTGGCACTGAGAGACAATTCCCACTGAAATATAGCCAAATGCTCTTTGTGCATAACTTAATGTTCTACTGAAGCAATTTCTCCCTACCTCTACCTTACTTATGCCTCACAATCGATTGACAGTTCTAATTCCTTAGTGTGTGCTTCAACCTGGGAGGTCAGAAGGGAGACGAGGAGAGACTGAAAATTATTAATTGCATCTGCATCATGGAACGGCTATGTATCCAGGTTTCCAATCAGCCAGAAGCATCAGAGAAACAGGTGAGGCAGAGAACGCATGCTTGCTAGCAAAGGATCCTCCAAGAGTGGATCCGATCCGATTGACAACTCAAGTCCCTTGGAAGGATCTTGTGATTTCTTTTGAGGTATGCAGTCCTGCTCGTCTGATTTTTGGAAATATTGGTTGAATTGTTGGACTGATAATCCAGAAGATGGGTTAATGAATGATAATTAAACCTCCCCATCTGTGGAATTTAAATGCAATTAATTCAATAATCCACAAGATAAAATTAGCATCAATAACGATAATCACAAATCTAACAGGTTGTGCAAAGAAAATTGTGCTGGAGTATCTTTTAAGAAAAGGATATCTGTTTCGTCATCTGGTTGTGCCTGCATTTGATTCAGACCAATAAGGCCTAATGACTCCTAACTGCCCTCAGAAATGGTTGAGAAATCCATTCACAATTCAAGCATAATTAGAAACGGGCAACAAATACCAACCTCCGACGCAATTCCCATATCCTGAGGATTAATAACAAAAAAAACTTATCCAGGAGAGCTCTGCATTAACATATAGCTCTTAATAAAGTTTAACAAATGGTAATTTGAAGAATCATGCAGCACAAATATATCACACATCTGGCAATGAGGATGCACTGCAGCGTTGGCATGACTGCACCCTTACCAATGAATTAACCTAAATGCAGACCAGCGAATACCAGGTTAAACTTGGGTTTGGCAAAGAATGTAATAGAAATGTTAGACAAAAGTGCAGTACTGCAGCAAAAGTTTTCATCAGCAAGGCTACACCAAAGTTCAGACTAAACCTAAAAGTGTGGCCGTCGTGTGTTCAGATTATGGCTTTATGGTTATCTTTACAGCCTCTTGTGCAGGATCTTCCTTCTCATGGTCTCTGTAATTTACCAACTGTTTTCTAATCTGAAACATATTTCTTTTGCATTTAAATCATGCTCTCAAACGGAGTTATTAAAAGTGCTCTGCAATGCTTCAGTATTATGTTTTATTAACTGCTGGTTTCTTTAAATGTATTCCCTCCTGCTGCTGTGGTGCCCTGCTGGCATTCTGCCCAAAATAACAATTACAGAGCTGGTCCTGGTTCCTGAGGAGGGATAGTTATTCCTTGATCTTAAGTGCCATCTTAACTTTTGCTCCTTACTGGTGCCCACAGGAAAATGAAGGTGGCGTTGGAAAGAAGCAGGTGTGAAAATGTAATGGGTACACATGCCTAACAAACAACGTTCTGATTATGGTTCTTTAAGCATCATCCTGAAGTGTACCACTGATCAACATCTGAGGGACTCAATTTAGTTAAGTAAGAGCATGTATAGCAAATAATGAAGACAGCATGAGAAAGAAATGGAAATGTGGATTAAGATTTATATCCATTAAGAGCTTTTACACTGTGGAATGATAGGCTCTGAAGCAAAATATAAAGTATATATCAATAGCCTTGGTAATGATCACAATTACATTTTTAAACTGGTTACATTGCATATAACCAGTGTAATACATCATTCTTGGCATACAACTGCAGAACTCAATTTTACCAAGTTTCAATCAATCTTTAAAAATATTTGTGCTTTACAATATTAAACTTTACATCAATGCCCTGTTGGTTTGATGTAAAAGATCTCATGGCAAATATGTTTGGGGGGTGGGGGAACAGTAATGACGGGGCAGGGATGGGAAGCATTTTTCCCCATTGTTCTGCCTATTGTTTATTTTTCAACCAATATCACAAGAACAGTGGTAGTCAAACCAATAGTTTAGTTTAGAGATACAGCGTGGAAACAGGCCCTTCGGCCCACCGAGTCCGCGCCGAGCAGCGATCCCTGCACATTAACACTCCCCTACATGCTCTAGGGACAATTTACACTTATATCAAGACAATTAACCTACAAACCTGTTTGTCTTTGGAGTGTGGGAGGAAACCAAAGATCTCGGAGAAAACACATGCGGTCATGAGAACGTACAAACTCTGTACAGACAGCACCCAAAGTCAGGATCGAACCCAGGTCTCCAGCGCTGTGCTACCGCGCCGCCCTTAAATAGTGGGAGCTTGCTTTGTGCAGATTGGATGCAGGGTTTCCTATAACAGTAAATACACTTATGTGGTGGCAAGTGGCATCAATATAAATAGGTACTGAATGGTCATTGTGAACATGGCGTGCTAAAGGGCATGTTTCTGTGCAATATGACTAACTTCACAAGCACTTCCTTTTAGGCAACAGTATGTCTGACAGCAGGTGTTGAAGAATCCTTCTACAATTTACAATGTACATGGTACACATTGCAGCAATCATGTGTGGGCGGTGCAGGAACTGAATAGTTGGACTCATCCAGGCATCTGCAGAGTGATTTGATTCCCATATTTGCAAACTGGAGAAAAATTAGGCCAGAGATTCAGGATGACATTGAAGTACTGTCAGAAGTTCATGAAATACTTTGCAACAGAAATAAATGAGACAGAACCCATCACAACTTTTATGGGAAATGGTCGATAAATATTTAAATTAAAACACTGCAGAGAAACACAATGTGCTACATTCGGCTGAATGAGCTGGGCAATTGTGTTTGGAGAGACTTTGTTGCATTAGTGCTGGGAGAAAATGAATTTCACACTAAAGCACTGGTTTCTATCAGGAGTTAGTAAGGAATCTAGAGCTGGAGCACTGTGGATCCATCTGCAGCTCCTTAGAATTCTGACTCTTGGGCATTCGTGTATACTTGAATATGTGGTGCAAACTCACGCAACAGTTACAAAGATGAGAGGCAGCAGATTCAGAACGATGCCCTAAACTGGTACCTCCAGCTATTGGTGCTTTTTATTTCAGATTTCAAATTAGCATGCATCACACACTTATCTCCTAATCCCATCACTTACAATAGGTCCCATGGCTGCAAGGCTCCTTATCAAAACCCAGGTAAAACTAACAGCTTTTCCTTCTTTAGTTAGGTAATCTGTTTTTCCTGTTGTACATTCAGTCTGGAGTTCACAGCATTGTTAAGAACTCCATATGTAATGAGTTTCTCACTGAAGGTAATTTAATCCAGAGAACACAAATCGACTTTTGGACACAGGACATGTACACAAAGATCCCATGAAAGATTAGAATCCAGCAGTAAGTGAACGCTGTGGAGAAACCAGAAAAAAAGGTGGAAAGAATTCCACTATGAGTCCTTTGCTAGAAAATGATTAAAGGGTAAGAATAGAATAGCAATTTCATCACAATCTTTGTTAGGCCCAGAGAGTTGCAGGGATAGGTTAAATAAATGGGGTTTTTTAAACCAGCATTTACAGTTCCTTAAATAAATGCCAGTGTAATGGCAATTTCTATTAAATGTAATGGCAGTTTCTATACCTTCTCAAAGTCCAACTTCGATAGCCATTACTGCTCGTGGATGTGGTGGAGATATAGCTTACGCACACACCTCACTCTTAGATAGCAAAAGCAAATCTTCCAAATGCTGTTTCTTGATTAATTGGTCTTTATTAAAATAGCACAAATCAAAAGAATAATTAATAATTTATCGTTCTTATCAACTGTTTCCTCTTCAAACAACAGTTGTTACCGTGCAGTTGTTACCATGTGGCTTTTACCGTGTGGTAAAAAACTGTTTTCTCTCCATCCTCCGAGACTAAACTGACCACCAATTTCTCCTACAGCCAGTGTTATTTTAATCAACAACTTGCATTTTTTTGGTTTCATCCTTGGCAGGGAAACACATCCACAGTTATTTCATTTGTAAACTTGGAGAGACAGTCTGTTTCACAAACGTGTGTTTCTCCTGTTTGTTGAATGAAGGCTTCCCAATGTTTTTGTACAACTGGCTGGTGTTTCATTGCACTCTGTGATGCACTGGGATTGACAAGACTGTCCATCCCTCGATGGGAAACAAAACACATTTCATGTCTTTTGTAATGCTTTTATAAATGTAATACTTTGCTGGTTGTCATAAGAAATATAATCAAGCACTGATCTGCTAACCTACCTCTGCCTCGCATTTTGGGTACATCGTGTGAACGAATTCCCAGTTATACATCAAATACTCATTGTTGGACTCAACCAGGCATGTACAGAGTATTTGATCTGATTCCCATATTTGCAAACTGGAGAAGAATTAGGCCAGATATTCAGGATGACATTGAAGCACTGTCGGAGGTTCATTAAATACTTTGCAACAGAAATAAATTAGACAGAACCCGCATTCTCATAACTACCATTCCATTTTTCTCCATCACTAACAGATCTGAGAAGTTTACTGATAAAAATAAATCCCTCCATGGCCTCACTCTTCTCACCTCTAATTCACACCAAATCTTTAGTCTCCATAATATCCATGTTCCTCCAAACCTGATTTCTGGACTATTGTCAATATTCCACAAAGCTTTCAGCGGGCCAGCCTCTCTACCCTAGCACTCTCTAAACCTTCTCAACTCTCTCTCTTCCTTTAAGATGCTCGTCATAACCTCTCTCTCTCCCTCTCTCCCTCTCTCCCTCTCTCTCTCTCTCTCTCTCTCTCTCTCTCTCTCTCTCTCTCTCTCTCTCGAAGTTTTGTTCATCAGCCCTAATGAAGCCAGTTTCTCCAACCCAAGGTTCTGCAGTAATGCAATAACTCCTGTACTTAGTTTCAGTGTAGATATTTGGACCACTTGTTAATCACCCAACCACTGACCTTCCATCCAGCAGCAAATCAAATGCCCAGTCACTTTGCTGGGAACCTCTTTTCCCATCCTTAGTTTCAGTGGGCTGCCTGCCCTTTTGGCAATCCCTGCTCCACTTAGAACTTGGTTAGTGAAAGGTGTCTGAATGAGTGGGTCCCTGGGAATAAGGGTGGGCCCAGGAGCTGAGTGGGGGTTGGGCAAGTAATGCAGCACACATGGCAGTAGAGGCATTGATGCATTTTTTTTTTAAAGAGCACAAAGAAGGCTGCAAACTGTTTTGTTTTAACATTTCTTTAAAAATATTTCCCGCCAAAGTGGAAAGCACTTTTGGCTTTTCGTGCCTGGCAACGTAATCGAGTTTGGGGGTGAGCACAAGGCAGAAAAAATGAATCACCCGCAGGAATCAGGCATTACACATTCTTTGTATACACAGGGTCCAGTCACACAGCAACACCCATGTGCCAATGACTGATAAGTGGCTTGGAGTTCACCAGGATTCCCAACCTTTTGAAATCAGACTGGGACTTGATGGCTCAAGGCTCAGCAAGTGGCACGTGCAGCAAACAGAAACTGAGTGGTTGGTGAGGGCCTCTACAGTGCCCTCCGTAATGTTCAGGACAAAGTCCCATCATTTATTTATTTGCCTCTGTACTCCAGAATTTGAGATTGGTAATAGAAGAAAATCACCTGTGGTTAAAGTGCACATTGTCAGATTTTGATAAAGGCCAGTTTTATAAATTTTGGTTTCACCATATAGAAATTACAGCTGTGTTTATACATAGTCCCCCCATTTCAGGGCATCATAATGTTTGGGACACATGGCTTCACAGGTGTTTGTAATTGCTCAGGTGTGTTTAATTGCCTCCTTAATATAGGTATAAGAGAGCTCTCAGCACCTAGTTTTTCCTCCAGTCTTTCCATCTTTCCTCCAGTCTTTGGAAACTTTTATTGCTGTTTATCAACATGAGGACCAAAGTTGTGCCAATGAAAGTCAAAGAAGCCATTATGAGACTGAGAAACAGGAACAAAACTGTTAGAGACATCAGCCAAATCTCAGGCTTACCAAAATCAACTGTTTGGAACGTCATTAAGAAGAAAGAGAGCATTGGTGAGCTTACAAATCGCAAAGGGACTGGCAGGCCAAGACCATCACAGCTGATGACAGAAGAATTCTCTCTATAATAAAGAAAAATCACCAAACACCTGTCCGACAGATTAGAAACACTCTTCAGGAGTCAGGTGTGGATTTGTCAATTTCCACTGTCCGCAGAAGACTTCATGAACAGAAATACAGAGACTACACTGCAAGATGCAAACCACTGGTTAGCCGCAATAATAGGATGGTCGGGTCACAGTTTGCCAAGAAGTACTTAAAAGAGCAACCACAGTTTTGGAAATAGGTCTTGGGGACAGATGAGACAAAGATGAACTTATATCAGAGTGATGGGAAGTGCAAAGTATGGAGGAGAGAAGGAACTGCCCAAGATCCAAAGCAAACCACCTCATCTGTGAAACATGGCAGTGGGGGTGTTATGACCTGGGCATGTATGGCTGCTGAAGGTACTGACTCACTTATCTTCATTGGTGATACAACCTCTGATGGTAGTAGCAGAATGAATTCTGAAGTGTACGGACACATCCTATCTGCTCAAGTTCAAACAAATGCCTCAAAACTCTGGCCTGCGGTTCATTCTACAGCAAGACAATGAACCCAAACATACTGCTAAAGCAACAAAGGAGATTTTCAAAGCTAAAAAATGGTAAATTCTTGAGTGGCCAAGTCAATTACCCGATCTGAACCCAATTGAGCATGCCTTTTCCATGCTGAAGAGAAAACTGAAGGGGACTAGCCCCCAAAACAAGCATAAGCTAAAGATGGCTGCAATACAGGCCTGGCAGAGCATCACCAGAGAAGACACCCAGGAACTTGTGATGTCCATGAATAGCAGACTTCAAGCAATCATTGCATGCAAAGGATATGCAACAAAATACTAGACATGACCACTTTCATTTACATGACATTGCTGTGTTCCAAACATTATGGTGCCCTGAAATGGGGGAACTATGTATAAACACTGCTGTAATTTCTACATGTTGAAACCAAAATGTATAAAAAAATTCTTTATTAAAATCCGACAATGCGCACTTTAAACACATGTGATTTTTTTTTTCCATTATAAATCTCAAATTATGGAGTACAGAGGCAAATAAATAAATGATGGGTCTTTGTCCCAAACATTATGGAGGGCACTGTATGTGCTTCATTGTCAACTGATAACATTTCCAGTTTGGGATCTTTTACCAATTTAAAGTGCCACAAAAGTGGAAGTCATTGTCTATTGGTCCAATTTAAACACATTAGACACTACAAACATAGCTGAATTAAGATATTTTTAGATGGATTAAGCATAACAATATTGCTAGAATTTCTGAGCAGGGCAATTAAGTACCGATGATTTAAGGCCACTGGATATTGCTCGGCTCATCCTTGACATTTGGGGCAACATCCAACTGAAGCCGATATCACACAGTTTAAAAGTCAACGCAAATAACAGTCAGACCATTAAAGGAAGATTCAAACAAAGGCTGTAAATTGTACGCTGTATTGCCTTTGGATGTCCGTTAGTATTGAACCAAAGAGATTTATGTCATTCTGCCTGGCGTGTACACACCGGCTAACAAAATAGAGCTATTTAAGGTAATCCCACTTCCCAGTCTATAGCTCTAGGTTACAGCATATCCAGTGCACATTTTTAAGTGTAATAATGGTTTCTGCAACCTCCACTCTCCCCAACAACAAATCTCTACCACCGTCAATCTTTGGGTAACAAAAAAATCCTCAACATCCTAATCCTTCTACTAATGACCTTATATCCATGATCCCTAATTACCAATCACCATGCCGTTGCTGGGCATTAAGAAAAACGAGCATATTTCCAGGCATCTGTGCATTGCAACTGCAATGTGATAATGATCGGATAATTTATTTTGGTGTTTCTGGTTGAAGAATAAATATTGGCCAGGATGCCAGTTTTCTTTAAAACAGAGGGAAGTTTTATGCTTGTCCAAGAGAACCGTTGGAGCACTGTTTCTTAAATGCCATGTTTAACCGAGAACACAAGAAAACAGGAGTAGAAGTGAGCCACCAGGCCACTCAAACATGCCCCACTATTCAATATGGTGTCAACCTCTATACTGGTGTCAACCTCTCTTCGGTGCCAGTTTCCCTTAACCCTCAATTTCTCTATCTTTCAATTATTTATCTATCTTCCCCATAAAGAAACTCTCTCATTTCAGGAATTAGCCTGGTGGACCTACTTTGGGCTGTGTCCAATGCTACTACATAATATTTTCAGGTAAGGGAAACAAAACTATGCACAGAATTCCAGGTGTGGCCTCACTGGTATGCTGTACAACTGTAACAAATCCCACCTATTCTTAAACGCCATCTCCTTCACAATAAAGGCTAACTTCATTTGCTTTCCTAACTACTTGTTGGTGCAGGCTGCCATCTCTTTGTGATTCATACATTACAATCAACTGGATCCCTCTGAACTGCATTTACTTGTAGTCTCTCTCCAATTAAATAACAATGTGCCTATTGATTCCTCTTGCTGAACTGCATGATCAATCTATCCCGTACCTGTTACAGAATCACAATGTCCACATCCTAACATGCCTGTCATCTATTTTTATATCATCGGCAAACTTGAAAATGTTATATGTTTTCCCTCCTCAAGGTCAATAATATAAATAATAAACAATTGAGAGCCAAAATCCAATCAATCAGGTACTCCACTGGTCACATCCCCCAGCCTGAAAAGTTTGCATTTATTGCAACTCTTTGTTTTGGGACATCTTGTCAACAGTAGATAATGTTAAAACTAACTGGCCTATAGTTCACCACCTTATGTCTTTCTACCTTTTTGAACATCGGAGTCACATTACAATTTTCCAGTCTTGTACCTACCTGAACTTTAACAAATCTTGAAAAATGTCAACCAATGGGTCACCATATTTGTAAACACTTCTTTTAAAGCTCTTGGTTGCAGGCCGTTGGATCCCACAACTTATCCACCTTTAGCCCCATGGGTTTCTCTAACACGGTATCCCTCGTGATTGGGATTATTACGTTCCTCGCTTTATTTAAAATTAGCCCATCTGTTATCTTAGAAATATTTTCAGTCGCCATGGTGACAAATGAGGCAAAAAAAATCATTTGATATATGTGATCTCTATGTTTCCTGTTATTACTTCACTAGTCTCATTCTCTAGAGGTCCTATACCTAGCCGTCTTCTTTCCATTTATAGATCCGTAGTTTTGACATTTCATGCAAGTTTTCTCTCAAAATCAATTTTCTTCCTTTTTATGAGCTTTATCGTCTTTCACCGCTAAATCCTTAAAAAACATCCGAGGTCTCTAGCCTATCACTAGCTCTTGCAACTTTATATAACCTACTTCTCAATTTAACATTATCCGTGCCTTCCTTTGTTAACCACAGATTGTGCCTCATTGGGATGTTCCTGCTGTGGGCCAGTTGTTTAAATATCTGCCACTGTTCATCTATTGACCTATCTCTTAGCTTATTTTCCCAGTTCACCTTTGACAACTTTACACCATTACTAGCCAGCCATGGGCCTGTTGGGTCCAAAACTCTCCTGCAGGCCCAGCAACCTTTCGTGCAAACCTCTCCTGCAGCGCAGCAACCCCAGTTGGGTGCAAGCCTCTCTTGCCCGGCAACCCTCCCCCAACCGATGACCCGTGGACCCATTGCCGGCCGAGGAATGTCCCCCGGGGCCATGGGTGGGCGAGGGGGGAGAGGAAAGGGGAGAGGGAGCCACTCGTCCCAGCCCCGAGCGGCCAGCGCTGTGGACAGAGCGAGCTGTGGACCCGTTAGGTGGAAACCTCTCCTGCAGCGGCAGCTCGACGGTGACGGCCATCTTATTTGACCCTCCGCTGCCGCACTGCACCAAGGGAGGAAGGTCAGGCGCGGGGCATGCCAGGCCGGTCCTCCAGCATTTATTAAAGTTTAAGTTAATTGCTTTTAAAATGTAACAAAACTTGATCAATCGTGAGTAGGGTGGGCGTGTACCGTTTTGGCTGTATTTCAGGAACAAATCTATCCACAAACCCACAAATATACAAGATAAGAGTTTTAGTAATATATACTAGACCATGTAGACCCGTTGGGCCCAAACCTCTCCTGCATTGGTGCAGCACCCTCTTCCTCCCCTCCCCTCCCCTCCCCTTCCCTCCCCTCCCCTCTCCATCCCACTCAACTCCCCACTCAACTCCCCTTATCCTCCCTCCTCCCCCCTCCCTCCCTCCTCCTCCCTCCCTTGGAGATAGATTTAAACTTTAAAATGTAGGGGTTGAGGCTCCTTTAAATCTGTCCGCTGTATCCCTCTACCTCCCTCTTCTGCAGTCTCACCGTCCTGTCCCCGATCATTTGCCAATTTAGAATGAATTAATCCAAGGGGTGTGATTGCCTTCGGGAATCCAATGTCCAAGTAATTTTTCATCTCCCTGCCATGCCACAGTGTATGGAGCTTAGACTCCATCTTATTGTCGCTGAGCCGATGTTCCTTGAGCAGATGACACCTGCTGCGGATGCGGCCACAATGTTGATCCGTTCCCAGGTTGCAACTACAAACACATTGCCTGCCCAGACATCTGACATAATTAACTAGTTGTATTTATTAGATAACATTATGTGTTAGGTTTTACCACTCTAAATGAGAAAAAACTTGCACACACCAATCTGCCCTGAGATGGACATTTAACCAATCAGAAAAGACAGAACTCCAAAGAAAAGTTTGCAGCAATCGCCTGTCTGTTGTTCCTGTGACCTCACACATATACATTCACAATCGGGAAGAGATCGCACTCCCGATGGAATGCCTGCCTAAATTTGTTACTTGTGTCTCTGGAGTGGAGTTTGAACCCACAACCTTCAGTCTCATAGATGAAAGAGATACTACTAAAAGAGTAATTTATAAACTGGCCTACAGTGTTCCAGTAATCAATGGGGGAACATCATTACAAAGTAATGGTTTTGATACAGCACAAAATTAGTGAAAAAAGTCCCAAAGCTATTTTAAACCTACCTACTGTTTAGAAATTTTAGTTATTCCACATAACAGTATAATATGATTCATTCTAGGGGAGAAGTGCAGTGTTTGTTTGAGGTTAGAGTCAATAGAAGTGATCCCTCACTTGACTCTTGACTTTTCTCGGGGAGGAAGGAGAGCAGTGTTTATTTGAGGTACAGGTCATTTAAAATTTGCCATTTAATCATTTTACCCATTATGAAAGCAAAATAAATTCAATAAAAGTTTGGACTTCGCCAGAGAATCCTGAAAAGTGCGGTATAGCAGGGTGTCTCTGTGATCTTGTCACCTGCTGCATGGCTCACTCACTCTAATCCACGTTCTCTCTTTCTTTCATGTTTTTCCTTCAAATGACACCACAGCATTTGTCTCAGAAGCTAGTTGTGATAACATATTTCCTGTCACAACAAGTCATTACAAAACGCAAACAAAGCAGATATTTAAATACCATGAATTCTATGGGCATACTAAGGAAAGGGCAACACAAATAGGATATTCAGCTCATTTCACCTGTGCTGGCCATTTGAATGAATCCTTCAATCAGCTACAGCACCCTGCTTTCCCTCCAAATTATTCCTTCTTCCCTTTGGAAGTTCCTCTGACTATAGTTGGCCGTGTCTTGCATGATTATAGGCTTACTTTTCAAAATGTGTAGTTTTGCACAGTCTCTTTCTTTTCACTATCTTGTAGAATTTATATGTAATTTGTGTCGTTTATTTATAATTTATGTTTTTGTGTACTATCCGGTTTATGTGCCGTAAAAGCCACTGCAAGCAAGACTTTCTTTGTACATGTATCTCACCATTCTTATGCATATGACAATAAAGTTGGCACGACTTGACTTAATTTGAACCCCCCCCCCCCTTCCACTGCCCATTCGGGCAGCCCATTCATAATTTGTTGAATTGTCTCAGAACATCCAGAACAGTTTGCAGTACAACATCCTAATTCCAGCCTCTCATCCCAGTGCATTAAATCAAGTATTTTAAATTTGTGTCCTCAAGTAACCAACTCTCCTGCCAGTAGAAAGACTTTCCCATTTGTTAACAATCTAATCTGGAGTTTACAAACAATCTGGAGGAACTCAGTGGGTCAAGTAGCATCTGTGGAGGGGAAAGGAATTGTTGACATTTCAGGTCAAAACCCTGCTTCAGGGCTGGGAGCGGAGAGGGAAGATTTTCAGTAAAAAAGAGGAGACAGGAAGAGATGAGACAGAAGTGAGAAGAAAGAAAAAAACAATGAAAAAAAAGGAGGCAGATCAAGGGAGCCCAGTTAGGAGACGGTTAAGGGGGCTATTTCCTTTTTCTCCTGTTTTCTTCCAATATCCACCTGTCTCATCCTCCCCACTCCACCCCTCCCCACCATTACCTGGTTGCATATGTCCATTACCCTTCACTCCTTCCGTATCCACCAATCACCTTATGCTTCTGTCTCATCCCTCTGCCTCTTCTTTATACTGCACATCACCCCTCTCCACTATCGAGTTGTTTCTGATGCAGGACAACTCGAAACATCGACATTTCCTTCCCTTCCCTTCCCTGATCCGCCAGATGCTGCTCAACCCGTTGTTTCCTCCAGCATATTGTTTGTTGCTCCTGATTCAAAAATCTGTAGTCTCTTATGTTTTCACGTCCCGTTAGGTATTCTGCAGAAACGCTCAATTTTGAATATGGTAAAAAAAAAACGAACTTAACTTTTGTTTTACTTGTTATTTATAACAATTAAGGAAATATATTGAAATAGATTGCAAGTGCAAGATATGACATTGCATTTAATTATGGCAATAGTGCAGTTGGCATGAATCAAGGTCTAATGGTAATGTACTGTCACATATTAGCAAGACATTCAAGTATTCCATGAGCATAGTGGAGTCTGTAAATGCAGGATGAAATGATAAAGGACTAAGCGGAGGTAACTAGGATCCTTGTTCAAAAATCTCATTTCAGCATCTCTTTAAAAACATGATCTGATCACGTGTTTTATATTCGTCAACTGAGCAGATCAAAGCTGCACAACAAAGTGCCATTAGATTCCCATGAAAATGCTTATTGATCCCACCATAGAGTCCTTGTCCCACACATCAAAAAAAATTTAAACCTACCTGGCAGCAACTTACACAGTTTGTTAAAAACACAAGGCCACCTTATTCCACCAACTGGCGCATCACTCTCTTGATGAAGCTTTTAAGAACATAGTACAGTATAACACAGGAGTAGGCCTTTCGGCCCACCATCCTGTGCAAACCATGATATCAATTTAAAATAATCCTATCTACCTGCACTGGGTCTCTATATCTTCATTCCCTGCCTGTCCACATGACTGTCTACATCTATCTATATATATTACTCAAACTCTCATCTTGTATGTGTATTTGTATGTATATATATTTGTTCTCGAAATACAGCCAAAACGGTACACGATAGCGCAACAATTTTAGGCTCACTTTACTTACCATTGGCCTGCAGTGTGCAAGTAGCAAAGTAGCAAGTAGCAGAGCTGTGGCCTAGTCCTCCGCCTCGGCTCCCAGTGCCCAGCCCAGCTTTCACTGCTGCTCAGCCTCCGCTGCCGATCGGTCTCTTCTTGGTCCTCTTCCTCCTCCTCTTCGGGCTCAACACTCCGCTTCTCCTCCTCTTCCACCGCCTCCTCCTCCAAGGCCGTTGAACACAGCCTGGGCCCTTCGCCCTCAGGCGGGTCGCCGACCTCCAGCGCTCGCTGCTTCTGCCCCTGCAGACCCTCCAGGCCCCTCGGCTCGGGTTCTTCTCGCTGCTCCTCCCCCAGTTTGCTCAACCCCATCCTTTCCTCCTCCTCCTCTTCTTCTCCCCCTGCCAGCCGGTCAGTGGCCCCCTGCTTCTTGGCCTTGCTCTCCTGCCTCCCTTCTCGGCCGCGTTACCCCTTCTCCCGCCGGCTGGCCAGACGTCTTCCCAGCTGTTTCTTGCATCCGCGAGCTTTGCAGCCCTTCCCTCAGTTGCTCTTCCTCCGCCGGATCCTCCAGCTTCTTCCCCATTTTTTACAGCATAAAAATTGACCATTGTGGCGTTTTTTTCAAGGTGAAAATGTACGTGTTGCATGTGTTTGGTGCTAGTGTATGCCAGAAGCTGCCATGTCCTCTAGATGGCTTGAGTGACTCCTTGCGTCACACCCTTTGACCTTACGAGCAATCCCCCTATATCTAACTCCATCTTGAAAACATCCAGTGAATTGGCCTGCACTGCCTTCTGTTGCAGAGAATTCCACAGATTCACAACTCTCTGTTTTTCCTCATCTCAGTCGTAAATGGCCTGCCCCTTATTCTTACACTGTGAGGAACATTTTTCCCACATCTAGCCTGTTCAATCCCTTAAGAATTTTATATGTTTCTATAAGATCCATTTACCCTATCTATGCCTTTCATAATTGTATATATTTCTGTCAGGTCACTTCTCGGCCTCTGATGCTCCAGAGTAAATAATCCAAGTTTGTGAAACCTCTGCTTACAGATAATACCCTCCAATTCAGGCAACATAATGGTGACCCTCTTCTGCACCCTTTCCAATATCTAATGCAGTGACCAGAACTCCACACAATACTCTAATGTGGCCTAACCAAAGTTTTGTACAGCTGCCGTATGACGTCCCGACTTATATACCTATATAGACAGATATCTTCCTGAGATCATAGATACATTTAATAGGAGACAAAATAACTATTTGAAGAAAAGTACAGGTGATGCTGAAGCGTTTAGAACAAAACGATGGGTGCGAGGTTACTGACAGGAAAGATACCAGCATGGATCAATTGGATCAACGGGCTGTTTCCATATTGTAAAATGGCTGAATTGTAGAAGGGACAAATATATTCATTGTTGCAATGTAGGTAACACTGCAACATAGCTAGCAACTGCAAGCAACAAAATGAGAAATAAGAGATTCATTTTTAATGATATTAAGAGAACAATACATTTCAGCCATGTCACTGCGGACACTGCATGTCCCTCGTCTTTATTCAAAATAATGCTTTGAGATCTTATCCCACCCACTCCAGAGAGTAGGCAGGGGCTATGTAACCATTCAGTCAAAAGATAGCACCTCCATCATCTGTGCAACACTCCCTCAGAATTTAGATCTTTATGCTCAAGTCTCTGGTGTACGACTTGAACCTAGTCTGTCAAATATTTATTTTTCCTTCAGTCAATCCAGCATTTCCCAGTTGGGCAACGCAAAGATCTCAAGACGTTCTGAAGCAACTCTTCGCTGGGAACCTTGACATGGTAGAGATGTGGACACATGGCTTGATGGCATCGGTGAAGTTGTGAGTGAACCACAGCAGAAGATAAGCAGGAAGCTATTGTCAAAACATGGCAGAGAAAATGTCAGAGACTGCACTGGGCAGATATCAACCAATGTAGTCAAAGGCTGTTAAGTTATCTGTGAAGGTTTACTGGCAGCACTGAATGTTCTCTCATTGTTTATTTAACTCTGTGGCTCCAGCTTAGGAAATGATTGTTTTAACAGGGCAGGAAGTCTGGGCTTTGTAAACAGAGTGCTTCTGTATTAAATTACAGGTAACAAGTGTGCAATCAACTTGCGAGTTCAAGCTTATGAAAAGCTCCCTGCATGGATATGTGGCATACAGGAAATCAATTTGATATTAAAGGCAATTCTTTTTGAAAACTGATTAAATAGCTGATTAACAGATTTAAAGACTGTGAGTGGATTAAACCTTCTCTGTATCAACAATAACGCATGCCTCAGTAATGGGAATTGTTCTCTGGACTGACTCTTCCAAAGAAAATAATTTCTCTCCATCTGTTCAATCAACTCCGTCAACTGTCAGCAGTAGTAGATGTTATGTTATCAACTAACGTCTACTACAAACCCACTGACTCCCACAGTTATCTGAATTACACCTTCTCCCACCCTGCCTCTTACAAAGACGACATCCCCTACTCTCAGTTTCTCCTTGTCCACCACATCTGTTCCCAAGATGAGGGTTTCATTCTCGTTCTTTAGTAAGCTTGGTTCCCCACCTACTGTCTTAGACAGATCCGTTACCTGTGTCTTCTCTGTGTCTGTGTCACACCCCTCCCCCTAGATGTAACAAGGATAGAGTTCCCCTAATCCTTACCTTTCACCCACCAGCCTCTGAATCCAACACATCATTCTCTGACATTTCCCCCACCTTCAATGGGATCCCACCACCAGTCAGATCTCCCTATTCCCAACCCTTTCTGCTTTCCGTAGAATCCACTCTCTCTGCAACTCTTTGGTTCACTCTTCGTTTCCCACTCAAACCACCCCCTCCCCAGGTACATTCCCCTGCAACTGCAGGAGTTTTAACACTTGCCCCAACGCCTCCCCCCTCAAATCCATCCAGTGACAACTGCAGCCCTTCTAGGCGAGGCAGAGTTTCACAAGCACCTCTTCTTATCTCATTTACTGCATTTGGTGCTTCCAATGTGGCCCCTTTGGACAATATCTGTGCATTAACAGCTCTCAGGGGCAGAGTATAACGCACTAATTCTTCCAAGGTTTTATTCAAAAAATTACCTTTTTCCTAACAATGTCTCCTCAGCAGAGGGGCATTTTAACCTAACGTGGAATCAGTGAAGCGAAATAAATTGCAGTAAATAACTGACAAGGCCTGTACCAATCTGGATGGCCATTTCCTTCAAATTCATTGCTTGCGTACGTTTGAAAAAGCAAACTGTGACAACCTCCAACTTTTCCACTGAGAAAAGGAATGCATTCTCGATTTTTAAAGCAGCCTGGGAAATTCACAATGGGAAGGTGAAGTGAAGCTTAATTGTGATTCATAACATATCCTAGGAGCTGTCAATACTAAAAAAACGTTAAGAGATTTATGATCAGAAAGAGCAAGATCGCAAATTATTTAAACTGATGGAATGGTGTTCATTTTTCATTGTAAGCAATTAAAAAAATACACTTGAGATTATTCTAAATACCATAGACCACATTTGTCAGTAAGGAAAGCCTTTGGAGTCTGTACTGCAGGACACGATTCTGAAACTTCAAATTTAATACAAGATTTGTAAATGTGCTATTTTTTAACTGATACAATTGTGCGTGGCTCAAAGTGACAGTTAGTGAATTTTTAAACTTGTTGGGAAGAGCAGACTTTCCTCATTCATTTTCTGATGGTTATGAAGAGTCAAAGTTATCAGGGACTGGCTTGGCTGAGTGGGAAGTTTCCTCATTGTAACATCTATGTAGTCCTTATGGCTAATAGTGGGAGAGATAGTGGTAATGATACATGCTAACCACCAGTCGAAAGCAAAAAATGGAGCTGTTCATCTATCGAAGGAACTTGGTTCAGATTGCTTATTTCAGGCCATCTCAAAATATTCTACAATTAATAACATGATTTAAGTGTTACCTGTTAATGTGGAAATGCGACAGTTGGATTGTGCCCAGCAAAATCACTACAGAGTTGGAGTACGTTAAAATTTGTTGGAAAACTGCCTGATATAAAGCTTTGGAAATTTAGTCACCACGTTTTGTTAAGACACAAGAAACTGCAGATGCTGGAATCTTGAGCAAAACACAAAGTCCTGGAGGTCAGTCAGCATCTGTGGTGGGAATGGATAGACGACGGTTCGGTTCAGGATCCTTCTTCAGTGTGAACATCTGAAGATGGATCTGAAGAAGGGTCCTGACTCGAAACGTCACCTATCCATTCCCTCCACCGATGCTCCCTGACCCACTGAGTTACTCCAGCAGTTTGCATTTTGCACCAGATAGTTGAAGAGAAAGAGAAAATCTTCAATCTGGTTAGCAATGCAAGAGCCTGCCTCAATCAAAACAAATTGAGGCAGAATCTGGTTTTGATGGAATATTATTGACAATTCGAGATACAGGTGGTATGCGGGTTACAAACGCCCAACTATTGTATACACCTTCATACAAATGAGCTCCCATGGTATTAAATTTAAAAGTCCAACATACGTACAAACGTTCATTACTACGAGACAGAACTAGTTTTAGTAATTGTTTTTTCTTATGTTCATATGGTCTTTTGATGCCATTCGTTACAGTAGCCTGGAGGTATGGTCACCATATCGAGTGATCTTTGTGTATCTTTTGACTTATGCACAAAATTAATTTATGGACATGTGTAAAAGACAGAACTCGTTCATTACCTGGCGAGGTCCTGCATATTAACTTCGAAAAGCTCTACATTTCTCTACCAGGTAAACAATCGAGCAAATATGGAAAGCCGCATCTAATGAAATGACCAGGTCCTATTCTTTTGTCCATATTTTCCATCACTTAAAAAATTGATAGCTGAACAGTCTTATATTTAAGATGGAGGCACAAGAGACTGCAGGTGCTGGAATGTTGAGTAAAAAACAAACTATTGGAGAATCTCAGTGGGCTAAGCCGCATTTATGGAATGAAATGGACAGACTGGACAGACAGCGTTTTGGGTTGCGACCTTCTTCAGATGGTTAACATAATCATTAGGTGGCTCAATAATTGTATCTTATGGAGTAAAAAATATTTTCAATTGCAATGCTTGGGAATGACTGATAATAACAACACATATCTTTAATGTAGTAAACATCCCAAGGCATTACATAGGAGATTTATCAGAAATTAAAAAATGATCGCATGGATATGAATTTAATCTTTGGGATTACAAATGCTAATAGAAATCCTCTAAGGCAAACTTTAATTCATCAGCTATAGACAACATGAGGACAAACCAAGCTTTCTGTGACTAAATATCATGCTCATTACAAAACAATTGTCCACAAGTCATCATCTGATTCTATTAGCATTATGCAGATAATGAAGTTTTTAAAGTGTAGAGGGATGAATTTTAATGGGAGATGCTTTACCCATTTAATCTGGTTGAGCCTTGAGAATGCAAGCAATGCAGAAGCGCATCCACCCCAGCTAAGCTTCAACCAGAAAATCACAAACTGCAGAAGCTGGAAATTTGAAATGAAAACAGAAAATGCAGGAAACACAGCAGGTCAGGCAGCAACTGTGGAAAGTGAAACAGAGTAATGTTTCTTTCATCAGAGTACTCTTCCAACATTTTCTCATTTCAAAATCCAGCCTGTCTGAAGTAGGCAAATGAAAACATCTTGAATGTTGTCTGAGCTCACTATCAGGAAGTGCTCTGGGGAAACTTACCAAGTTAAAGGCACAATATCAATGCAAGTTGTTTTATTTCCCAAATAGAAACCAGTTGCAGGTTAAAAATGAAAAGCTCCTTTTCATTATAAGAGTTATTAGCATTAAGACAACAGAGACTTGTGCAGGGAATTCCTCTAAATCATTATATATGTAATCCAATCACTTACATGCACAGTTTGCAGACACGAGTAATGGAAATGTATTTAAGCATAAAGTCTAAGTTTAATTTTATCGGAAATGATTTTAATTGCACTTTTAATATCTTTCATCATTCCTCAATGTTCCTCATCGATGATTGGAATTGCTCAGTTGTTGTTATCTTTTTAATTGACATTAAAAAGATAATAACAATGGAACATTTATTGTTTACTTGATTAACACTGGCCAATTTGAGAATATTTTCATAGTATGACTGTATTGCCGGCTGGGTGAGTAGGGCATCTACATTAGTACTTAGGCAATTCTTATTAAATCATGCCTTGTTTAGAGAAGGCAAAATTTAATTCTCTGCAACTGAGTGCTGGAGTACTTGTGTGTATCTTTGAATTTACAATGCAGAAACAAAGGCCCAAGGGTTTGTGTGTGACTGCACGTGCGCACTCGTGTATGTGTGTGTGTATGTTTGTATGTGTCCGTTGTGTGTGTTTGTATGCATGCATGTGTATTTGTTACTTTATGCAAATCATGACATTCGTTATTATCTTGCCCTTTTGACAGCTGTACGGTGATGGAGATAAATGAAAAGACTGCAGTACTCTCGTCATTGTTCCATGTACACTATGCGGTTAAAACTAGAGACAGGCTTCAAGAAAGGCTGCATACCTTGAAAGAGAAATAAAACCCTTAATATGCATTTCAGATAACAGTCCTATTGAACCTTAACATCCATTTGGGTTACCTTACTAATTATATCCTTTCTTTTCCCTCTATAAAGAAAGAGTTCTCTGTGGCTCACAGTTCCAGCTATCACCTGCTTACGTTGCGTCTGCAGATCAATAGCGCCTAGTTAAGTGGATGAAAAGGCTAAATGTGACTCTCGTTTGCAATGCCAGGGGTTATTCTGCTTTTAAGTGGTACTCTTGTGCTTCATTTCGGCAAGCTCAAATCAACTCCCAGGTGGTCTGGACTTTGTAAGTTATTTTATTATTAAGGATCTGACATTCCTTTTTACTTCACCACCACAATACCGCAATAGGTTACAGTTAGACTGCTTGCATAACCATCATGCAGAAAATCTACATTATCCTCCAAAGCTGTTGGTCATACATCTTACATGGCAAAACAGACACTGGTTTTAATGCAAGCAAAAATCAATAAATATTAACCTTTTCTGACACTTCCTACACTGATACTTTATCTGCTACTGTCAAGTTATACAATAAAAAGCCAGT
Source organism: Rhinoraja longicauda (assembly GCF_053455715.1). NCBI lineage: Eukaryota > Metazoa > Chordata > Chondrichthyes > Rajiformes > Arhynchobatidae > Rhinoraja > Rhinoraja longicauda. The sequence goes on along the minus strand of NC_135956.1, from coordinate 47,206,524 downwards.
GATACATTGCATTTTTTAAGCTGAGAATCAAGGATAGATTAGAAAATCAATGTAGATTAGCAAAGATTCAATATTAATTACTTTTTTTTAAAAAGAACAATGAGAATTTCGGCTGTAAGATAAAAAAAAACCTGTCCTGGTGCTGTTGCATTAATCAAATCTCCCATTTCACATTAATATTTCAGGATTACATTTAATGCTACAAAAGGGCGAACACATGGGGGGAAACGTTACAATCTACAGAGCCTGCCACTGTCTTTTAAGTAAGTTAATGCATGACTGCATTAGTTTCCAGCATTATAGCAGTGTCTGCATTACAAGAGTAAAGTTTGTTGGCTCTACAGTTCTCTGTGGTATCACAAGGTAATGACGGACAAAATGAAAATATGCAATTTTTGTTTTAACGTTCAAGTAACTCAGATGACCCACAAACCACAGCATCAACATAAAATATCTTGGTCGATACATGTGGCCAAAGTGTACTGGTTATGGCATGTGGTTGTGAAGGTAACTACTGATGAGCTACTGCTCCCATTAAATATGCACCAGCATTAAGTGACAGATACCACCACTTCTGTCACTCCCCTGCACTCTTCGCAGAAACCAGCAGTAAAATAGGACGGCGCACTCATGCAGCATTAAAACAGCCCCTTTGGTCCATTAAGTTTGCGAGTACCAAGCACCTATTTACACTAATCCCATTATATTCTCCCCATGTTACCAACAACTTATTAAAAAAATCTTCCACTCACCTACACACTAGGAGCAATTTATACAGGCCAATTAATCTACCAACCTGTATGTCGTTGGAATGCGAGAAGAGAGTAGAGCACCCAGGGGAACCTGTGTGGTTACGGGGAGAATGTCCAATCTGCACACAGCACTTGTGGTCAGGATTAAACATGGGCCACTGGAGCTGTGAGGCAGGCAGTGGTTCCACTGGTGACACCATTGTGCAATGTGGGAATCAGAGAGCAAGGATGGAGAATGGGGAAGGAAATTACTTTTAAAATAATTATTTCATAACCATCAGAACCTGTATTACAATGATTTTTGTTCCATATGATTCAAACTAAACTAGCTGGTGACCTTTGTCTGGGAAAGCGAAAGATAAAAAGTGGTGAAATTGAGCTCTTTTTAAAATTATAGAGCAAATAGACAAGTCAAAGCCTTTGGGAGTAAGTTGCACATTCTAAAACACTCCCTGAATAATTCTTTGCAATTCACTATGATACTTGTTTGTGACTTTTTCATATAAGGTACTTAGATTTTGTCTTCCACAAGATTTTGCCAGACAGAGGTTAGAATGTGGAACTCACTATTGCAGGGAGGTGCTGAGGGGAAGAGCAGGAATGTATTTAAGTGGAAGAAAGGAATTATAAAGGTATAGTGAAAGGGTGGGTTAAGGAGAACTGGAGCACACACCTTTTGTACCAAGAGAGGGACTTCTTTGCTGTCAACTTGATCAAAATCATAAATTTACAACTTGTCAAATATTTACTTTTCCCCCTCAGAGGAAACAAAGTAAAATCATTATTTTCATTGATTTAGTGCTTTCTTGTATTTTGATGATGAATTTGGCATTAATTTATCAAATGACAACAGAAGTTAGGTACATCAGTTGTCACATTGAATCGCAGATATTGCACTGTGAGCATGTCTGCAGCATTCTTCATTTTATTTTATTTTAGTTTTGTAAGTTAGATGAAGGAATTATCAAGTCATCACAACCAAAATGTCTTTATAAATTTCTTTCTTTGAGACTCTAATCAACAATTCTATCGTACTAAACCAAGGGTAATTAAATCTTGCCAAAAGCTATTCTGTATTGTAAATATTATCTTATAGTGGACAACGAATCTTGCAATAACATAAAAGCTTTATGCTTTTCTTGGTCTGGAAAGATAGACGAATAGTGCAATAAAAGTGCTCCATTCTGCTTCCTAAGAGTTCAAACCTTTTTTTTCCAGGTACATATTTTATTTACGACGCATGCTATAAATGGGGTAGTTTTTCTTGACAAACGTATGCACCAAACTGTCAATCAAACCGACAGTTGTGTAGAAGACTACACTCTGATGAAACTAACCAGTATGATCTGACAGCCCAGCCAGAAAGTGATAAAGCTCTAGGTTTAAAAGAAAATGTTTCTTGGTTGAACATTTGGTGGCAACATGGAGAGGCGTAAAGGATAACACAATAGTTCTTGATCTTTGCTGTGATTAACATACTATTTTTAACCCTTCCATGTGTCCACGTTGTAAATTCAACTACAGGCATGGACAAGGGATGGATTAGAGTCCTCTGCAATTGGGCTGCCACAATACCTCCTTATCGGGCCTGGTGTCATTTTTTAAATTTGACAACACCCCTGTGAACAACCTAGGTATATAAACGGGTGGGACTTACAATTGAAAGCTGTTGCTCTTTTCATGGCTTTACTTAAAATTGCCTTCTACATTTAACTACAACTGTGAATATACATGGGGAAAGTACTTAATTGATTGTAAACCACTGGTGGACAACCCAAGTTCACAGCAAAGATGACTGTTCTTCTCCACTGGGGAGCAGTACCTGATTGCCAGGGCATTCTTTGCCGCAGTTGATCCTCAATGTCTAGGAAATCATTTTCAGAAACCCACAACCTAATTATTTCTAGTTTTGTTTAATTTAGAGATAGACCCTTCGGCCCACTGAGTCCACACCAACCAGTGAGCCCCACACGTTAACACTACCCTACCCACACTAGGAACAGTTTTACAATTATACCAAGCCAATTAACCTACCAACTGTACTTTGGAGTGTGGGAGGAAACGGAAGATCTCGGAGAAAACTCACGCAGATCACGAGGAGAACGTACAAAATCTGTAGACAAGTACCTGTAGTCAGGATCAAACTTGGTTCTCTGGTGCTGTAAGTCAGCAACTTTACCGCTGCGTCACCATGCCATTTGGCAATGCACAGCATCAAGTCAGCCTGATTGTAGAAACAAGGAACTGCAGATGCCGGTTTACCAAGGAAAAACACAAAATGCTGGAGTAACTCAGCTGGTAGGCAGCATCCCTGGAGAACATATCGATAGGTGATGTTTCAGATCGGGACCCTTCCAGGGAAAAAAGGTCTCAACCTGAAACATCACATATCCATGTTCTCCAGGGATGCTGCATGATCTGCTGAATTACTCTAGCATTTTGTGTCTTCAAAATGGCCTGATTGTTTGACTAATGCAGTGAGATCTCCATGTTGACGTGCAAGAGTTTAGTATGGTTGTTCTGAATTTTGTAGGAATGCTGCAAGAAATAAGCTATATTTGGGTGATAATGTTGACTTAATTCAGCTGGAAAGCCGTTAAATAATGTGATAGTGTGCAATATCTTTTCTCAAAGTTATGGCACATGTGAGAGAGAAAAGGAGGTGAATGTAAAAAAGCAAAGGAAATAGAGAGAGAGAGAGAGAGAGAGAGAGAGAGAGAGAGAGAGAGAGAGAGAGAGAGAGAGGTCGTGTTTCTCTCTGCTCCGGCGACTGAGAAGTTTTGAAGCAACCTTTCAAGGTTCTTGTCGAAGGAGGAGGAACAGTTGCAGTGAGATTTCATAGTTTGACCGAACGTCGGACTGTGGAAACTTTCCTTTGTTTAAGGATTTCTCCATTTCGTGTGAAATTCCTGAGTTCCTCTGCACCGCGGTGGGAGCAGCCGTGGCTGGCGGATTGCCAAGAGTGCCTGGAGATCGTGGGTAGGAATGATTTCGGTGTCTTTGACATTTATAGCACCGACTCTCTGCCCCAATACCGTTTTGCACAGTGCCGTTGCCTGGGCTTAACGTGAAGAGGGTATCTTTTGCTTCTGTCAGGGCTTTGAAGAGCCTTCCAAAAGCTGCTCTGGACTGTGGAGGTGAGCTTGGGGACTTTCCTATCTTCGGCTGGAGGAAACTGCATCTGCTGCTTATTCAGAATGTGACTGTCTCTGAGGATCGCTTTTGAGCTGAGGTGCTGCTGTCCCTGGAGCTGGGGTGTGCCACTGTCAAGATGGCGGGGGCTCGGCCTAAGGTTCAGAGTTACGCAGCGGCGGCTTCGACGGCGGCTTCGAGGCCACTCGTGGATGAGCCTCATGTTGACTTGGACTGGGATATTTATGGGATCTCGGTTCAAACCGGGTTCGTGTGGAGCAGGGCTGCAATTGCAAAGGGCTTGCATGATCTGTTCAAGAGGGATGTCAATGCCTCTTCCGAGAGTGCAGGAGGGAAGGTTCAGTTGATACTGAAGTCCCGGAAGGATGTGGCCCAAGTGTTGGAGAAGGGGCTCACGGTGGAGGGGGTCCATCTACAGGTGGAACCGTGGGTGTCCAATGTAAAATCGGTTCTCCTACGGAATTGTCCCAAGTTTCTCCGGGATGCAAAACTCCTTCCACACTTGGAGAAGATTGGGGAGGTGCGGTCTAAGCTTACTAGGCTCATGCACCCCGGGAATGACCCGTATGAGAAAGGGGTGCTGAGCTTCAAGAGGCGCGTGTTTATGAAGGTGGAAGTGGGGTTAGGTGCCGAGGGGAGCTTCGCTGTGGAGCATAAGGGTCTCTCCAATCGCGTGTATTGGAGCTGGGGAGAGGCACAGTGTCATGCGTGCAAGGAGTTTGGACATCTCCGTAGAGAGTGTCCCAGGAGCCGGGCCAATGCGAGAAATTCTAACGCAGGGGCCCAGGAATGCAGTGCTGGCCCAACCGGGGCGGCCCTCCATGCCTCGGTGGCCCGGGGTGGAACTGCTGACTCGGCTGGGGCTGCTGGCTCTGTCTCGGTGACCCGGGACGGCACTGCCAACCCATCAGAGGCTGCAAGTACTACCTTGGTGACCCGGAGCAGTGAGGACCCCCGCCCCCTATGCCCTGAACCTGTGGAGGTGGTAGATGGCAAGGCGCAGGGGAAGGGTGAAGGGGGGGAGGGAGGTTGGGAGACGCAGAAGGGGAAGAATAAGAATAAGGATAAGAAGAAGAAAAAGGCCCTCCAAGGGAATCAATCAATAGCAGATGGGCTCCTGCCCAGTGGGCCCAGTGAAGTCCAGGGCGCACCTGGTGTGGCTCAGCAAGGAGCTAAGGTGAACCGGAAGGGGGCAGGTGGGAGCAAACATGGGAGTAGAAAGGGGGCAGCGGGTGGTGCGGAGGCGGAGGACCCTTCCTCTATGGAGGTCACCGCACCTCCCCCGGTCACCGGGACAAAAAGAAGGCTGTCGGAAAGCGAGGAAGAGCATGAGCGTGGGCCCAAAGTAAGGGGGACGGATATTTCGAGACCTTCCACCCCTGACGAGGGCGGTGACCACGGACTGGAGACTTGTGGGCCGGAGGATGAGCCTCTGGTTCAGGGACCTTCTGCAGGTGTTACCAGATCAGTTACTGGGACCACCTCCCCTGAAACCGTGTCCTCTGGGTTGGTGGCGGTCCCCTCGTCTCAGGGGCCTTCCGAGGGAGTCATCTCATCGGGTAGCGGGGTTGGTGCCCCTGGGAGTGTGTCCACTGGGTCGGAGGAGGTCCCCTCGTTTCAGGGGCCTTCTGAGGGTGATGGCACGCCGGTTGATGGGTTTGACTCCCCTGGAAATGTGCCCCCTGGGATGGGGGATGAGCAGAGTCAACCTGAGGGGGGAGGATCGGGAGATCAAACGTTCCACTCTGTGCTCTGTATTAGAACCAGTGGAGGTGATGAGGGGTGTGATGCCTCATCGATTGAGGTAGTAGGGGAGACTCCAAGAACACCCGGGACCCCGGGGGTGCCTGCTGTTTTTTCTTCCCCAGACCCAGATGTGGGGTGTGATGGGAGAGTGCAGGAGCCTAGCCTTTTACCGGACAGCTTGTTGCTGTCAGAGGCATCGGGACACTCCCTCGGCATTGATCCTGGGGGTGGTGTCATGCCGGAGGAGGGGGAGAGTGATGGGCTCGGCCTGTGCAGTGGGGTGAGTGAGCCTTCGGCAAGCTGTAGTCCCACGGACTCTGACACTGGCCTTGAGCGATGTGCAGAGGAGGCTGCTGCTCCAGGTGTGAGTGGGTTGGCGTAGCGCCCAGACTTCAGGGCTGTGTTTAACGCAACCCTTATCCGTGAGATTCAGGACTTTCTCAAAACATCTAAAAGTCACAAGACTAAAGTTGAAACAGCGAAGAGGCGGTGGGGAGAGCTGCCAGGATTTATTGAGGATCTTGAAAGCATCCTTGGCAGCAAGGATAGTGATATTTCTGAGTCTGTGAGGCTTCAGCTTGGGGATTTCTCAAGGTTCCTCAAGGAGGAAGGTTCTGTGACCAAGAGCAATGTGAGGAAATAATTCCAACGTGTTTGCAAATTCACAGTAGTTACATTAAATTTAAATGGCAGTAGAGCGAGCTTTCGCAGATTTCAGCATTTATCAGTCCTGAGAGAGGGGAAATACGCGGTGTGTTTTCTGCAAGAGACGCACACTGTTGTCGGTGACGAACCCACCTGGCGACTGGAGTGGGAAGGGGAGGTTTACATGAGCCACCTCAGCACAAACTCGAGCGGGGTGGCTTTTCTGTTGGCCCCGACTTTTCAGCCAGAGATCCTGAAGGTGCAGGAAGTGGTGCCAGGTCGTTTGCTCTATCTGGCCGTGAGTCTGGATGGCATGCCGTTGCATTTTATTAACGTGTATGCCCCCAGCAGTGGCACGATGCAGGCCTGCCTATTTCAGGAGGTGACTGCTCTGTTGAGCACTATTGAAAGAGGAGAGTGTGTCTTTCTGGGGGGAGATTTCAACTGCACACTTGAGGTGCGAGATCGTTCTGGTACTCAGTGTGCCCCTGCTGTAGCAAAGAAACTGAGAGGCTTGCTTGATTCCTTTGAGCTAGTGGACGCATGGCGGAACCTCCACCCTGACTCAAACGCATTCTCGCGGAGGTCTGAGGGGGGCGGTTCCCGCATTGATCGTATGTATATCTCCGGTGCGTTTGTCTCCCGTGTCTCAGCGGCCTCAATGCGGCTGGTGCCATGCTCGGACCACTGTCTGGTGCGTGTGGACTTCAATCCGGGGCGCACGCGGGCTGGGTCTGCTTACTGGCATTTCAATAACAGGCTGCTGGAGGATCGGTGTTTCCGGGAGTCATTCAGACGGAGTTGGGTGAAGTGGAGAGAGAGGCAGGGGAGCTTTTCTTCACTTAGGCAGTGGTGGGATGTGGGGAAAGCTCACATACGTGGGGGTCGACCGGAAGGCGGGACTCAGCGGTTGAGAGGCTCGAGAGGGAGCTATCGGGGCGGAGTCTCGCCTGGGTCGGATTGGTGAGGACTCCTGTGAATGGGGAGAGTTTCAGGGGAAGAAGGAAGCCTTGAGGAACCTGCTGCTTGAGCGGTCCCGAGGAGCTTACGTGAGGTCGCGGGTCCAAATGCTGCACGATTTGGACCGAGCGTCACCTTTCTTTTTCTCTCTGGAGAAGGGGCGGGGAGCCCGCAAACAGCTCGTAGAGCTGCTCGCGGATGATGGCTCCTCTGTCACAGATCCAGAGAGGATCAGTGATTTAGTCCGGTCCTTTTATGGGACCCTGTTCTCCGCAGATGGTTGCAGCGGGGAGGCTCAGCGGGTCCTGTGGGAGGGTCTACCGACTGTAGATAGGGAAGTGTCCGATCTTCTGGATGACTCCTTATCATTGGAGGAGTTGACACGTGCCCTGCACCAGCTCAGGAGGGGCAAGTCCCCTGGGCTGGATGGGTTGACGGTAGAATTTGTTAGAGCCTTCTGGGATGTCCTGGGGGATGATTACATGAAGGTTCTGGGGGAGAGCCTGGCGAACGGGGAGATGCCCCTCTCGTGGCGCAGAGCAGTCGTTGTCCTGCTGCCCAAGAAGGGTGAACTCCGCCTGTTGAAGAACTGGCGCCCGGTCTCTCTCCTCTGTACAGAGTACAAAATCTTTGCACGGGCGATGGCAAATCGCCTAGGCTCTGTGCTGTCTCAACTGATTCACCCTGACCAGTCCTATACAGTCCCTGGTCGGTCCATTCAGGATAACATCCACCTGGTTAGGGACCTGATTTATCTATCTCAGGGCACTGGTCAGTCAGTAGCCTTTCTGTCTCTTGATCAGGAGAAGGCATTTGACAGGGTAGACCACGACTACCTACTCGGGACGCTGCAAGCGTTCGGATTTGGACCGCATTTTGTAGCCAGGGTCCGGCTCTTGTACGCTGCAGCGGAGTGTCTTGTGAAGGTTAATGGGGTGTTGTTGGCTCCCATTCATTTTTGGAGGGGGGTTCGTCAGGGGTGCCCCATGTCCGGTCAGTTGTACTCGGTCTGTGTAGAGCCATTCCTGTGTCTTCTTCGGAGGAGGCTGACAGGCCTGGCTCTACCAGGTCCGGGGGTGGAAGTGGTTCTTTCAGCCTATGCCGATGATGTGCTCCTTACGTTCACTGACCCTGGTGACCTGCGGAGGATGCGTGACTGCCAGAGGACTTTCTCGGCTGCATCATCCGCCAGGATTAATTGGAGTAAATGTTCTGGACTATTAGTGGGTCAGTGGCAGGTAGACTCCCTGCCGGAGGAGATGGCGATGTATGCGTGGAGCACCACGCACCTCCTCTATCTGGGGGTGTACCTGAGTCCCACTGAGGATGCCTGGCCGGCGAACTGGCAGGAGCTGGAGATGAAAATCGTCGCCCGGCTGGGACGCTGGTCAGGCCTGCTTGGAGTCCTTTCCTTTCAGGGGAGGGTGCTGGTCATAAACAAGCTGGTGGCCTCCATGTTGTGGTACCGGCTGGCTACTCTTGTCCCGCCCTCCATCTTTGCAACTACTTTACAGAAGAAGCTGGTGGACTTCTTCTGGGGAAATAGGAAGCATTGGGTTACCGCAGCAGTCCTGAGTCTCCCGTTGGAGGAGGGCGGCCAGTCCTTGGTATGCGTGCGTACCCAGGTGGCGGCTCTCCGTCTCAGGACTCTGCGGAGGTATATGTACACGGAGAACCCCCCCAGGTGGCACGCTCTGGCCACGTATTTTTTTTCGTCGGGGTTGTTGCCTACGGGGGGTTTCGCGGCTGCCGGTGGCGGGCATCAGTCGACCCGCCTTACGGGGTCTGCCTAGTTTCTATCGGGACGTGCTTAGAGTGAGGAATTTGGTCGTTTTCAGCCGACGTGTTGCTCCACAAAGGGAGGGGGACGTCGTGGCTGCGGGAGCAGCCGGTCCTCACCCTGTCATGGCGGGTGTCGAGGAGAGGCGAGTGCCTAGAGTAGTTCTGACTGAGCTTACCCCCGCTCCGTCAGATTTGCTCATCGGGCCTAGGCTCCGGGATCTCTCCCGGGCGCCGGCTCCGCACAACTTGAGCCGCCTTTCCGAGATGCCCAGCGTGCTGTTTCGTGATGCGAAGAGACGCACACTGTACAGAATGCTCCTGCACATTCTACACCTCCTTGTTTTCGTACACCGCCCTGATACATCTTGGCGGTCTGTGTTACCACCTGAAGACGGGGACGGTCCTCAGTGGGGGGCTCTCTATAAGGGAGTTGTTCCCCTTTACATCGGGGACCTGGGGTGGAGAGTGCTGCACAGAGCGGTGGTGTGTAATAAACTGTTGAGCCGGTTCACGGGCTCGCCGACCGCCTGTATTTTCTGCGGTGACGAAGAGACCGTGTTCCATGTCTATATGGAATGTGAGAGGTTACTGCCCCTGTACCAATATCTGAAGGGGTTGTTCCTCAAGTTCTGGTTACACTTTAGTCCTACGATTCTAGTGTTTGGACACAAGGCAGGGGGTGGGGAGGGTCTTTCGGGGGGGTGGGACCTCCCTGTCGGTTTGCTCTTGGGCCTGGCCAAGTTGGCCATTCGCGGGTCCAGGCAGCGGGCGGTCGATGGTCTTGCCAGAGTCGGCTGCCTTCCCCTCTTCCGGGCCTACGTCCGTGCGCGTGTGACCCTAGAGAGGGAACACGCGGAGACCACGGGGACTCTGGAGGCCTTCCGTGGGCGCTGGTCACCGCGGGGGCTTGAGAGCATTGTAAATAATGAAGGCAACATTGTATTATAATGATTATTTGATGACTTGTAACCCCTGAATGTGGTTTTGATGTGATGTATCATGTGAATGTGCTGAATAAAGTCTTTGAAAAAAAAAATGAAAAAAAAAAAAAAAAAAAGAGAGAGAGAGAGAGAGAGAGAGAGAGAGAGAGAGAGAGATTATTTGAAGCTAGAAATCAAATTTTTACTCCTGTTAGTTTTCTTCATGTAAAACACCATCTCTAAATGATTTTAAAATGTTCATATTAAATCTTCTATATCTTTTAATTCTCAGCTTTCAAGTAACTCCAGTCACTTTGAAATATCATATCTTGGTTTCCAAAACATAGGCTATTTACCCTTTGAAAAAGTACCAATGTCAATAGAATAGGGGGACCAGCATTCTGGCAGGCAGGTTTACCACTGCTGCACGGGTGGGTTTAAACGAAATAGTGGTGACAAATGGGATAGACAAGATGGAGTTAAAGGGAAAGAGAGCATAGAAAAGGTTAAGAAAGACCCCACAATTAACGGGACAGATAGCTCACGAACGGATAGGAGAGTACGGCCAAGTGTAATAGGAATCGATGTGAAAGGTGAGGTGAGTAATAGATTAAAAGTATTATAGTTGAATGCGCAAAGTATAAGAAGTAAAGTGGATGAGCTTGAGGCTCAGTTAGAGATTGGTAGATATGACATTGTGGGGATTACAAGGACATGGCTGCAGGAGGATCAGGACTGGGAACTGAATATTCAGGGTTATATGTCCTATAGGAAGGACAGGCAGGTCGGCAGAGGAGGTGGGGTAGCTCTGTTGGTGAGGGATGAAATTCAGTTCCTTGCGAGGGGTGACATAAGGACTGACGATGTAGGGTCACTGTGGATAGAATTGAGGAATTGTAAAGGTAAGAATGGAAGTTATCTACAGGCCCCCAAACAGTAGCCCGGATATAGGGTGTAAGTTACAGCAGGAGTTAAAACTGGCATGGAACAAAGGTAATGCCACTGTGGTTATGGGGGATTTGAATATGGAGGTAGACTGGGAAAATCATGTTGGTTCTGGACCCCAAGAAAGGGAGTTTGTATATTTGGGTGATAATGTTGACTTAATTGGATGGATTCTTAGAGCAGCTTGTACTAGAGCCGACCAGAGAGAAGGCAATTCTGGATTTAGTGTTGTCCAAGGAACTGCTTGGAGGTAGTGACCATAATATGATTAGATGTAATCTGCAATTTGAGAGGGAGAAGGTAAATCAGAAGTGTCAGTGTTGCAGTTGAACAAAGGGGACTATGAAGGCATAAGAGTGGAGCTGGCCAAGGTCGACTGGAAAAGGATCCTAGCAGGAATGACGGTGGACCAGCAATGGCAAGAATTTCTGGGCATAATACAGAAGATGTAGGATCATTTCATTCCAAAGAGGCAGAAAAAATCTAAGGGGAGTAAGAGGCAACTGTGGCTGACAAGAGAAGTTCGGGATGGAATAAAACTAAAAGAAAAGATGTACAACATAGCAAAAAGTAGCGGGAAGCCAGAGGATTGGGCAACTTTCAAAGGACAACAGAAGGTAACAAAAAGGGCAATACGGGCTGAAAAGATGAAGTACGAGGGTAAGCTGGCCAAGAATATAAAGAAGGATAGGAAAAGCTTCTTTAGGTATGTTGAGAAAAAGATTAGTAAAGACAAATGTGGGTCCCTTAGAAACATAGAAAATAGGTGCAGGAGGAGGCCATTCGGCCCTTCGAGCTAGCACCGCCATTCATTGTGATCATGGCTGATCATCCACAATCAGTAACCTGTGCCCAACTTCTCCCCATATCCCTTGATTCCACTAGCCCCCAGAGCTCTATCTAACTCTCTCTTAAATTCATCCAGTGATTTGGCCTCCACTGCCCTCTGTGGCAGAGAATTCCACAAATTCACAACTCTCTGGGTGAAAAAGTTCCTTCTCACCTCAGTTTTAAACGGCCTCCCCTTTATTCTAAAACTGTGGCCCCTGGTTCTGGACTCCCCCAACATTAGGAACATTTTTCCTGCATCTAGCTTGTCCAATCCTTTTATAATTTTATATGTCTCTATTAGATCCCCTCTCATCCTTCTAAACTCCACTGAAAACAAGCCCAGTTTTTTCAATCTTTCCTCATATGACAGTCCAGCCATCCCAGGGATCAATCTCGTGCCCTATACAACTGCAGAAGAACCTATACTGAAATCCTCTCGTTATGAAGGCCAACATGCCATTAGCTTTCTTCACTGCCTGCTGTACCTGCACACCAACTTTCAGTGACTGCTGTACAAGGATACCCAGGACTCGCTGCACCTCCCCCTTACCTAACCTGACACCATTGAGATAATAATCTGCCTCTTTGTTTTTGCCACCAAAGTGGATAACCTCACATTTATCTATATGATACTGCATCTACCATGCATCTGCCCACTCACTCAACCTGTCCAGGTCACCCTGCAACCTCCTAACATCCTCTTCACAGTTCACACTGCCACCCAGCTTTGTGTCATCTGCAAACTTGCTAGTGTTACTTCTAATTCCTTCGTCCAAATCATTAATATATATGGTAAACAGTTGCGACCCCAACACTGAGCCTTGCGGCACTCCACTCGCCACTGCCTGCCATTCTGAAAAGGACCCGTTTACTCCGACTCTTTGCTTCCTGTCTGCCAACCAATTCTCTATCCATGTCAACACCCTTCCCCTAATACCATGTGCTCTAATTGAAGGCAGAAACGGGTGAAATTGTTATGGGTAACAAGGAAATGGAAGAAGAGTTGAACAGGTACTTCGGATCTGTCTTCACTAAGGAAGACACAAACAATCACCCAGATGTACTTGAGGACAGAGATTCTAGGGAGACAGAGGAACTGAAAGAAATTTGCATTAGGCCAGAAATAGTATTGGGTAGACTGATGGGACTGAAGGCTGATAAATCCCCAGGGCCTGACGGTCTGCATTCCAGGGTACCCAAGGAGGTGGCTCTAGAAGTCGTGGATACATTGGTGATCATTTTCCAATGTTCAATAGATTCAGGATCAGTTCCTGTGGATTGGAGGGTAGAAGGATGAGAGGGGATCTTATCAAAACATATAAGATTATTAAGGGGTTGGACACGTTAGAGGCAGGAAACATGTTCCCAAAGTTGGGGTAGTCCAGAACCAGGGGCCACAGTTCAAGAATAAGGAGTAGGCCATTTAGAACGGAGATGCGGAAAATCTCTGTTGTAAATCCGTTGTAAGAGAGTTGTAAATCCGTGGAATTCTCTGCCTCAGAAGGCAGCGGAGGCCAATTCTCTGAATGCATTCAAGAGAGAGCTAGATAGAGCTCTTAAGGATAGCGGAGTCAGGGGCTATGGGGAGAAGGCAGGAACGGGGTACTGATTGAGAATGATCAGCCATGATCTTATTGGATGGTGGTGTGGCTCGAAGGGCCTACTCCTGCACCTATTGTCTAATGTTATCCAACTTTTCAAGAAAGGAGCGAGAGAGAAAACGGGGAATTATAGACCAGTTAGCCTGACATCGGTGGTGGGGAAGATGCTGGCGTCAATTATTAAAGAGGTAATAATGGCGCATTTGGATAGCAGTAAAAGGATTGGTCCAAGTTAGCATGGATTTATGAAGGGGAAATCCTGCTTGACTAATCTTCTGGATTTTTTTGAGGATGTGACAAGTAAAATGGATGAAGGAAAGCCAGTGGATGTAGTGTATCTAGACTTTCAGAAAGCCTTTGATAAGGTCCCACACGGGAGATTGGTGAGCAAAATTAGAGCACTTGGTATTGGGGGTAGGGTATTGACATGGATAGAGAATTGGTTGGCAAAGGAAATACATAAGTGAGAATGCTCTTTATTGACTACAGCTCAGCATTCAACACTATTATTCCCTCAAAACTCGACCCAAGCTCCTTGATCTTGGACTTGAGACCATCTGTGGTGGGATATTCGATTTCCTGATGGGCAGGCCTCAGGTGGTGAGAATTGGCAGCCACAGCTCTTCCTCACTGATCCTCAACACAGGCACACCACAGGGCTGTGTGCTCAGTCCTCTCCTGTACTCCCTGTTCACGCACAACTGTACTGCTAAGCACAGCTCAAACAGCATCCTAAAGTTTGCTGACGACACGACCATCTTGGGCCTCATCACAGACAACAATGAGACGGCCTAGAGAGAGGAGGTAAAGGCACTAAACAGCTGGTGCCAGGAAAATAACCTCTCTCTTAATGTCAGCAAAACTAAAGAGATGATCGTGGACTACAGGAGGCAGCGGGGGAGTGCACATCGGTGATGCTGAGGTTGAAAGGGTCAGCAGCTTTAAGTTCCTCAGTGTGCACATCAATGAGGACCTTTCCTGGACACTGCACACCGACACAATAACAAAGAAGGCCCGCCAGCGGCTCTTTTTCCTGAGAAGACTGAGGAAGTTTGGCATGAATGCCAGCATCCTCACAAACTTCTACAGATGCACCATCGAGAGCCTGCTGACGGGCTGCATTACAGTCTGGTACGGGAACTGTTCGGCCCACAGCCACAAATCACTACAGAGAGTGGTGAAGACGGCACAGCACATCACTGGCAACTGTCTCCCGGCCATTCAGGATATTTTCTACCGGCTGTGCCTGCGGAAGGCACGCTGCATCATCAAGGACCACAGCTACCCAGCACGCAGGCTGTTCTCCTTGTTACCGGCAGGCAGACGATACAGGAGTATGGCTGCGCATACCACCAGACTTAAGAACAGTTTCTACCATCAGGCCATCAGGCTTCTGAACTCATAAACACATTTCACATCATATATGTTGATTATTTTAATATTGTCTCTTTATCTTACTAATGTCTTTTTTATCTTATTTATCCTTGGAATATTACTGCTGAGGTGACCCGTTGTCTTGTCAAATACATTTCATTGTACCATTGACCCTGTGCCAACCTACATATGACAAATACAATTAAAATTAAATTAAACAGGAAGCAGAGAGTGGAAATAAACGGGTCCTTTTCAGAATGGCAGGCAGTGGCGAGTGGAGTGCCGCAAGGCTCGGTGCTGGGGCCGCAACTATTTACAATATATATTAATGATTTGGATGATGGAATTAGAAGTAACACTAGCAAGTTTGCAGATGACACAATGCTGGGTGGCAGTGTGAACTGAGAAGAGGATGTTAGGAGGTTGCAGGGGACTTGGACAGGTTGAGTGAGTGGGCAGATGCATGGCAGATGCAGTATAATGTAGATAAATGTGAGGTTATCCACTTTGGCGGCAAAAACAAGGAGGTAGATTATTATCTCAATGATGTCAGATTAGGTAAAGGGGAAGTGCAACGATACCTGGGTGTCCTTGTACACCAGTCACTGAAAGTAAGCATGCAGGTACAGCAGGCAGCGAAGAAAGCTAATGGAATGTTGGCCTTCGTAACGAGAGGATTTGAGTATAGGAGTAAAGAGGTCCTTCTGCAGTTGTAGAGGGCCCTGGTGAGACTGCATCTGGAGTATTGTGTGCAGTTTTGGTCTCCTAATTTGACGAAGGACGTCCTTGCTATTGAGGCAGTGCAGCTGAGGTTCACGAGGTTAATCCCCGGGATGGCAGGACTGTCATATGAGGAAAGATTGGGCTTTCACTGGTGCTTAGAAGGATGATAGACGTATAATTCACTGGTGTTTAGAAGGATGAGAGACGTATAAAATTATAAAAGGACTGGACAAGCTAAATGCAGGAAAAATGTTCCCAATGTTGGGGAGTCCAGAACCAGGGGCCACAGTCTAAGAATAAAGGGGAGGCCATTTTAAACTGAGGTGAGAATAAACATTTTCACCCAGAGTGTTGTGAATTTGTGGAATTCTCTGGCACAGAAGGCAGTGGAGGCCAATTCACTGGATGAATTTAAAAGAAAGTTAGATATAGCTCTCGGGGCTAGTGGAATCAAGGGATATGGGGAGGAGGCAGGCACAGGTTACTGATTGTGGATGATCAGCCATGATCACATTGAATGGTTGTGCTGACTCGAAGGGCCAAATGGCCTCCTCCTGCACCTATTTTCTATGTTTCTATGTATCCAAAATTTGGAAGAGGAGTTCAGTGCTTTCCAATGGTTCTAATCATTGTTAACCTATTTCAATATATTACCTACTTTATGGACTGAGAGACTGCCCAATGCTCTGTTTTACAGAGTCATGACTCACACCTGCTTCACTTGACTATAACCTGAGGTCTTCTCAATTCACCAGATGGACTGGACAGTGTCCTCAGCAAGGTAAGAAGCAGAGGGGTTTCAACCAAACGCATCTCCAAATTCCTGGAAATAGGATTTAGCACCTCTCTATTCAACTGGATCCTTGGATCCTGACCCACAGACCTCAATCAATAAGGAAAGGAAACAATACATCCTCTGCAATAATTATCAACATCGGTGCCCTGCAAGACAGTGCTCTCAGTCTCTTATTGTACTGTCTATACACTCACCTCTGTGTGGCCAAATTCTACACATGTTTGCAACGGCACCATCATAGTGGGCCAGATCTCAAACAATGACAGAGAAGATACAGAGCTTAGTAACATGGTGTCAGGACAACAACCTCTCCTTCAAAGGTAGACACAAAATGCTGGAGTAACTCAGCAGGACAGGCACCATCCCTGAAGAGAAGGAATGGGTGATGTGTCGGGTCGAGACCCTTCTTCAACCTCACCTTCAATGTCAGCAAAACAAAGGAGTTTGTCTTCAGAAACTAGAGGCTCTGGTGGAAGAAGAAATGTTAATAGTATTTTGGCAGCACACTCTTGAGGTTGGCCTGGTTGAAGTACTCAGCGCCAGTCTAAATCAATGGTGCTGAAGTGGAGATGGCTGAGCGCTTCAATTTCAGGGAGCACAGCGGTAGAGTTGATGCCTTACAGTGGCAGAGATCTGGGTTCCATCCTGCCTACGGGTGCAGTCGGTACGTTCTCCCTGTGACCGCGTGGATTTTCTCCAGGTGCTCTGGTTTCCTCTCACACTCCAAAGACTTCCAGGTTGGCAGATTAATTGGCTTCTATAAATTGTCCCTTGTGTGTAGGATAGAAGTAGTATACGGGTGTTCACTGGTCGTTACGGACTTGTTGGGCCGAAGAGCCTGTTTCCATGCTGTATCTCTAAACTAAATTTCTGAGGTGGTAAGAATCACCAACAGTTTGTTCTGGTCCATCCACATTACCGCTGTCGCTATGAAAGCAAACCAATGACTTTAGTAATGCCTCTAGCAAACCAATGCCTCAACTACACTGCACAAGATCACAAGAAATTGGAGAGAACGCAGCCCAGCCTCTCACGCAAAGTGGCCTCACCCTCATCGACTCCATTTATTCTTCAAACTGCTTCAGGAAAGCAGTATGCATAATCAAGGACCACTCACTCTCTGGTCAATCTCACTTCTGCCCTCTTCCATCAGGCAGAAGATACAATAGCTTGAAAGCATGTATCACCAGATTCAAGACCAGCTTTTTCTCTGTGTTTATTGACTCTTGAACCGACCTCTCTTATGAAAGGATGAATTCCTTATCTTCCAATCTACCTCTTTATAGCTGAAGCACATTTTTATCTGCACTTCAAAGACGTTCAGGTTTGTAGGTTAATTGGCTTGTTATAAGTGTAAAATTGTCCCTAGTGTGTGTAGGATAGTGTTAATGTGCGGGGATCGCTGGTCAGCGTGGACTTGGTGAGCCAAAGGGCCTGTTTCCGTGCTGTATCTCTAAACTAAACTAAACTTTCTCTGTAAATGTAACACTGCACTCTGTTTATTTTCTTTTTTGCACGACCCATTCTACTCCTGTATGATATAATTTAACCAAACAGGCAAAATAGTGTTTTTTACTATATACACTTGACAATAATAAACCAGTGCCAAAACTACTGGCTTAAGATCACATCCCTCTTCATTAAGTAGTCGATTGTATATTCTTTATATAGTGACAATATTACATAAATAATGTAAGTAAGGAGAAAAATGAGAAACATGAGAATTATTTGGTCTTTCAAAACCATGTAAAGCAACAATTGAACGATGGTTTTGCCAAATTGTCACCAGGTGTAGAGAGACAGCCTGGAGGAAGCAATGAACAAATTTATGAGGTTAATCTATACTAAAAGCATAATATTTCCAATCCTACAGGATTGCTCCAGAGTGGGCAGAATGAATCATTACTTTCCCACATGTAAGTATGACTTTATGCAGAAGAAAAATCATAGGGAAAGGCATACTTCTAGTTCCTTATTTTTAGAATACGGTTTTGTTATAAATATAATGCAGATGGGGAACAGAGATTGAATAAGGTCATTCGTCTGGGCCAGTGTGAGAGGTGATATGAATACCCCACCAGGAACACACCCACCAGAATCATGAATCAGGAACACTGACAAGCCGAAGAATCAGTACTCTGAATAAAGCAAGTCTTGCCTGCATGCAGATAAGCCAGATCTGGATTCTCAATATCAGGATGAAGCTCCTTGAGGTGGTTCCGAAATTCTAATGGGATGTTGGTTCCATACTCGCACTGTGGGCAATTGTACATCAGTACACCCTCGTGTTTGCCAGTGTGCAGAATGTGCTTCCGGATATTCTCGGCACAGTTCGATCTAAGCACCAAAAAGAAAACGAACCATCAGTTTCAGCACATTTTTATTTGCAACCTTAATGTTAGTTTTTACCCCAGAAGGCGCATCTTCTGCAGAAACTCAGTATTTTGAATTTTTAAAACAAATGACTAAACGATGCATAGAAATCATACATAATGAAATTATATTAAATATCTAAGGCTGAAGGAAGATGAACAATGATACATATTGCATAAATACCCAGCTCATCTTGGCCATGAGATAGTCATACTACAATTATGCGTTATGTTACTACAAATTAAAAGTTTGCAAAAAAAATCAAAAAATGAATGAAATATTGGAAATATAATTTTAAATTTGCACATTAAAATACTTCCACAGGTCGTCACTGCATATAAATCAATGCAGTAGGATTGCCAATCTTTCAAGGTAATCCTGGATTCTCCAGGAATTAACTACAAATAAAATCAGAAGAACAATCACTGGGATATGATTATCCTGTCACTCCCTCTTTTGAAACAGATCGTAATTCCACATCCCATTTTGTCTTTTTACGAACAGAGATTTTGCCTTATCCAGGATGTTAAAATGGTGTCTGGTCTATTCCTGTGATTCCATTTTGTGAATAACCTTCTTAATGCCTGACCCTCTACACAGCCATACAACTGTAAACATCCAACCAGAGTAAGTAACCAGACATGGCAGTTACACCCGAGACTTGCCCTTCTGCACCTGAAGTCACAAGTACTTGACCCTTTGATCTACTGGATTCATTTCACGCTGTTAATACATCGTCCCTCTATTGTTGGAATCACGCGCTTAATCACAGACTTAAACAGAATTTAAACAGTCTAACGCAAGTAATTCATCCCCAGCCAGTTGCACAAATGATCTACATAGTAGTTGACTACAGTTGAACTGATTATTTGTTAAGAACAACACACTGCCACTGTTACATTAGCCAATGGGGATGAACTTCCAAGCTTATAATACATTAATGCGAGTAACTAAACATTACACGTTGGAATTTAAGGATAAATCATCATTTTAAATGATTAGGAGTTTATCAATGTTTTTGCTCTTAATGTTTCTTCTTGTTCTGCAGCTTTACAGCATAAATAAACGTTAACTTTATTATGAAAATAAAATATACTTGTTACATTAAAAATATTTTATGGTATTAATGCATAAACCTTTCAGTAAAATATTTGTGCATTCAATTATAGAAGAAAGGTTTACATCCCCAGTGCGGGTGTAGAAATTTGCGCGATCAGTGGTACTGTCTCTAGGAGAAATGTTACACTGAGACCCCATTCTCTCTCAGTGGATGAGAAACCTTCTGGCATTATTTTGAGAATGAGCATAGGAGTCCAACCAGTGGCCTTGGGGCTATATCAATCGACAGTAAATATTATTAAAATAGATTATATGGCCCTTATCGCATTGCTATTTGTGGCAAACCTGCATTTTCTGCATTACTTACCCTTCTAAAATATTTTATTGCCTGTAAACATTTCACAACATCCCATTAAGTTAAATCAGCAAAACATGTATTTTGTTGCAGCCCGGTGGTATGAACGTCGACTTCTCCAACTTTAGATAGCTCCTCTGTCCCTCCCTTCCCCTCCTCCTTCCCAGATCTCCCTCTATCTTCCTGTCTCCACCTATATCCTTCCTTTGTCCCGCCCCCCTGACATCAGTCTGAAGAAGGGTCTCAACCCGAAACATCACCCATTCCTTCTCTCCCGAGATGCTGCTCGACCTGCTGAGTTACTCCAGCATTTTGTGAATAAATGTATTTTGTTGCATCTCTTCATTGCTTCAGTTGCCAAGGCCCTAAGTTCTGGGATTCCCACCCAGAAACTCTTTGACTTTTTGCTCCTTTAAGACGCCTCTTGAAAATTAACTCTGAGCAAGCTTTCTATCATGTGCCTGACAGCTCAGTCCGTAGCCTACTGTCAAAACATTTTATTTACTAACGTATTCTGCTGCCTTGTGACCTTTTGGTGTATAAGCGTCCTAATGCAGGGTCTCAACTTGATAAATTGACCATCCCTTATCCTCACAGATGCTGCTTGACCTACTGTGTATTTCCAGTTAGCTTGTCACTGTAAATGCAAGTCATCATTTCATGTAATTACCTTTTTCCTAAAAAATCTTTGGAGCACAATTTGCGAACCCAGTATAAGATTTGGGGAATAATTTACATCTAATGCTGCTTGGTTATACTAAATATACACCATTCATCACACATGTATTCTAATCAAATAAATAATTATTGTAAGATGTGGTAATTGTTTCCATTCTCAACCCATGTCGCTGCATTATGCAAGAAGTTAGCGAATGCCACATATTATACAACCTTACTTTTCACTATAAGTGGCAAAGTGGTGCAGCTAGTAGAGCAACTGCCTCACAGCGTCAGAGACATGGGTTTAATCCTCAACTCTTATGTTCTCTGTGTACTTTAATTGTTCTCCTTGTGATTGCAAGAGTTTCCTCCAAATGCTCCAGCTTCCTCCCATATCCCAAAAATGTGCAGTTTAATAGGTTAATTGACCACTGTAAATTGTGCCAGGTGTGTAAGTCAAGTGCTGAGTGAGTTCATGGATATGTGATCCGATGGTATTGCAATCTCAGTCACTAAGGCCAGTCACAAGATCCATCAAAACGCTCTCAAAACTGGCATCACACGGCTATGTGCTCAGGCCCCTGCTGTGTTTACTATACCCATGACTGTGTAACTGGATACATTTCAAACACATTTTAAAATTAATCACGAGTCAGGGTATATGAGGGAGATCGATCACCTAATTGAATGATGCCAGAACAACAACCTTGTTTTCAATGTCAGTAAAACCAAGGGCTGGATTGCAGACTTTAGGCTGAGGATCCCCAACTAGTCTTCATCAACGGGTCGTGGTGGTGGTAGAGTCAACAGCTTTGGTCCTGGGCATGCATAGCTCTGTAAATCGGTCTTGGACTCAGCACATTATTGCAATCATAAGGAAAGCCCATCAACACCTCTACTTCCTGAGAACGAGGAGTTTCGGTATGTCAAAGAATGCTATCTTGAACTTCGACAAGTGTATTGTAGAGAGCATATTGACTGGTGTCATCATGGGCTGGTTTGATAACTCAAGTGCTCATGAACAAAGGAGATTACGAAAAGGGGTGAAGGTTGCCTGTTTGATCATGGGTACTGACCTCCCCAACATCAAAGTGATAACAGATGCTATCTCAAAAAGGCAGCCAACATTATCAAGGAGCCACACCACCTGGCCATGCTCTCATTTCACTCCTTCCTTTGGGGAGAAAATATAGGAATCTGAAAACTGTGATGTCCAGATTCAGGAATAGCTTCTTCCCAACAACCACCAGGCTATTGAATACTACTAACTCCATCTTGACTCCAAACTACAGACCTTGGTTGCTCTAGGGACTCCAGGCTTCATTTTGTCTTGCACTATGTTAGGTTTTTTTTAGTTGAAGAGAGCCATAGAGCGTGAAAACATACCCTCAACAATTTATTGAACTAATTTTTGTTTGTTGATTACGTTATCTGTTGAGTACTGTGTTTACAAACCTGTTGTGCTCCTGCAACTAAGAATTGCACTGTTCTGTTTCGGTACAATCAAACACTCTTGTCTCTTAACTTGAGGATGAACTGATAGTTTCAAAACAACCCATACTGTACCACACATCGTAAAGTCCAGTCACCACAATATTGAAACAAAACTAATATACGCATCATTCCCAAAGTGCAGAGAATGAGTCAAAGGCAGTACAAATGTACCTGACTGTTCATCCTTTAGATACCTACAAGTTGTATGTCATCAAATAATTTAAATGTTGTAATTACAGCAAATAGTTTTAATTCTTGAGGATATCAAACCGATGTGTTGCAATAACTGAGTATAAGGCTAACTGAAAAAAACTCTTGCATAACAACAATTTGTTCCAGTTTCCTCCCACACTCCAAAGACTTGCAGGTCTGTAGATTAATTGGCATGGTAAAATTGTAAATTGTCTGTAATGTGTGTAGGATAGTGTTACTGTGCGTTTAACCGCTGGTCGGCGCAGTCTCGGCGGGCCGAAGGACCCGTTTCCGTGCTGTATCTCTAAACTAAAGAATCCGGGAGACAGTGGGTTTAGGGAAGGAACACCCCTTTTTAAATCCCACAGAACAGTTCACCAAAGGAATTCTGGACTCTATAAGAGGCCAGGATCAGTGGAAGGCAGAGACCTCTGAGCATTCTAGTGATGGAGGAATTATGGAGATATTTAAAGATGAGGTCATGAAGAATTCAACCACAGAAACAAGAACTGTTAAATTGAGATTCTGTTGAGTATCGATTAACATGAATGATGGGCAAGTGGAACTTGGTGGGGGTTAGTATCAGCCAGCAAAGTTTCAGCCAAACTCTTTAGATTTTGTAACTGTTGGTGCCCTATTATGCCAGAGTCCATTATTGGACCACATCTGCAATACTTTACATGGTAGTTAGGTAATTCTGAATCAAAAACCTCAAGATTTAAGATTCAACCCAATCAAGACAAAAATCCAATGTAGTACTGAAGGAGGTGTTGCCTTTCAGACTGTAGCTTCACCTGTTCAATCTCACTGTAGCTTGGTACACGTGATAATAAAGAAACGATTGAACCTTCGAACCATGTCATGGTTCTCAACAGAAGTTGAGTTCTCCCCTGTATGCAAGTTAATTTTAATTGCTTTTAATCAACATTTCTAAAACAGATTATCTGTCCATTACTAAACTACTGATTGTGGGATTTGCTATGAAACAATTGGCCACGTTTCCTACAGGACAACTAAGACTTTACTTCAAAAAGTACTTAATTACCTGCAAAGTCCTTTTCAATCGTGAAAGGGATATGAAAGGTTCATTATAAATACGTCTTTCTTTATTTTTTAGCAACCAGTAAAGATTATAAGAAAGGAAAAGAAACAAGATTTGTTTTAATGAAATAAGACTGCGAAATATAATCTGGAGTTAAGTTTTCCAACAAAACATGTTGACAATAGCCTCAATATAAGCAGTTGAATAACAGATACCATCCAGAAACATTGATCCCTTTTGCTTGATCTTCAGAATAAAAATTGTATCTTTCCATGTACATGATAAAGCTGTGTCTTCATATAAGAAAAAAAAAAATGGTTAAAAAGAAATACAAAGAAATAGATCATTTTCCTTCTGCCAAAACAGAAACAGATAAACCACAATGTTGCTTTCACAAGGTAAAGAGTGACTTACTGAGGATAACTGCAGGAGTGAACGAAGGTCGGCATCAGGTGATGCTGTAGCTTAAGCAAGATGCATAATATTGGGCACACGCACTCTCCTTAAAGCAACATCATAAGCTACAGCAGGCCAGCCCAGTGGGAACTTTACAGCAAGGGCCTTCGGGAAGATATTCTGGCTGAAGAGAACTGCAAGAAAGCTTACTCAGCTACTTTCTCATCAGAAATAAAATGAATTTTAAAAATGGTTGATTTTTATTCATGCTTAGAGAACTTGAATGCAGCAGTACAATAGCCTGTGGCAGATTGGTAATGCAGAACGATAAGCAGATTAGTAAAATGTAGACACATGAAAATGGATACCGAGGATAAATTGAAGAAAACCTATATTAAAATGCCAGAATAACTACAAAACAAAAATCCTCATGAATGTAAACATTGGATATAACTAGTATACAGATTGCAGATGTAAAACAAAACAGTGGATTCCATGGCTCATTTCACCCAACAAACTATCAAATGGTGTTTGATTTTGCTCAAAATTCACAAAACAAATTGATGCAATATTGTCAGCTGCACGAGCTCAGCCTAACAAGGAACATATCCATAACGCATGGAACAACAAGGAAACAAATTGATTTTACCATTTGTAAAGCACAGGGGATGCAAATTATAAACTGGGGAGTTATTAAAGCATTATTTTCTGATACACCATTGAAATTAACACAATAAAACAAATGGCTTTGTGCTTTCATTGTATTTTTTAAGATCTTGTCGCATTTCCATCGCTGGTGATCAATTTTATTCCCTTGTTTTTAAGTCGCAGCTATTTTTTTCACATCACCTCTGCTAAGAAACGTATGCATATTATGCAAGTCCAAATAGGTATTGCTTCACAACTTCAAGAAAAGATTATGCGTAATAAATATGGACATTTTAAAAAAGGCCAAACTTTGGGAAGGAAAGCTGAATAATGCATGACTGTTTCATAAAAAGCTGATGGAACCATTTAAAATTGTCCCATACAGTTTCAGAAACTTGCACATTTTTTGCACAATCTTTTGTTCCTTGGTATCCTTACAAATGTCTTTTTTTAACAGAATATATGATGTTCCCGAAAGACACCTCCCCATTTCTATTCTCTTCAACTCCTGTGAGCCCTTGTTCTGTGTGATAAAGCAATCTCCTTGGGGATCTGAGCTGTGTAGATTTTGCAATTCGAGTGACAAGGACTCGACTTGAATAACTGCTGTGCGCAGGTTGTAATTATGTCAGCTGGAGCATTGAACAAGGGGGCTGATTAATGTGAGCCCCGGCCCAGAGATGGTCCCCATCAAAACCTTACCTCAGACCACCACTAGGGATGGGTTCCGCTGCAAAGGAATGAGGATGAGGAGAGGTGGGGGTGGGGGAGGGGGGGGGGGGAAGAGAATGAAACAGTATCTATGTGATAGATGAATTGCTGGAACACACTTCAGGCAGATGTTCATGGACAATATAATATACAATTACTAGCCCTTATCACCTTTGCTTGCACAATAAAAAAAATCAGGCTACAGCTCATGTGAGTAAAATTAGTTTCCGCTATGCTGTAACAACTCACCTAGCATGTCAAACAACTAGCATTCCCTGACTCAATTTGGGAAACACTCACAGCAGTCAGAATTTAAGGATCAATTTAATGAAGTCAGATCTTGTTGATCTGAATCCAATTTGTAAATTTGACTTTGAATGGAGGCAAGACAGATTATCTTTGTTTTCTTTAAGAATGACAGATAATGAAAGGAAAAAAATATTGGTGAAATTATGCAAGGCAGCAGCTGAGAATAAAAACTGTTTAACATAAATCACTGTGGGGCAATCAACGAGGCGCATAAAGTTAATCCCACATAAAGCACGCAAATGCAAACTAAAGTGGAATGCCATCTAGTGGGAAGCAAAAATTCTTGAAAATGTTTTTTAGTAGTAATTGGAATGCGTGTGTGATTTTTCTTTCATAAAAAGATATGGTTTACAATTTTACTTCATCCACTCCAATCCTGATCTTCTATTTTCCTCTCTCAAACACTGCGTGGTACCACATCAAATACTTGCATTTATATAGTGCCTTTAACATTATAAAACATCAAATGATGGCTG
This sequence comes from Rhinoraja longicauda, assembly GCF_053455715.1. Classification (NCBI taxonomy): domain Eukaryota; kingdom Metazoa; phylum Chordata; class Chondrichthyes; order Rajiformes; family Arhynchobatidae; genus Rhinoraja; species Rhinoraja longicauda. The sequence continues at coordinate 47,180,581 of NC_135956.1, read as the reverse complement.
ACTGCAGTGTTAACAGACAAAGCCTAACATACTATGTGACAAAAAGGAGGTATAGGAAAACTACGAGAATCCGGCACTCCTGGGACTTTGGTAGTGCTGGATTGGTGGATATCCCAGACTATTGGATGCAATTCTTATCAATAACCCAAGACTTTTTTAATTTATATTTTTATTTAAAATGTTATATAGTGTTTAATAGAATTTCCAGTGAATCAGTTAAGCTTCAAAGATAGGAGCAAAATTGGAGAGAGAAAGGGATAGAAATAAAGGAAGAGAGGGCAGCACAGTATAAATTAGGGTGGCACAGTGGCGCAGCTGGTAGATCTACTGCTTCACAACACCTGAGACCCAGGTTCAATTCTGAGGCGGGTGCTGTCTACCGTGGAGTTTGCGCGTTCTCAATGTGCCCCAGTGGATTCCCTCCAGGTGCTCCAGTTTCCTCCCACATTCCAAAGGAGTGCAGTTTTATCGGTTAACTGACCTTTGTAAATTGCCCCTAGTGTGTAGGGAGTGGATGTGAAAGTGGGACAACGTAGACAAATGTGAACGGGTGATCGATGGTCGGTGTGGACTTGGTAGGCCAAAGGGCCCGTTTCCTTACTATATCTTTCACTCAATCAATTTAAAGGCATTTTTAGGGAGGAAATTTCTAGCCTAGTGCCCAGGTAACTAAAGGCATATATACTAAATATGAAGAAAATGAAATAATGTGGATTATGCTAGCAATGGAGGAATGGACGTTTCTGGGGGCCGTAAATTGGAAAAGAGAAATGCAAGATCATGATGGGATCTGATGACAAGGGTAAGAATTTTTTTAATGGGGTCAGTGTAAGTGAGGGAGCAAACAGGGTGATAGGCGAGCATGTGCTTGTGCAATTTGGACACAAATGGCAGCAAATGTTTGAGTTTCAGACAAGCTTCAGACAGAGGCGACAAGTGCAAGGTTAACATTGAAATACTGCAGGAAATGTCTAAGCTGCATATCTGACCGCTGATAGGGGGAGTCACAATGCTATTCAACTATTTGAACATGGCAACTAACCCTAACCTATAGAGAGGTGTTGGTGTGGAATTACATAAGAACACAAAAAAATGATCCGGCCTCCACCACCCGCAGGGACAGGGAATTAAAGAGATTCACTAACTTCTCCAAAAATAAATTTCTACCAACTTCAGATAAGGAATTGCCCCTTATTTGCTATGTCCCCTTGTTCATGACTCGCCTACTCCTGAAAACATCTCAGTATCTATCGTTCGAAGTCCCTTTATATGGTTATATATTTGAATAAAGTTACCACTCATTCTTCTAAACGACAAGAAATATAAATGTAAACTCCAAGGAATGTGTAGGAAAGAACTGCAGATGCTTGTTTAAATCGAAGGTGGACACAAAATGCTGGAGTAACTCAGCGGGACAGGCAGCATCTCTGGAGAGAAGGAATGGGTGATATGGGTGAATGGGAGAAGGAATAAACTCCAAGGAATTCAGAGCCATACTGTTTTGCCACTTGATAGGACAACCCTCATCTTACAAAATAGCCTGTTGAATCTCCTTTGGACTGCAAAATGAATACTGAATATCTATTTAGTCGATGTACTGAGTAGCTACGGCTTTGCTCACCATTAACTCCAGGACTGCTGGTTCAATCATGAAGTTTTTTTTAAAGTATCAAAACATACTTCCACTTATTGCCATGCTACAAGAACCATTCAATTGTAGTTCAATGAAGTTACTTATGACAACAACATTCATTTGCACACAATAAGACCATGAACACATTTGCAAGTACCAATATGTTTGGTACCAAAAAACAATATGTTTTGGCCTGGTAAAACAAGAGTTAAGTGTTACATATCCAAACAGGATGTTATTCCTTTCTCTAAGAAAGCAAAAGCTGAAGGGTGATCTGTCAGAAAATTCTTTAAATTTGTGAAAGTGTTCAACAGGGTGGACAGAAGGACGATGTTACTACTCAAGTCAATGTCAAATACTTTAAGTTCCAGGTAATAACAAATAAATCTAATAGGGAAATTAATTGCCAAATCTAATGCAGTATTTCAGGATTAAAATCCAATGCCTAAAAATTCACCACATCCTGGCACGTGTTATAGTTGGAGCATTGTGTTCTACTCTGCTTCCAAAAATTCTTTTCAATTGAAGGTAAGAAAACCAAATTTCAGAAACAGTAGAATATAACACTACCAATATTCAGGGCACTTGGTGCCTTTAATTAAACAAATATCAACACTTTGAAGATATCAAAAGCTTAAAATAAAACTTTATTTTATTCTATTTCCTTAAGTTGGGTCTTTTGATTTGTTCCTGCACTCAAATATATTTGCATTCCAAAATAATGCGCCTAAAGCATTTTTAAAGTTGGGTTCCATCTCTGGATAATGAAGCTGTACCAGACAAGAGTGGTATATTTTCAAGAGTGGTAGATTTTCAAGTCACAATTAGTTTAGTTTAGTTTAGAGATACAGCGTGGAAACAGGCCCTTCGGTTCACCGAGTCTGTACCGACCAAAGGTTACCTGTACACTAGTTCTATGTTATTCCAGTTTCCCATCTTACACTTTAGGGACAATTTACAGAAGCCAATTAACCTAGAAACCTGCACATCATTGGAATGTGTGAGACAACCAAAGCATGAGGATAAAACCCACGTGGTCACAGGGAGAACGTACACAACTCCCTACAGATAGCACCCATAGTCAGGATCTAACCTGGGTCTCTGGTGCTGTAAGGCAGAAACTCTACCTCTGCACCACTGTGGAAATTATGGAATAAATCTAACAGTAACTTCGGCACAGTGCGCTTATACAGTTAAACGTGAAAATCGTGAGGTTGCTGCAGGTGATTCACTACTTCTCCACGTTGAGAGCTGTTGCAATCTTCCCAGTATAATCCATCGAAATTTGGGGTCGCAACTATTTACAATATATATCAATGATTTGGATGATGGAATTAGAAGTAACACTAGCAAGTTTGCAGATGACACAAAGCTGGTTGGCAGTGTGAACTGCAAAGAGGATGTTAGGAGGTTGCAGGGTGACTTGGGCCGGTTGAGAGAGTGGCAGATGCAGTATAATGTCAATAAATGTGAGGCTATCCACTTTGGCTGCAAAAGCAAGGAGGCAGATTATTATCTCAATGGTGTCAGATTAGGCAAAGGGGAAGTGCAACAAGACCTTGGTGTCCTTGTACACCAGTCACTGTAAGTAAGCTTGCAGGTACAGCAGGCAGTGAAGAAAGCTAATGGCATTTTGGAAAGATTGGAAAGACTGGGCTTGTATACACAGGAGTTTAGAATGATGAGAGGGGATCTTATAGAGACACACAAAGATATAAAAGGACTAGACAAGCTAGATGCAGGAAATATGTTCCCAATGTTGGGGGAGTCCAGAACCAGGGACCACAGTCTAAGAATAAAGGGGAGGCCATTTAAAACTGAGGTGAGAAGAAACATTTTCACCCAGAGAGTTGTGAATTTGTGGGAATCTCTGCCACAGAAGGCAGTGGAGGCCAATTCACTGGATGAATTTAAAAGAGAGTTAGATAGAGCTCTAGGGGCTAGTGGAATCAAGGGATATGGGGAGAAGGCAGGCACAGGTTACTGATTGTGGATGATCAGCCATGATCACAATGAATGGTGATGCTGGCTCGAAGGGCCAAATGGCCTCCCCCTGCACCTATTTTCTATGTTTCTATGTCCTGTGGTTAATATTTATCGTCAAATCAACATTATTTGATCAATATCACATTGTTGTTTGTGGGGTGATCTTGCTATGAATAATTGGTTGCTGTATCACAGTCATGACTCTACCTCAAAAGGTACAAAGTGGATTGAAACTCCCTGTGGCTCATGAAAGATATTAATGAAATTCAAGGCTCAGTATTATTTTACACTCTGCATTTAATGGTCTGCTTATGATGATCGGGTTCACCTAGTTAAGTTTTGCAGCAAATTTGAACCCAGTCCCTAATATTTCAGCCTTCTAACCAATAGTCTGCTGCACTCTATAACTGGAAATAAGAGGCATGTGGAAGGGTTGCTTGTTTGTAGCTTGATATTTCAGAAGGTCAGGTTCTGCACCACTCACAGTTAATACCAGAGTTATGCCTAACTGAAATGCTCGGCACAAAACAGTTTTGGATTACCAATTCAAGAGTCAAAAGTAGTTAATTGTCATTTACAGTGGGGATGGAATAATGACACAACCAGCATGGCAACATAACAAATCACAACCAGCATGGCAACATAACAAATATATATATACAATAAACAAAAATACAATCAATTATGCAAACATTTCCAAGTTGATTCGAACTGAAGGAACACATGGATCAATAGGACTCTCTGCGACTACATTTACTGGTCAAGATACAATTAATACTTATATTCTACCTTCACATTTAAAATCAATGCTAAACATGGATAAGGGGCAGAAGATGGAAATCCCCCTGTGCTTCTCCTCAAAGCCAGATCTCAGCATTGTACAATCTTCTGTACTAGTGTGACATTTCCATTTTGTTCAGTAGCCATTCCTGCAAGCTCCCTAGGTGAATCTGTCAATTTATAAGAAGAGTTTTCTGTTGCTGCTTCATACAGTACTGTAGGTCAGAACAGCTCTCCCCCTCAAGATATTGGAGAGAGGAATCTTTCAACAACTAGCTGAAAATCTACAGAACTCTGTATGTGCGAGTATCCTTTGAAAACTAAAGTCACAAATGTTTCATGTTTTGTAAAACACTAGCAAAGAACATTATGACTTCACTATGTAACTTTGCTTATGTTTTACACAATAGAAATTGCCATAACTTGTGCGGCATTTGCACAGATGTGATACTGATGGTTCAGGCTTTGAAATACCGCTGCATCATAGAATGCAGACACACGGCAACTTTGAGAAGAATAAAAATTATCTCACAATTGGAAACAAGTTGCACAGTTTCAGTAACCAAGATCTTAATGTAAGGTGCATTTTTCACTATGTTAAATGTACACATATCTTCATTGGTATTAGACAGAAGAGTATTTTATGCACATCTTGACAACTTTGATGCTCATAATCACAGTGCAATTTTGCCCTGTTGCTTTCAGGACATCTAATTTGAAATGAATACATGTAAACATCATGGTTCATAAATTTGTTTGCTTAATTTATTACTCTAATATTAGTTTTAATGTTTCTATCCACTTTTTATTGACAGGACATGGTAGATTGGTTTTATTGAAAATTAAACACAATTATGCATGATGCCATTGTCCTACAGAATTCCATCATAAAATGTTATCAAATATTACCAAATTCATGGCAGACTTACTCTGGGTGAAGGTTGGCTGGGTAGGTGTATTCAGTCATGTCGCATGTAAACTACGGTTTGAATACTTTGACAATTAATACTTAGAACAAATCAATAAGCTTTCCAGGAATTATATCTAGGGCTTTGCTTAGAACCTTATGTTTTAGATGTCAATTTCTGATGGATATTTCTGGTTGAAACCATGTGATGAATCCAAGTAGCCTGATTCATCCTCTGGTCTCTGGAGTCTGCTCTACACAACCATGGTATCTGGTCACCGCATGGCCAGTTGATGCTGCTATATAAATGGAAGTTGTTGATGCTGCTATGGCACAGAAGGGGCAAAGGCACTCAGTGTTAATTAAAGTTAAGGAGTTACCTTCGATGTTTAAAAACTAACCTTGAATGCACCACTTTTCTTCAAGAATAGAGGAATTAATATAGAACCTCTTGAATGTTACATTCCCAATTTGGCCTCTTAGGAATATTGCAGCCAAGGCTTTACCAACGTTTTAGGATATTCTTTCATTCCTCCAGATGATCTTTTGTATTTCCTAGACATATATGGCAGGAGTTTACTTTAGTCTTCACACGAAGGCAGCAAAAAATTGTTGGAGCCTTCAGCTGCTGAGAGCAACACTTAAAGTGCTCAACTCCCAAAGAGAGTTTTAGTAACTTTTGTTTTTGTTTGATGATCTTGAAGGAGAATCTCCTTCACAAACTTACATTGAGTAGAATGAAAACACAGCTGTGCCAAAATAGTCAGTCCAGATAAAAGCAGTAAAAATACTGGTCCATTAAAGTGGGAGAGATGTATATGTGTGTTGCAGTTAAAGCTACAGCTGGAGGCAGAGAGGTACAGGAGAATAATGTGGTTACTTATTAAACTTAGTCAAGATCATATTGAGCAAGTACTGAGGATTTAGTTAGAGTGAAGCAGCAGATTTCAGGTAGCCAGTCTTTCAGTTGCTACATCTACAGGAAATAAAGCCAAGTTCTGCCATAAATTGGAATCACTGCCTTACAGTTTAGTTGACTGTCCCACGGTAATGACATACTACACTTGGAAAAATGTGAATTTAATAGGATCGAATGGTGCAATGGTACTCAGTAGAGGAAACAGCAGGGCACTAAATAGAGCTCCTTTAAAAATGTCTCCCGATACCAAGCAGATGGATTTTGTTTTTAAAAGTTGTGCGAGCAATGGAATTAAATTCTAGTTTATAACACTCCCACGTTATAAATGGACTGCTTGGCTTGCTCCCAAGAAGCATGTCCTAACAACTGTCTATTTCTGCATTTATAGAACAGGTGTTTTGATAAATGCTGTTTGAGGAAAAGATGTTGTCACACTTTAATTTGAGTGGAGAGGAGAAAATCACAAGGTATAATGTTGAATAGTTACGTTTTCTGCATTCTTGTGGCAACAATCTGGATTCTGCACAAGCCAGTTAAGTGATTGCACTCACTAAAGTCCTCTAAGAATGCTGACACTGTGGCACAAGTTTCACACTGCCAGTCACTGTCAAGTGTCAGTTCTACGAGATCCTTGCACCTAGCTATAATGATATCATCAAGCCAACTAAGCAGTCATACTTATCGACCAATTCGCACAGACAGCAAACTAGGAAGAAAAACCTAAAGACAATTTTCAAACTGTGTTAAACATTTCAGTGATACCAAAACATAGATTGCAAATGACAGAAGATCACGATGGAAACTATTTAAAAATATATATATATATATATATATATATATTTATGTTAAAATCTATTATATTCTGAAATAATTATGAGAATTATAATCCACATACAAAAATTAGCATTTTAGGACCAGAGAAGTTACAAAGCACAAATTGCAGCCTAATATATTAACTTGCTTACTCTTCATATGAAGGCTTCCAACATTAGTTAGAGTTTTAGAGTTTTGGAAATACTTGAAGCTAAAGTCAGTTCACAGGTTTCTGAGGGTCACGCTGCAGAAGGCTGCATGACAGCAGATTCTGTGGAGGAACTGTAATCACAGAAAATAATTTCTGGATTTCCATATTCAATTGTACCAGCGAAGAACTCCAGAGGTTGTTGTCAGATTTAGAGTCATAGAGTCATATAGCACAGAAACAAGCCCTTCGGTTCAACATGCCCATGCCGACCAAGATGCCCCATCTACACTAGCCCCACCTGCCCACGTTTAGCCCAAATATCCCTCTAAACCTTTCCTTTTAAATTTTAGTTTAGTACTTGCCTCAAGTACCTCCTCTGGCAGCTCGTTTCATATACCCACCACCCTCTGAACAAGAGGATGAGTGGGATATGCCATGTACAGTGCATTCAGAAAGTATTCAGACCCCTTCACTTTTTCCACATTTTCTAACGTTACAGCCTTATTTTAAAATGTATTAAATTCTTTTTTTATCATCAATCTACACACATGCGGCGCGGCCTCGGGACACCATTCTGCTTTAGTTAAACATTTTGTTCAAGATGGCAGCGCCGTTGTGTTTGGCTGCCTGCCACTGTACGTTTCTTTTTTTTCCTAATCAGATGTGCAGCACTTTGGTCAACGTGGGTTGTTTTTAAATGTGCTATACAAATAAACTTGACTTGACTCTGTGTGAAAAGGTTGCCTCTCAGGTTCCAATTAAATCTTTCCCTTCTTATCTTAAATCTATGTCTTCTGGTTTTTGATTCCCCTACCCTGAATAAAAGACTCTGCATTCACCATTCTATTCCCTTCATGATCTTATACACCTCTATCACCCCTCATCCTCCTGTGCTCCAAGGAATAAAATCCTAGCCTATCCAAAGTCTCCCTGTAGTTCACGCCCCCAAGTCCTGGCAACATACTCATAAATCTCTGCACCTTTCCAGCTTAACAAAATCTTTCCTATAGCAAGGTGATGAAAACTGAACAGTACGCCAAATGTGGCCTCACTAGCATCTTGTACAACTGAAACATAACATCCCAACTTTTATACTCACTATGTGTAGGAAAGAACTACAGATGCTGGTTTAAAAAGGGAGGGAGAGAGAAAACGGGGAATTATAGACCAGTTAGCCTAACATCGGTAGTGGGGAAAATGCTAGAGTCATTTATTAAAGATGTGATAGCATTACATTTGGAAAGTGGAGAAATCATCGGACAAAGTCAGCATGGATTTACCAAAGGCAAATCATGTCTGACGAATCTTATAGAATTTTTCGAGGATGTAACTAGTAGAGTGGATAAGGGAGAACCAGTCGATGTGTTATATCTGGACTTTCAGAAGGCCTTCGACAAGGTCCCACATAGGAGATTGGTGTACAAACTTAAAGCACACGGTATTGAGGGTTTAGTGTTGAGGTGGATAGAAAATTGGTTGGCGGACAGGAAGCAAAGAGTAGGAATAAACGGGTCCTTTTCGGAATGGCAGGCAGTGACTAGTGGGGTACCGCAAGGCTCAGTGCTGGGACCCCAGTTATTTACAGTGTATATTAATGATTTGGACGAGGGAATTGAATGCAACATCTCTAAGTTTGCGGATGACACGAAGCTGGGTGGCAGTGTTAGCTGCGAGGAGGATGCTAGGAGGCTGCAGAGTGACTTGGATAGATTAGGCGAGTGGGCAAATGCATGGCAGATGCAATATAATGTGGATAAATGTGAGGTTATCCACTTTGGCGGCAAGAACAGGAAAGCAGAGCATTACCTGAATGGTGACCGATTGGGAGAAGGGGAGATGCAACGTGACCTGGGTGTCATGGTGCACCAGTCATTGAAAGCAAGCATGCAGGTGCAGCAGGCAGTGAAGAAAGCGAATGGTATGTTGGCATTCATAGCAAGAGGATTTGAGTTTAGGAGCAGGGAGGTTCTGCTGCAGTTGTACAGGGCCTTGGTGAGACCGCACCTGGAGTATTGTGTGCAGTTTTGGTCTAACCTGAGGAAAGACGTTCTTGCCTTAGAGGGAGTACAGAGAAGGTTCACCAGATTGATCCCTGGGATGGCGGGACTTACATATGAGGAAAGACTAGATAGACTGGGCTTGTACTCGCTGGAATTTAGAAGACTGAGGGGGGGATCTTATAGAAACATATAAAATTCTTAAGGGGTTGGAGAGGCTAGATGCGGGAAAATTGTTCCCGATGTTGGGGGAGTCCAGAACCAGGGGTCACAGCTTAAGGATAAGGGGGAAGTCTTTTAAGACCGAGATGAGAAAACATTTCTTCACACAGAGAGTGGTGAGTCTGTGGAATTCTCTGCCACAGAAGGTAGTTGAGGCCAGTTCATTGGCTATATTTAAGAGGGAGTTAGATGTGGCCCTTTTTGCTAAAGGGATCAGGGGGTATGGAGAGAAGGCAGGTACAGGCTACTGAGCTGAATGATCAGCCATGATCATATTGAATGGCGGTGCAGGCTCGAAGGGCCGAATGGCCTACTCCTGCACCTATTTTCTATGTTTCTATGTTTCTATAGACACAAAATGCTGGGGTAACGCAGCGGGACATGCAGCATCTCTGGAGAGAAGGAATGGGTGACGTTTTGGGTCGAGACCTTTCTTCAGACTGATCTCACTACCCTGACTAATGAAGGCAATGTACCAAAAACCTTCTTGACCACTCTATCTACCTGTGATGCCATTTTCAAGGAACTATGTACCTGCACTCCTGGATCTCTCTGCTTCATGACACTCCCAGAGCCCTTCCATTCACTGAGTGTCATGCCTTGGTATGACTTCCCAAAGTGAAGTATTTTATCAGAGCAGGGAGTACTGTCATCCTCGGAGCAAAATCTGGAAAATTAAACGATCTGTTCAAATGCTCTCAAGAAAAAGAAAATCCAAACTTCGAATGATTTACAAAGTCTCCCTCCCTGCAAAATGTATCTGATATTCAATTCTGACAAATTATTCCTCTGGCCTGTTCTATACAGTGTCCATATTACTTTAAATCCAGCTAGCAATTCACATTTTAGAAAAAAAATCATCCATGAAGATAATCCCAACAATCCCTCAACATTGGAAGAAAAATTACAAATACTTGGAAGAACCAGGCTGATGACCCTGATTTGAGAATACGCAGCATCTTCCAAGCGGAAATAATCAAACGTGTGAAAAATATGATTCACAACTTACATAGTTATTGTTAAAACAAAGTCAGAGTCCAAGAAACAGGCACAAGACGGGACTGATGGCAGTATCATATAGGGAGCGCTTCACTCAATGATAAGATCTAATAATTAATTTGCCTTGCATCAAGAATAAATTATGGGTCTTTCTCACTTAAACAAACCCAACATTGTATCACTTCTGGCACAAAAGCTTGTTTTTAACATTCACTTCAATAAGAACACTTTCTTGGCACACATAAAAACTTTGTTCATATAATTAATATTGTCAAAAAACAATTCATTTATAATTCACATAATTTAAATTTGAATTTTATTCATGGATGTCTGTAAAATCCTGGATCAGCTCAAAAAATGAACAATCAACTTGAGCAAAATACGATACGTGGCATTCTTTCAAGGCCCTGTGTGTGTGCTTGTGCAACACTTTCTCTAGCATTGCTGGCGCTGCTTTCTGAATCTCACCCAGAGTTTTATTTAATGGATTGCGGTTACATCGTGGATTTTTAGTCCCTTTGTTATTGTTAAAACGTAGCAACCATGGCAGCAATTTAGTCCATCTAGTTCACCCCAACCAGCAATCACATCATACTCTAGCACTGTGCTACACACTGGGGACAATTGTTACAATTTTACCAAAGCCAATTAACCTACAAACCTGTATGTCTTTGGAGTGTGGGAGGAAACCAGAGCACCTGGAGAAAACCCATGTGGTCACAGGGAGAACTTACAAGCTCCGTTCAGACAGCATCCATAGTCAGGATTGAACCCGGGTCTCTGGCGCAGTAACGAAGCAACTCTACCGCTGTGCTACTGTGCTACCCCTAGCACTTCTTTACTACTGCGTGTGTCAGACTAGTCCATGCTCTTGGAAGCAACATTTGGGGATTTTGCTACGTTAAAGATGCGATATTGGTTGGAGTGGGACTGAAACCCACACTTTCTCACTTAAAAGGTATTTATCAACTGAACACGGTTGACACTAACATTTCTATCTAATTTTTTGTAAAAGACACAAGCAAATAAGTTACAGCCAAGAAATGATGAGAAGAATCAGATTTGCTGCAGGATCCCTGACTCCATCAAGCTCTGATGCATTGTTGCTGAGCCTGTAAGTTTAGAAATGAGCCTAAACAAACTACAGTCCAATTCATTAACGAAAATTGGGAAGCAGGGAACATAAACAAGCCTTTATTTATTTATTCTCTATGTTAAAGTGGCTAGCATTTTCTTTACACCATAGCAGTTCCTGCAGCAATGGGTTCAAATATAAACTGCTGATAGGACAATGTGCATACACTGAACCATAAATAAAAATTACACAATGTGGATGGCCACTAATTTTCTAAAATGTTCTGCAGAAATTCTGCATTTCTAACCAAAGCATCTGCAGAACAAAGCGCTCAAGGCTATCCGATTCAAGAATAAAGATACGGTGAAAAGAACAAGCTCCAGAAAGCATGTAACAAGATCCTTCTTAAATGTGCAATAACTTTTCTCATTTTACATTCAATTTGCAACATTCACATAGTCACACACAAACACACTTTAATTACTAAGGTTTCAGTCTGAAGCTGTTACCAAATCTCTCTGTGCAACTGAATTAAATATTCACAGACAGAATATCATTTGTGCAGCTAACAAATTTTGTAAGTTAATATCTTTGTGAACACTGTACTCTGTAATTTCAGAAGCCGATAAGTAAATCTAAATTCACTAAATTAGAATTCAAAACCATTTTATACCAGGAAAGACTACGCAACAGAAATATTACTTGAATCACTTTCTATGCATTTACATTTCAATTTTAGAAAGACTGCATTTTTCAATTACACATCATTTGTAGATTTCTGTCGCTAAATTTGACTATGATGAAGATATGATGTTGTGTTAATCTTTGCTGACCCATGGAAATATTTTGATTTTGAATCCCCATCTAGCGTTCTAAAATTCAGTGAGAACATTTTGAGCTTTAAACAATTCACAGGTACAAATATGAGCAGTAACAGAAAGTCACTGAACCAACAGTATTTGAAAAAAAACATTGTTTTGGGAGGCGATTCTCAGCGAGAACTAATGGCTGGAAGAAAATCAAGAGACTGACACAATCTGCTTAGCATGTTTAACGTAGCAAAATCTCCCTATGTTGCTTCCCAGGTGCATTATCAAGTATAATGACTCCAGTGTCTCAAGTGATTTCGAATAAGACCAACAACTTTAATCAAAGAGCTGGACTTTAAGCCGCAGCTTCAAAAAGGAAATGAAATAAGGGAGGCAGACACTTCAAGTGCTGAAGTCAAGGTTTCTGAAGACTCTTCATTTTAAATCCAAACCAGCGGGATATGGGGACATTACAGGCCACTGAAAATGCAAAATAGGTGAACAGGATTTGATGCCACTGAGAATACTGACAGCAGAGTTTTGGATGGCTTTATCTTTCAGGCAGATAAGCGGCCAATTGGGGACAATGGAATAGCTACAAGTAACTAAGTCTCATCTCTGACAAAAGAGAAAAGGGGAGGGGGGTGTACGAACAATGGTTGTTACAGAAGGCAGACACAAAAAGCTGGAGTAACTCAGCGGGTCAGGCAGCATCTCTGGAGAAAAGGAATAGGGGTGACATTTCGGGTCAAGACCTTTCTTCAGACTGAGAGTCAGGGAAAAGGGGAACAAGAGACATGGACAGTACTTAGGACAAATGAATGGAAGATATGCAGAAAGCAACAATAATCAAGGAAATGTGGAGCCCACAATAGTCCATTGTTGGCTGCGGGATAGGTGATAATGAGTTAATACAGACAGTAGAATTCTACAGGACAACAGTAAAACTAGTACGATGATTTGGGAGGGGGAAGGATGGAGAGAGAGGGGATTTAAGGGTTACTTGAAGTCTTCTTCTTATCATGTCCACACATGCTAGATATTGTGTTTCAGCCACAACTGAACAAAACTCTCATCAATATCATTGTTCTCTGTGAGGTCCTCAGCTTTGCATTCGTGCTCCAATAGAGGACATCTCAATAGGTGCTCCATAGTTTGTGGTTCAGTGCCACATAAGCAGATGACGTCTTCAGTGTCTATATTACCCCACTTCTTGAGCGACGCTTTACAACGACCAGTACCAGCTCCAAGTCTGTTGAGGCATTTGCATTCAGCCCAATTTGATTCGCCCCCCTGGACGAAGTTCTTGTTTGGCACTTATGGACATGGATGTCGTTGATGGGAGATTGGCTAGTCTCTCTTCCCATAATGCAACTCTAGTACCTTCAGCTTCAGCATTCGGTTCAAATTCTTTGAGAAAGCTTTTCCTGGACTTTAGCCGACTCCTTGGGGGTTCATGGCCGAATAGGGGATGTCATACATCTGTGGTCTGGCGATGGCATTCTCTACTGCTTGGTGCACTGCGATGAATCTCTGGCGGTGCTACACCAGATAGTATGTATATGCTGTCAGTTGATGTTGGTCTAAAACAACCAGTAATAAGGTTGGCAGATTGTATTGATGGCTGGATCAATCTTCTTAGCATGGGCTGATCTTTCCCAGACTGGGCATGCATACTCTGCTGTTGAGTAGCAAAGGGCCAAGGCAGTTGATCTTAGAGTATCATGAATTGTGCCCTATCTTGTTCCAGTAAGTTTGCTGGCAATGTTGTTTCTTGCACAGCTTTTGTCTTCTCAACATGGGTCTTGAAGGAGAGACAACGATCTGGGTGATCGCAGTTTTCAAGAGGGGTACCAGACCAGGTGACGTTCAGTCGCCGTTTGGCTTCTCGGTTGCGCAGATGGAACGCACACACCTGTGTCTTTGATGGATTTGCACAGAGGTGGTTCTCTTCCTAGTAAGGTGTTAGTTTGTTGAGGGCATTTGAGAGTCGTCTTTCAACAGCACTGAAGTCACTGTCTTGGGCAGCCACACCAAGGTCATCTGCATAGATAAAGCTCTAAACTTGAAGTTAGAGAAATCAATATGCATACCCCTGGGTTGCAATGTGCCCACGCAAAATTTGAGGTGCTGTTCCTCCAAGTTACATATGGCCTCACTCTGACAATGAAGGAGGCCCAATACAGAGAGGTCAGCGTGGGAATGGGAAGGAACTCCCCTTCATGCTCACTTTCTACCCTTTTTCATTTGCTGTGTGAGCAGCTGATAGTTCTATTGATTCAGCTATTTGCTCGTTCTTTTAAGGACACTTCACTGTTTGGAGATATTGTCATTATTTCTCATCCAGCAGTGTCACCTCTTTCAGCTGAAAGCCCTTCACAAAGGTTTCTATTGAATGCCACTACTGCCAATTCTCAACATCTACCTGTTTCCCCTTTCCCATAATGTTTAAACATAAGAAATAGTCAAAGGATGGCCATTCAATAACTTTGAGGGTGATCTGATGTTGTCCTCACATCTACTTCCTGCCACGTAACCGTCAACTCCTCTACATCCCAATTTTTTTTTTTCAATGACAGCCTCTGGTGTAAAAAATTTAAAAACGTTATTGCCTCTGGGCAAGTTGACTATTCAACTCTTTCCTGAATAGTCAACCTCTGTTTTGAGACTCTGACCCTTGGTTGGAGACACCCCAGCCAGCGGAATCATTATTGTGCGTCTACCCTGTCAACTTAAAAGAATTTTTCAATAAGATCACTTCTCATTCACCTAAATTCATGATAGCATGAATCCAATCTGCTTAATGACTCCTCGCGTAACAAATCATCACTCCTGGAATCAATCTGATGATCCTTCATTGCACTCATTCAATTACAAATATATCCTTCCTTAAGTAGGAAAACCAGATCAGTGCACAATATTCCAGATGCCTATGGAGTTGCACTTGGACAACTCTACTTCTTGCAATAAAAACCAACATAATATTGCATGCTCTACTTGCACCTAACATTTAGTAGTTCATGTACAAGGGCACCGAGGCCTCTCTGAATACCTTCACCTTTCAATCTCCCACCATTTAAAAAATTAACTGCTTTTCATTTTTTATTATTAAAGTGAATGGTCTCATATTTTCTATATTATATATCACCAGCAATATCCTTGCCTATTCCTTTATCCTATCTATATTCCCCTAGAAGCCACAATGCAATCCAGCCCTGTATTATTAGTCACATGAATATATATTAAATATGGTTACCTTATTCAAGTCATTGAAGTAGGCTGAGAACAGCCGGAGTACCAATTGCTCTGCCACCCCACTGGTCTCAGCCTAACAACCTGAAGACAGCAATTTCATTCCCACTTTCTATTTTCTATGCATTAACCAATTCCATGCGCTTTATCCATACACAGTATATTATGCTTCCAATCTTATGGTGCTTGTATTTAATAAACAGTAATATGGCATTTTAAACCTCTGAAAGTCCAAATACACTACAAACATTGTAGTTACAACCTCCAAAAATTTACGGATTTGTTGAACATAATTTCCTATTCATAAAGTCCATGTTGACACTACCCAATCCAGTATATTTACTAAAAGCCTTGTCAAATGTTTCTTAATCGATTCCAGCATTTTCTCTGCTAATATTTCATCTTTTCCTCCTTTTTTAAATAGTGGGGTTTCATTTGTTACCTTTTAATTTGAGATCCCCTTTAGAATCAAAGACATTCTGAGAGAGAATTGATTGCTTCTGTGGTATGTTAATCAGTCTCATTAAAGGCTTACCTCATCTCTAAGTCCCTGCTTTGATAAATATTTACCCCCAAAATATGTTACTCTTGTCTTTTCCTTTTCTAGAAACTGGATATCTTCATCCTTACTTTTAGACTTCCAACACCTGCTGCACCCTCCTCTATTTCTAACCAAACCTACATTCTTTGTCCCCAGCGGCTGCCCCATGAAAAGACATGTTAAAAGAGCACATTTCAATTTTTATTTTTGCTAACACTTAAATTATGCCACCTCTAATAATCAGGAAGATGGCTGTGTTAAAATGTCATTCGGATGTGATCTACATTAACGCACTGACATATGATAAACGCTTCTGCCATCTCAGTTAAGTCAAGATAAAAATGCTTCTATTCTTCAATTAAAACTGATTCTCTCTCTCTCTTTGATTCTCTCTCTCTCTCTCTCTCTCTCTCTCTTTGATTCTCTCTCTATCTCTGATTCTCTCTCTCTCTCTCTCTTTGATTCTCTCTCTCTCTCTTTGATTCTCTCTCTCTCTCTCTTTGAATCCCTCTCTCTCTTTGAATCTCTCTCTCTCTCTCTTTGATTCTCTCTCTCTCTCTCTTTGATTCTCTCTCTCTCTCTCTTTGATTCTCTCTCTCTTTGATTCTCTCTCTCTTTGATTCTCTCTCTCTCTCTCTCTCTTTGATTATCTCTCTCTCTCTCTTTGATTCTCTCTCTCTCTCTCTCTTTGATTCTCTCTCTCTCTCTCTTTGATTCTCTCTCTCTCTCTTTGATTCTCTCTCTCTCTCTCTCTCTTTGATTCTCTCTCTCTCTCTCTCTCTCTTTGATTCTCTCTCTCTCTCTCTTTGATTCTCTCTCTCTCTCTCTTTGATTCTCTCTCTCTCTCTTTGATTCTCTCTCTCTCTCTGATTCTCTCTCTCTCTCTTTGATTCTCTCTCTCTTTGATTCTCTCTCTCTCTCTTTGATTCTCTCTCTCTCTCTTTGATTCTCTCTCTCTCTCTCTCTCTCTCTCTCTCTCTCTCTCTCTCTCTCTCTCTCTCTCTCTCTCTCTCTCTCTCTCTCTCTCTCTCTCTCTCTCTCTCTCTCTCTCTCTCTCTCTCTCTCTCTCTCTCTCTCTCTCTCTCTCTCTCTCTCTCTCTCTCTCTCTCTCTCTCTCTCTCTCTCTCTCTCTCTCTCTCTCTCTCTCTAAAAACAAAAGCTTCACCTAGAATCAAAAAAGCGATAGAGAGCAAAAGGGAGCCATTCGGTCTTTTAGCCAATTTATGCTGTACCTTCACTGTAGTTGTCTGATTATCTGCATGCTCCCTGCTCTTTCCTCATTCAATTATTTTTCCCTAAATTTTTAATCAAAATCCATTAAAAAAATTCTGTCTGATCCATCTCCCTAATTCAAGACATTCCAAAGCACAATAAACCCCTCAATTCTCCTTTTGATAATAATCTTCCATGTATGCCTCACGGTTACCAATTCAGTGAAATATTTCCCCCACATTATACCAAAATTGTTTATAATTTTGAAAAATATCAGTGAAGTCCCTTTGCAGCTCCAAGAGGAATTCTCTTCACTTCCCTGGTTTACTGAGCCAAATTGGCATCAGAGGTGTTATCAACATTCTCAAAAGGATGTCCCATATTTTCAAAAGTTGTCAGCATTTGCACATAGGTCTCTTGCAGTAAATTTCACATTCAACATTATTAAATGGTGATGGATTGATGGTATTAAAATGGAAGGTTATCAAAAAAATAAGAAACATACATTAAAAAAGTGAGAAACAGTGAGAATGTTTGAGATCTAATATTAAAGCAGAATTTTAGAAATAGACAATAGATCAGGTAATAATAGATTAACATTTTGTCAATCTGTTCAGTCAGTATTATGTAAAACCTCCCCAGAGTTTTAACTTAATGCAGTGGTTTGTTTACTGAAGCTGTCCCTTTGATCAGTTTGAAGTGAACATATCGTTCACTAGTACAAGTAACTTGCAACTTCCTCAAATTAAGTGCAACCATTCCTATAGTTAAGAAAGACATTGTTCCTGTTATCCTTCCACGATTAAACATCTGATTTTGACAAGCAATTAAAAAAATGCATCCTGAAATTTCTTCGGCACACAAATAACGAAATTAAACAAGACATGATCTGGGTTGCCAAACACCCTTAAAAATGCAATCTTTGAGGAATTTAATTTCTAATTAGATCTGTAATTACTGATGCTGGTTATGTACTTAAATGGCAATGTATTTTTAATTTGAATAAACCTTTTCTCATCACCTTTAATCTTTTTCACATCAAATAGCATCTAATGAACTGTTACCTGTAATCACACCAAGGGCACTTATAAGGCTTCTCTCCTGTGTGGACACGTCTGTGTCGGGTCAGATGGGATTGGGTTGTGGAAGCAAAGTTGCACTGGTCACATTTGAATGGCTTTTCACCTACAAAAGAAAGCCTCATTATTTCTTTCCATGACAGACTCCTATAATTATCAGGGTAAGGATTAAAAAAATCTTGCTATGAAAGATTTATTTTCAGAAGCATTTACTCATTGACCAAGTTGAAGACCAATCATATATACTTTATTTTTGTATATGTTCACAATCTCCAAAGACTTTTGATACTTGCATTATAAGGTGTAATGTTTTAAAAGTCACAGATTGCATATTTTTGCATCTTTTACCATAATAAAGTACCAACTCTCAATTAAATGGTCACGACTGGATTAACCTTTTATCAGTCGTGAACACGGTAATGTTTAGCATTTTAAAAAATGAACAGATTTCGGAAGAAGGCAGAGCTTTCTTTATACAGCGTAACAAAAAAGAAAAGCACAAGTAGGTATAAGAATATCAAGATTCTGAAGATATTATAAACTACCGGGGGGTTTAGCAGGTGGCTAGGACTTTCCTTCAATCGTTGACCTGTGATCATTCGTTTACATCCTCCATAATAATAGAGGCAATGAAAGGCCATATTGTCAATCCAGCTTCTCTGACATAACTTTCATGCCTTAGCTGCATTTGCTAATCCATACAGAACAGGATATGTCTTAGAAGAGTAAAAACCATACAAAACCTGGGCAATTTGGAGTAAAATAAAAAAAATTGGAGTAAGAGTAGGTTATCTGGGTAAGATCATGGGTAATCTTCCATCCCACCCCATAAGTTCATAAGTTCAGAAGTTATAGGAGCAGAATTGGGTCACATGGCCCATCAAGTCTACTCCACCATTCAATTATGGCTGATCTATCTTTCCTTCTCAATCCCATCCTCCTGCCTTCTCCCCATAACCCCCAAAACCCTTACTAATCAAGAATCTGGCCTTAAAAATATCCATTGACTTGGCATTCACAGCCATCTGTGGCAATGAATTCCATAGATTCACCACCTGACAAAATAAATTTCTCCTCATCTCCTTTCTAAAGGTACATCCTTTTATTCTGAGGCAATGGCCTCTGGTCCTAAACTCTACCACTAATGTAAACATCCTCTCAACATCCACTCTATCCAGGCCCTTCACTATTCAGTAAGTTTCAATGAGGTCTCCACTCATCCTTCTAAACTCCACGAGTGCAGACCCAGTGCCATTAAATGCTCATCATGTTAACCCAATCATTCCTGGAATCATTCGCGTAAACCTCCTCTAGACCCCCTCCAACGCCTGTACATCCTTCCTCAGATATGGAGCCCAAAACTGGTCACAATATTCCAAATGAGGTCCAAGGCATCAGCATTACATCCCTATTTTTATATTCTAGTCCTCTCAAAATATATGTTAACATTGCATTTGCCTTCCTTACTTCTGATTCGATGTGCGAATCAACTTTTGGGGAATCCTGCACCAACACTGCCAAGTCCCTTTGCACCTCCGACTTCTGAATTCTCTCCCCATTTAGAAAATAGTCTATGCCTTTATTCCTACTACCAAATGCATTCCTTTCTATGCTGTATTCCATCTGCCACTTCTTTTCCCACTCTCCCAACCTGCTAAGTCTTACGGAGTTCCTGGTTTATCCACAAGCCTTGATTTCCCAAACAACCAGATATCTATCAAACTCTATTCTGAATCACAGTGACGGAGTTTACACAGCCTCAATTGAAGGAATGTCTCCTCATTTCAAATACTGAGTCTGTAACCTTTGATTTTAGACTCCTCAGCCAGGGGATACATCCTCCCCCCCACTCTGTCCTATTAAAATAGTCTAAGACTGAATGAGGGCATGGCTCATTCCTCTAAACTCCAGAGATGAAAGCTTAATCTAGAGAATATTTCCACATATGGTAAATTCTGGAAAGTAGCCAACATAATCAAGGACCATTTACACCTCGGTAATTCATTCTTTACCCTCTCCTGTCGGGCAGAAGATATAAATGTTTGAAAAAATTCAGGAACAGCTTCTTCTCCCCTAGCATTCGACTTCTGAACAGACCTCTCATCAGTGTAGTGTCAATGTCCTAATCTATCTCATAGTGGCCCTTGCTTTTTATTTTTTAATCTGCACGTTTGCTGTGACTTTAATACTAAAATGCTGTAACACTACTTTACCCTGCTTTATTTTCTTTGTACTACCCATTGCATTTGTGTAAGACTGTGTTTAGTGAAAGAACAATGGAGGCAAGGCAAACTACTCATGCAAGAGTGACTGGGATGCAGGCGAAAGCACAGTGACCCTGCTGAGCACTTCAATCTCAAACATTCAACTGTGGGTCAGTGGCTCTGACTGGATACATTTCAGGAGGTCACGCAGTTGTTCGCACAATACACTCATCCTTGTAGTGTTCTACTTCTGCCAGCAAATCGAAAAGCAAATGGTTCAAATTCATTCCCCAATCTGGTGACTCGCACCTCCAGCCAAGTACCCTGTACTCTCAACTCTTTTAAAAATATTTTATAAATACTGATAAGCAAAAGTATTACAATTATACTTTACAAAAGGCATACTATTTACTAAAATCAAACCAGAAGATACTGGAAATACTTCGCTGGTCTGGCATCATCTGTGGAGAACCAAACCCAGCCAACATTTTTAGGTTGAAGATATTTCATCAGATCATATCTGTTTCTCTCTCCAATGATGCTGCCTAACCTGCTGAGTTTTCCACATACACTCTGTTTAAATTTAAGATTAACAGCATCTTCGGGACTTTTCTTTCGGATTACATTTTTTTTAATGACTTTCCTACGGCATTTGCCAACTGCAAAACCTAGTCTTCAAACTAAAAAGCCTGAGGATAGAACATCAGGTATTCCTGGATCATTGGCATTCTGGATGGAAAGAAGTGATCCACGGAAGGTGGTGGAACAAGTCGTTAGAATTATGCTCAGTTCATCTGTGCACACCTGTTGCTAACCCACTTAGGGTTGGAGAGTGGTCAGCTGTGAATCAGTTTGTCTATTCAACAACCACTCCAGAAACTTGAAACCTAAGCTGATACTTGAGTGCAGCATTGAGGGACTATTGCAAGGATGAAAGTGTTATAGACAATAGACAATAGACAATAGACAATAGGTGCAGGAGTAGGCCATTCAGCCCTTCGAGCCAGCACCGCCATTCAATGCGATCATGGCTGATCACTCTCAATCAGTACCCCGTTCCTGCCTTCTCCCCATACCCCCTCACTCCGCTATCCTTAAGAGCTCTATCCAGCTCTCTCTTGAAAGCATCCAACGAACTGGCCTCCACTGCCTTCTGAGGCAGAGAATTCCACACCTTCACCACCCTCTGACTGAAAAAGTTCTTCCTCATCTCCGTTCTAAATGGCCTACCCCTTATTCTCAAACTGTGGCCCCTTGTTCTGGACTCCCCCAACATTGGGAACATGTTCTCTGCCTCTAATGTGTCCAATCCCCTAATTATCTTATATGTTTCAATAAGATCCCCCCTCATCCTTCTAAATTCCAGTGTATACAAGCCCAATCGCTCCAGCCTTTCAACATACGACAGTCCCGCCATTCCGGGAATTAACCTAGTGAACCTACGCTGCACGCCCTCCATAGCAAGAATATCCTTCCTCAAATTTGGAGACCAAAACTGCACACAGTACTCCAGGTGCGGTCTCACCAGGGCCCGGTACAACTGTAGAAGGACCTCTTTGCTCCTATACTCAACTCCTCTTGTTACGAAGGCCAACATTCCATTGGCTTTCTTCACTGCCTGCTGAACCTGCATGCTTCCTTTCATTGACTGATGCACTAGGACACCCAGATCTCGTTGAACTCCCCCTCCTCCTAACTTGACACCATTCAGATAATAATCTGCCTTTCTATTCTTACTTCCAAAGTGAATAACCTCACACTTATCTACATTAAACTGCATCTGCCATGTATCCGCCCACTCACACAACCTGTCCAAGTCACCCTGCAGCCTTATTGCATCTTCCTCACAATTCACACTACCCCCCAACTTAGTATCATCTGCAAATTTGCTAATGGTACTTTTAATCCCTTCGTCTAAGTCATTAATGTATATCGTGAATAGCTGGGGTCCCAGCACCGAACCTTGCGGTACCCCACTGGTCACTGCCTGCCATTCCGAAAGGGACCCATTTATCCCCACTCTTTGCTTTCTGTCTGTCAACCAATTTTCTATCCATGTCAGTACCCTAAGATGTTAAACTGAGGCAATTTTTCTTTAAATGTCAGGACAAATACAGGGAACTGATGCAAACTTCTGATGCCTTTGGTGACAATCATCGTCTCCTCAAAACGATGATCCGAACATCTGTCACTATCACATTTCAGCTTGTGGGAGTTTCCTATGCAGCATTTACTCACAATGTTCTCTGTAAAGTGACTTGGGATGATTTGAGCCTGTAAAAGGTTTTAAATAAACAGAATACTTCCTTTTCCTGTTTGCGGTTCATGTACAATCAAGGGAGACAGGGCCAGATTAACATAGTAGCAGAAGTAGCATTTGCTATGGGCCCCGCGCTTTCGAGGGCCCCGTGCTAAATGCTTGAAATCGACATCCCTAAATGCTTGAAATCAGCAGGGACGCTGTGTTGCGCGCGCCGCTCCCCAAACGCCGCGGTTTGAATGTATTGGCGGGGCTGCGCAGACCAATGGGCAGCCGGCGCATCACTGCCTCGCTCCGCCGGTGGCAGCCGCCCAGGCCGGGAGGCGGGTTGCTGCGCGGCCTCCATTTGAGGCTCCCGGAGGTCGCAACAAGGTGTGGTGGTGGTCAGCGACGTCTTGAAATCCTGGGTTTGGATGTGCGGGTTTGGGCTGACTCGTGTGGAGTTTGGCAGAAATGCCGTGGGGAAAAGCTCAGCGGGTCAGAACGAGAAACAGAGTTAATGTCTCGAGTTGGCGACCGGTCATCATTCCCAAATCGCTTTAAGTCGGATGGTGGAGCATTGTGACTCCTTGTGTAAAGGTGGTTTCTAAAGTACAAGTGGGGATCACTGCAGAGTATGGGAAGGAAATACACCACGCACTTGCATTGGGTGGTGATTGCAGTGTGAGCGAGTGCGGCCAGCGCCTGCTCCATGTGTATCATATCATATATATACAGCCGGAAACAGGCCTTTTCGGCCCACCAAGTCCGTGCCGCCCAGCGATCCCCGTACATTAACACTATCCTACACCCACTAGGGACAATTTTTACATTTACCCAGCCAACTAACCTACATACCTGTACGTCTTTGGAGTGTGGGAGGAAACCGAAGATCTCGGAGAAAACCCACGCAGGTCACGGGGAGAACGTACAAACTCCTTACAGTGCAGCGCCCGTAGTCAGGATCGAACCTGAGTCTCCGGCGCTGCATTCGCTGTAAAGCAGCAACTCTACCGCTGCGCTACCGTGCCGCCCTATGGTGGCGCTGGAGACATCAAGGGCAGCTCTCTCGGTGTTGGTGGCGTCGGCTGCACACCATGTTCCCATTGGGGTGGTGCGGCCTCCTGGTGGCCGGCGCCTCCCTCTCTTGTGAGCCGGGCTCGCCCGCTTCGACCCCGGGCTCCACCGGCATCGCGTGCAGCTTTGCCAGGGATGCTGCCTTAGTTTGTGGGTTGGGGGGAGGGGAAAAGGAATTGGGGGGCCAAGCGGCTTCCCGCCCAACCAACCAACCAACCAAACATGCCCTCCAGGACAGCACAGTCTGGCTCGGTTTGATGGCTGCCGTGGGGAATTGAGCCAGACTGTCAATGGGGGACCTGTGATTAGTGTCAGGGAATGGCTCGCTTTTTGACTGTTTTTTGTGGATTGGATGAATTCCCGTGGGTTTGGGCAGTTTGAGTGGATTGTGGCCCGCTGCGTGACTTGGAGGCACTGATTTAATGTTGCTCCCTCAGAGGGAGCGGCATTAAACCGGTGCTTCCGGGTCACGCAGCGGGTTGCAGTCCACTTGGATTGCTTGAACCTGCGGGAATTCGTCAGGAACTGGGTCATTCTTTGACACTGGTCACGGGTTCCCCATTGACAGTCTGGTTTGGTTCCTTGCGGCAGCCGGTGGACCGAGCCGGACTCTGCTGTCTTGGAGGGCATGTTTGGTTGGTCGGGTGGGTGGGCGGGAAGTCGCCGGGTTTTTTCATTCCTTTTCCTTCCCCAGAGCTTGCAGGCTGGGGCAGTGTCTTTGCTAAACCTGCACACAATGCCGGTGGAGTTTGTGGTTGAAGTGGGCGACCCCAGCTCACGGGAGAGGGTGGCACCGGCCATCGGGAGGAACAGGGGGAGCGGGCTGCCCCAATGGGAACCTAGTGTGCAGCTGGCGTTGTTGACACTGGGACAGCTGCCCTTGGTGTCTCCAATGCTATTGTATGTATGGAGCGGGCGCTGGCCACAATCGCTCGCACTGCGGTCACCGCCCAATGCAAGGGCGTGATGTGTTTCCTGCCCATACGCTGCAGCATTTCTGTAAAATGTTGCACCGAGTTGGCCCAAGCCTGTGCATTTGAACCCTGGATTTTGGGACCTCACTGATTGTTGCTGCATTTTGTTGCGATTTCTGGGAGCCCCTAACGGAGCTGGCGTAGCAACCCGCCTCCCGGCCCGGGAGGCCGCCATTGGTGGAGCGGGGGCACGTGGCCACTGCCTGGGTGAGGTCACGTGGGGAGCGGGCGGTGACGTCGCCTTGTCCCTTATTTAAGGACCCTTTATAACATATGCCATGGGCCCTGCACTAGCTTAATCCGGCCCGGAAGGGAGATGTGAAAAGTAAGTGGGATTTCATACCCTCACAGGGAGAAAAATGAACTACTTTTGAAGAAAGGTGCCACATAACTTTTTTCCAGGAATACCATAATTAGGACAGAGCACAGGAAAATACTCCAATATTTGCTTTATGTTACAGTGCTCATGTTGTTTTCGAGCAGGGTTGTGTTACTGCAGTCTATCATTTGACAAGAATATGAAAGTTGCTAAAAATCGGTTTGCTTACTAAGAATTAGGTTTATAAATGAGTTATACCTCCATCAAGTTTATTACAGAATTACACATGCCCCTGTCACAGACTGGTACAGAACAATTTCAGCATTAATACATTAGCCCAGATTTAATATGAGGATTTTCCTATCAGCCACTTTCTCTATACATATAAATCATAAGTGTAGTGTATCTACCTACTACAAATCATTTATTATGCCAATAACTTTGCATCGAGGCAATTAGCAGTTTGACTGTGCAGAAAACACTCTTTTTTCTCCTCGCGTAGGTCACAATTATAATTTTACATCTTTTTGATGGTTACTGCCCTGAAGAGGTGAATAATTTCTACTGACCTGTGTGCTGTCGTTGGTGTTTTGTTAGAGCATGGCGAGTTCCACCGGCAAATCTGCAGAGGTCACACAGAAATGACTTCTCCCCTGTTGCAATAATAAACAGATAAGAAGAGCGTGGAGGTCACAGATCATTAAAACATATCTATCAAGACTCTCAGGATTGCTAATTCCTCCAATCAAATGTTTCCATGTAAATATGTCAAATGGGAATGAAATTACCACTGCAGTTTATTGACTGAGATAAAATCTGAAAAGCACCACTGAACATAATTACATACTTGTCAGACCCATAAAAATTAGCTTTAATATCAATGGAATGGTTTTGTACAACTTCATTTCAGTTAGATGTCTTCCAGATGGGGCTGCTTTATGCACTTGAATTTTTTTAATGCATATCCTGCCTCTTTACCCCTCAATTCCCACAGACCCAGTCACTCAATGTTGATTTGCCCATTTATAATGGCAGCTGGAAGTCACTAAAAGGTTTCTTAAGCATCAGTTATTGGGCACACAAACTCAGTGGGACAAAGCTTTAGTTTAACTAGGCGTGTGGATGGTGCAAACTTATTGGATTGAAATATTAGGAGTTAACCTTTACCTGAAGCTACAATATGAAGTACGAATGAGTGTTGGATGAAAGATGCATTAATCACAAGGTTCAACGACCAATGCATTTCAAAGGCACTTATCAATATTATCTATTGATGAATAAATCGAATGGTCTTTTTTAGTACAATGAGCATGTAACAGTTATAGAGTTTGAAATTCTTGCCATTCTCCAATATCATAACACCATAAGAGACAGGTGCTGAATTAGGCCATTTGGCCCATCAAGTTTATTCCGCCATTCAATCATGGCTGATCTATCTCTCCCTTCTAACCTCAATAAATATTTGTTTGTCTTTTACACTATTCTGACATTAAGACATCAAATATGTGAAAATAAAAAATCTTACAGTTTTTGCTTCCAAATAAAACCTTGGATGATTTTAAAATAAAAAATTCCAGAAAGCATCAAATCAGTGAAAGTGGAACAATAAAAGGACAAGTGTCATAAATTCATCCGAGAATGAAATTTCTTCCTTTCCATGGTTGAAACGATGACCAAGACCTGAATAAAGCATAGCAGCTCAATCATCTGTGAGAGCATTCAAGACAGAGCTTTACCTTTCCAAGATGGGTTGAAAAGAATGTGCCATTTCTATATATTTCTTGCAAATGATCCAGCTCCAGTAGGTTTTTAAAACAGGCAAATGCTTTTATTTTTCTATGAATAATTTAAATTAAAAATGATCTTTTTATGTTTTTACCTTCCTTGATGCAATATTATCTCGCAGCAGCATAGCACAGGTCTGGCTTTTTTTTGTGCAAAATTCAATAATGCGAGCAGAAAATGATTGTAAACAAAAGATGTGGTTTGGATAATTTAACCTGTATAATAGAAAGTCCAGTTCTTCCATTCTACCCACATTCCCTGCCTTGTACCAAGAACATACACATATTTTCAAAATATTCCGTGCCTTGTCCCTCACCAACTATCCCCATCAGCTTCCCAACCAGACAAGCCATCTATACAGTCTTCTAGTTCTGGCATCTCACCGATCCCAGATTTCCATCACTCCTCCATTATCAGCCATAACAACAGCTATCACAGATCTAAGTTGTGGAGTCCCTCCCCGAGCCTCTTCATCTTGTGATATTTCCTGCTTTAAAATATTTTATAAAAATGTTCACTTTAACTCAGTTTCTAGCCACCTACCCCAATATCAATTGGGTGATTTTGTGCCATGTTTTGCCTAATCATGTGGTGAAGTTATTTTATCAATGCGGGTCTCTTGCTGTCCTATTTATTAATTGAGTTTGTGAACAGATTTCCATATGCTCGGTGTTGAAAACATTCCGGGTTCCTGTTATCAGGGTTTGTTTTAGCATGTTCAAGGCATGTTGCAGCCTAATGGAGACAAAAAAACTGTAGATGCTCGACTTTGAGCAAAAAAACAAAGAGCTGGATGAACTCAGCAGGTTTGGCAGCATCTGTGGAGGAATGGACAGATGACTTATCGGGTCAGGACCCTTCCTCAGATTGAAATGCTGAGTTCTTCCAGCACTGTTTTTTGTGGATGTTGCAGCCTTATGAACAATATCGAATTCTGCAATTTCAGAAAATTTGCTTTCTCAACCATCTGTAATGTTAGTTTATTTTGTTTTTCCCTTCCTTCCTTCCTTGCTCTCATGTTGTTGAGCAAGACATGCCAGGCATGTCTTCCTGCTCTGCATTTTGCTACCCATACATTCTTTTGTCTATGTTCTCATTCTCTAACTACTCAATCACTCATTGACTAGAAAAGTTTGTTTACAGTTTATCCTCATGATCACCCTAGTTCTACTCTATTGTAACAAACTTATTTTGTCTCCTTCCTGGTTTTGATGAAGGGTTTTGAAATGTTGACAAGGCTTCTCTTCCCACAGATGCAGCTTGATCTGCTGGATGCTTCCAGTATTTTCTATTTTTATTGTGTTGTGTTTTATTGTGTTTAGGTCATGTAGCACAGAAATAGGTCCTGTGTCCCAACCAAAGATAATAGAGCGGAGCAAGAAAGACCACTCCGTCAAAATCACCTATACTGAAGTGTAGTACACAAAGGAGCCATTTTAGTAGGCAAAACCAACCGTTCGCTATGCCTCTCGCAGTGTCATCAGTGTTTTGGGGAACAGTATGTGTGATGATACCATTAAAATGCAGAATATATCTCATCTATTAATTCATAGATTTTTGTTATTTTTCTTTAAAAATGTTTTTGCAAGTTTCTGCCAACTAAAATGGCGCCATGGGATACTACAGTTTTTAGGGTCGAGTGGTCGATTTTGCTCTGCTCTATTATCTTTGGTCCCAACTCTTAGCCAGTTCTATTTAGCCCGCATTTGGCCCACAACACTCAAAACCTTTCCTATCTATGTACCTTTTCAAGTGTCTTTTAAATGCTGTTATAGCATCTGCCTCAACTACCTCCTCTGTCAGCTGGTTCTATATGCCTACCACCCTCCAAGTGCAGAAACTTATATCCAATATCCAAGTGCAGGTGTCATTACTATCACAAATGTTAACCATGAAATTATTAACATTTATAATACTTAGGCCATCAACATCGAATACCAAATCCACAAAAAAGAGTGAAAACTAATTCTTCCACAGCCTTCCTGGATAAATGATTAAAAATAACAAGTATGTGGAAGTGATTATCAGAGAGTAATCTAATTTCAGGCTTCAGAACACGATCGTTTATGGGAATGATATGAACCCTTTGATTAACATTATTAGCTGAGAATAATTCCCAGATAGCTGTTATTTTCTATTTAAATCAATTTGACTGAATAAATGACATATTGAGAGGTTATTTTCATTTTGAACTGGTTGGTTGTGGATCATGTATGGAGCAATTTTACCAACACAAATAATAAAACTGGACATGGACTGGGGGAAATTGTTTTACCAGAAACAGTCCAGTATCACTGCCTGTGTCTGACGGGTCCACACATACAATAACATTCTATTGAGTTAATCAAATAATCTTGTAAATTGAAGTAAGTTTAATGAATAATTTAGATATTCTTCCCTCTTAGACATGGAAGCTGACTTTAGGCTTTAATGCATCTTAATATTAATCATTTCACCTTTGTTACCAATCTAACAAACATACCACATCATTCAACATTATTCAAGGTCTAAACTTGAACAGGGTTTCAATGTTACTAACCACAAGCAATTTGTCTTAAATTGACTCATTACTCTTATTAAAACTGGCTTGTTTGTACTGGTCTTATCACAAGCTACGGTGCATCTTGTGTTAAAAGGACTGTTGGTCAATCTGCTTTTTCGCCACCTTTACTCCAGAGACAAGGTGAGCAAACCAATCTCTTAATAATCACCAGATTTTCTCGAATACCTGCCTGGAGGTCACATTCAGTGATGCGGATCAAACTGAACAAGCTAACCTATACATTTAAGGTGATATTTTAAATATTTGTCTGCTGAGGAACCAGAAACAACGTAGCAAGTACATAGTGACTGTTCTTAAGGGATAAAATTGCTTTCTTTAATGAAGGTAAAAGAAAAGAAGTGTTTTCTTATGGAATACCACTTCAAAGATATTGCTTTTATGTTAATGTAATGCAAACTGTCAGCATTTTTCCCCCTGAACATTTTCTACTTTTGAATTTAAATGCACAGTGACATGGAAACAAATCCTTTATTTTCTATTAGGAAACAGACACTGTCCCCTATCTCTCATTATGGTGCAGACTACAAAATCTAACAACAAAAATCTATAATATTGATTGAACCAAGTCTCCACAATTATTCTTTAAAAGGAAACACTGACGATAAATTACATCTGCACTGGCTTTTCATCTGGTGTTCGATGTAAGTGATCTCTGAGGACAGTCTTGAGACCTTAAATCGTCAACACCCTTTTCAACAAGGCTAAGGAGGTTTTGGCATCCCAGACACAGAGCCAAGGAAACTCCCAGTAACATTACTTTTGGGATAAATATATTCAACTTTCAAGAACTATGAAATTCTAACTCTTGACGCAATATGTCTGTCAGATACTCAACAGCCATTCTCCAATAAAGAACTGGGCTCGATGAGTTAATAAGTGATAAGAGCAGAATTAGGCCGTTCGGCCCATCAAGTCTACTCTGCCATTCAATCATGGCTGATCTATCTCTCCCTCTCAATCCCATTCTCCTGCCATCTCCCCCAAACCCCTGACACCCATACAAATCAATAATCTATCTCTTCCTTAAAAATATCCATTGACTTAGCCTCCACAGCCTTCTGTGGCAATGAATTCCACAGATACACCACCCTCTGACTAAAGAAATTCCTCCTCATCTCCATCCTAAAGGAACTTCCTTTTATTCTGAGACTATGACCTCTGGTCCTAGTCTCTCCCACTAGTGGAAACATCCTCTCCACATCTACTCTATCCAAGCCTTCCACTATTCGGTAAGTAAGAGATATGAGACTGAACCCTGCCCGCTGGCTGATAGTCCTGCGTGGCCCCGATATGGAAAGTCAGTATTCCAGGTCCTTTGGAGCTTCCAGTGTGGCACGGACGGGACAGTGCCTGGATTCTTGCCCTTGAACTTCTCAACAGAAAACAAACTCTCAACCCTGCTTCGTCATCTGTCAAACTAAGCAGAAAGATCTAAAATCTATAAAAATTGAAGTAAATAAAAAAATATTTAACTTTAAGTTAATAAAATGTGAAAGACATAGCAATAATTAACAATAAATCAAAGCAAACAAAGTAAAAATTGACTGTATCACCCAATGCACGGGCTTGAATCTCCAGTGAAACTATGGGATCTTGAATCAAGTCTCCCAATGAGAGTTAATTTCCCAATAACGTCAGCAAGATGCTCCCCACAACCCTTCCCACAGGGGTAGTCCAGGGTTGCAGTACAGTGACAGATGCAGAGCTGTCACTCGGTAAAGCTTGTGGACATCTGCCTTCCACGGCGGGTGGGCACAAGTTTGAGGTTTGGTAAAGTTTAAACAACTGAATGCCAGGTGTTCTAATCAGAATCACTAATTCCAGCCAGCCAGGTTCAATGCAACATGTCATGAAGCAGTACACTGCTTGAATGCTTTGCCATGTTAAGGCAGTAATTAATGCAATGAACAATGCTGTGCAAAGAAGATCTCAATAAAGCCATCAGAAAAGTGAAGAGATACTTCAGTCTGACGTTCCGCACCTATGGCAGGGCTTGCACTTCCGACAAGGCAAATAGTAGCTCAGGTCAGTGCGAGGCATCTCTCACACATGAGCTCAATCTTTCAATGGTAGCTTTGAAAATGTGAATGGCATTGTAACTTCTCAGCCCCTACAACCCCCAGCAACACTGTAATCTCAATCACCTAGGCCATTATCAGAACATTATTCATGAGATTGCGCCCTTGGAAAGTGTCTTGGTATATTTGGCTGCGCTCTTTAAAACTATGCAGACCAACTGGCTAGAGTTTTTGCGGACATTTTCAATCTTTCAATATTCAGGAACGTAGGATCCCACCCGCTTTACAAAGACATATGTAATAGCAGCACCAAGAGTGAGGTGACATGACTCGGTAACTACCGACTGATGGCATTAACATCCATGGCATGAACTGCTTAGAGAAGTTGATTATGACACAAGTAAACTTGGTAAGGACCTGGATGCATTACAATTTGTGTATCACCGCAACAGATCAACAGGAGATGTAATCTCACTGGCTCGCTATTCTGGACTGGACCATTTGGACAATAAGAACACTTACGACAACAGGCTGATGTTCATTGTCTACAGTTCAGTGTTCAATACCACCATCCCCTCCAAACTCATTAAACTCATATCATCAAACTCAGAGAACTGGGCCTCTGTTCATCCCTATGTAAATCAATCCTCAACTTCCTCATCTACAGACCATAATCTGTCTGAATTGACAATAACTTCCTCCTAGATAACCCTTAACAAACATTTGCTTAAGGCTGTGATCTCAGTCCCCTGCGCTACTCTCTCTATACCCATGACTGTGAAGTCAAACACAGAAATACAGCCATCTTTAAATTTGCCAACAATACCACTGTTGTTGAACGAATAACAGGCAATGATGAGTCAGAACACAGAAAAGAGATTAAAAATCTGATGTGATGTGCGTATCTCCGAAAATCTGTCCTGGGCCCAACACATCAACGCAAGGGGGAAGAACAATGGAGGACCTGGCGTGAGGGAACAGCTGGGGGGGGAGAACAAAGAACAATGGAGGACCCGGCGTGGGGGACCGCAGGGAGGGGGAGAGGGAAGGAGGGAGTGGGGGAGAACAAAGTAGGTGCCTGCAGGGGTACTTTGTAACTTTGTCAGCGCCAAAAGTGGCAACTATAACTATTTGCATACCTTGGGTATGCAAGCAAAGAATTTCACTGTGCCTTGTCACATGTGAGAATAAAGTATTCCATTCCATGAAATGTTCTAATGCCTCTACTTTGTTAGCAGATTGAGCAGATTCAGTATGTCGACGAATACTCCACAGGTGTACTGACTGTATCATCGCAACCCGAATGCCCAGGAACGAAGGAGATTGCAGAGAGTGGTAGACAATGCCTGAGGTACAGTGAAAAGCGTTTTCATTGCATGCTAACCAGTCAGCAGAAAGACAATACATGATTACAAACAATCCATTTACAGTGTTTTGATAGTGTGGAGCGATTGCAATACGAGTTTGTGGATCTGCTTCTGTGGCTCGCACGCAAAAAATCGCCTTGTTGGGCACCATCTTGGAAGGGTTCAGGTACCAACATTCCCACCGTAGAAGGGATCTGTAGGGGATGTTGCCTCAAAAAGGTGCTCAATATAATCAAAGACCCACACAATCCTGGCCATGCTCTAATTTTGCTACTGCCATTGAAGTGGTGCCAATCATGACCCGAGGTTGAAGAACAGTTTTCCCCAGCAACCAGCAGGCTATTGAACACTACGTAACACTAAATTCAGCATCTATGATTTTCCATGGACTGCGGATTTGGATGCTTTATGGATTTTAATATTGCACTATTTGGTTACCTGGTATCAGTTATTCATTTATTGTATTACTGTTTATTATATATTTATCCGTGTGCTATAGCGTTTACAGGCCTGGTGTTGCATCAAGTAAGAATTTCATTGCTCTGTTGTCAGTACATATGACAATTAAGCACTCTTGCTTCATCTCTAGAATATCTTTCACTTATGTCATTGAACCAGGCAGCTGAAGCCACAGTTGTCAATTGTACTTAGCAATGATCAAAAGAGGTGCAGATATCTCAAGAGGATTTTTAGACCAGAGGAGATTATAGAGATTTTAAAACATTATTAAACTTTTAAAGTAAAGTTGTGAGAGTCACTGTCCTCACAGGGGTTAATGGTGAATAATACATGCTACAAATTGAGTCAAGGTGGCAAGTGCATCTGATGTATCCAAAACTGCTTCTTGCATATTTGGATGATGTTGACAGGATTTTATGGTAATTTTTGACGAAATAGGCTCACAACCAACTAAGGTAAACTGCATAATGGTCTGTTAATCCTTAAGGTTCGACATCACCAGTATCAAAATAAATTGTTTGTAGATAGACACAAAATGCTGGAGTAACTAGGCGGGGCAGGCAGCATCTCAGGAGAGAAGGAATGGGTGACGTTTCAGATCGAGACCTTTCTTCAGGCTGATCTGTCTGATCAGTCAGTCAATTCAGATCAGTCTGAAGAAGGGTCTTGACCCGAAACGTCACCCATTCCTTCTCTCCAGAGATGTTACCTGTCCCGCTGAGTTACTCCAGCATTTTATGGCTATCTTCGGTTTAAACTAACATCTGCAGTTCCTTCCTACATAAATTGTTTGGAGAGTCAGTTCAAGGGAAATGCCTATTTAACATCAGGCCATCAATTCGACTTAGCAGCAAAGCGCGTTGAAGATATTTTACAAGCTGCAAACCAGGAAGGAAAAAAAAATGCCTTCTAAACTGAATTAAATACTTCATAAACTATGAAATGTATTATTAACACAAGAGCTCAAATATCATAACTAAACTGTAATTTTTTTATGGCAAGTTCACTAAACAGTAATTATGATTTAGTATATCATTACAAACACACTTGGATACACCCAGCAACATTTAAGGTTCCTAGAATGAGGCTAGTTTGTACATTTGGTGGATTTCTCCTGAGTTCTTTAGAGACAACTCTAAAGGACAATAACTTTGGGATTTCTGTGTTGAACAAGGCATATGAGAAGTCTCAAAATTAGTGCCTGCTTCAAAGTGCAATAATGACAAATACCAACAGCTTTGCCATCATTGCAACTACAAAATGAAAGCTATCTTGCTTTATAAAAAAATGTATAAAACCTGATTAAAAATTGGGATTATGCACCTTTATGGTCACATGATCCCTGTGCCTTAAGTAAACGTAGATTTTGAATTTTCATTTTTCCAGAACTGGCCAACGGTGTCCTGGAGTCAAAGATTGTTCTCCAGGATAGGGACATAACCATCTGGGGGGGAAAGCAAATAAATCACAGGGAGGGAGGAGGAGAGGGAAATATATTTCAGGAAGGTAAATGGATTAATGACTGGGCCAAGCAATTGGAGGTCCTAATGGAAGTTGTTGTTCACATGTGGAAGCCTTATGGAATGTGCATCTCCAGAACTGGAGACCCTTGCCAGATCAAATAGAGTTTAAGCTGTACATATTGCAAGGATCACTTTTACAACTTGGACAGTGTCTGTGAAATTCATATTCTAGGTTAGCAACAAACTGTTTTTCCTCTGTCCAAGGTTTATTGCAATCTTATTAATATCTCAATTTTGAATTTGCAAACTTGTTTTCCAATCTCTTTGTGGTCCCAGCACCCTCAATCTCTGCAAAGGCCACATCCCTTCACATTTCTTGAGGATTCAGTAATCCTCCAATTCTGGCCCCCTCACCCTTGATTTTCATATGTTCACCATTGGTAACTGTCTGTTCAGTTACCAAAGCCCCAGAGTTCCTAAACATTCTTCCTAAGTCCTTTTATCTCCCTAACTTTCTCACCAGCACTGCCACCACTTAAATATTTCCTTCACCAATCTTTTGATCATGGTCTTAATATTTCTTTACATGGCTCGACATGAATTTTGGCAGACATGATCCTGGGATAACTTAACAAATTAAGTTAGGATATAAATATGTGTTGCTGCTGTGTAATTAACACAAACTGAACAATTCAATGTAAATTCTGTAGATTATTTTTTGTACCATGATTTAGAATTTGAGGTTCATTTTCTATTTCTTATTATTTCTATCATTGTTGTATTATTTCCTTATTTTAAACACCCTTAACTGATGAACCCCATACTCACAAGCACTTCTGCATACAAGAAACATTGGTGGGAAAGGAAGAGAAAGTACTCTTTTACATTTACAACAAATCGGATCTCTCATTCGTTGCAAGTCGTTGCATGCATTTAAATCAAGCATGCTTCTTCTCAATCTATTGTAACGCAAACAAAAAATGATGGTTCCATAAACAGTGCAACCATGAGTTGCAAAATCTGGAATGATTTATTTTTCTATATGTTAAAGATGGGCATATTCTTTCAAACAAAGGTTGTAAAGCATCTGTGTCTTTATTTCAAATGTTGCTTGCCAAATTGTGGTTAATATGAAGTAAATCTTAAGCACTCTGTTTTGCAGGTGTTCACAGGATGGGAATCTAAAATTGATTCCAACTGTTTAATTCATATTGTGTAATGATTTGTGATGTTAGATTCAAATGTATTTGCATGATTAACATGCAAACAGTGATGCATTAAGGTGGTTATAGTCTTTTATATTAATTGATAATCTAATGAATTTTTTGTTTGGCAATATATTTTGTTTGGCAATATTTATTAAGATCACGCACTTCATTTCAAATAAATTAAACAGGTCTGCAGTCTGAGATGCATCCTTGTACATACACCATAAAATGGAATAGAGGTAGTTCAGGTTAACCAAAGGGTCATGTTCAATTCTGGGAATTACACAGTAAAAGGAATGCCCATGTTGAAAGGAAAATAGGGGGAGACCTTTAGGAATAATACTTTTCTGATACTTGGGAAGAGCAGAGGAAAAGATCTCTTAAAGATCTCTTGACAGCAGAAAGGAAAAGAGATTTAAAACTGAAATGATGATGGATTGGTTCGTTATTGACGGGGTTGGTTATTGAATAGAATAGAAACAAACAACTACAGATGCTGGTTTACATTTAAAAAGACACAAAATGCTGGAGTAACTTAGTAGGTCAGGCAGTATCTCTGGAGAACATGGATAGGTGAGGTTTCAAGTCAGAACTCTTCTTCAGTCTGAACAAGGACCCTAACTCAAACCATCACCTATCCTTGTTCTCCAGAGATGTTGCCTGACCCACTGAGTCACTCCAGCACTTTGTGTCTTCTTCAATCTGAAGAAGGGTTCCGACCCAAAACATCACCTATCCATGTTTTGAGAGATGCTGTCTGACCAGCTGAGTTATTCCAGCATATTGTGCCTTTTTGAGATTATTTAATAACTCTTTTGAAAAGGTTGGAATTTCAGCCAGTGCAGTTCTACCTGGATGCTAAAGACTAGTCAGAAAAATAAATGCTAATTGGGTGGCACAGTGACGCTGCAGTGGAGTTGCTGTCTTACAGCGCCAGAGGTTCGATCCTGACTATGGGTATCTCTGTACAGAGTTTTACGTTCTCCCTGTGACTGCATGGGTTTTCAGGAGGTGCTCTGGTTTCCTCCCACACTACAAAGACATACATGTTTGTAAGATAATTGGCTTTTTAAAATTGTCCCTGGTGCGTAGGATACTGCTAGTGTATGGGGTGATCGCTGGTCAGCACAGACTCAGTGGGCCAAAGGGCCTGTTTCCACGCTGTATCTCTAAAGTCTAAAGTCTGGTTCAATTATTACAGAAAAAGATCTCCACTGAGATAGATATGGCTTAAAATATACCATTCTAAAATAAATTGCAGATTCTGGACTACGTGCTGCTCAGCCACTGTGAGAACTCACGGGACTTCATTGTTTTTAATGTAAGAGATTGATGAGAGCTCTGACAAGATCTAGATTATAAGGCCATCCTAATTCTGACTTTAGCCTAATTCGCCTATTATCTGAACTGCACTGGAAAGAAACGTGATTTGCACATTTTACCTGTTAAAACCTGCGATAATGTGCTTGTATTCTACCAGGTTTCTGTGGAACTACAGTATAGAAATCACCCTAACCATAATTAGTTAAGCATTATCCTTTGCTAGAATTATAGCTCTTCCCTCCTCCACACTGTTTCCCCCCCCAAGGATTCCTTTGTGGTTCCTGCCTTTTCCTCATCCACATAAGGGCAGCACAGTGGCCAGCAAGCAGAGCTGCTGCCACACAGCTCCATCTCCCACAGTGCATGAAGTTTGCACGTTTTCCATGTGACCACGTGGGTTTCCCCTGAGGTGCGCTGATTTCCTCTCACATCCCAAATATACCTATCAAGGTTTCTAGGTAAATTGGCCCGAGTGTGAAGGTGGATGGTAGAATGCAAGGTAATTTAATATGAGGAAAGTAAAATGGGACGAATCTTCTTATCGAGTCCACATCACAAGATTAGATATTGTTCAGCCACAGCTGAACACACTTCTCGGCATCTTCATTGTAGGCAGCGAGGTCGGCAGCTGTGCATTGGTTTTCCAGTTGGGGGCATTTCAGCAGGTGTTCCATTGTTTGTGGTTCAATACCACATTGGCCTGTGAAATTATTGGAGTTATATCCCCACTTGTTCAGAGACACCTTGGCTCTGCCAACACCAGTTCTCAATCGATTGAGGCATTACCACCTGGCCCAACTTGCGCCTGCACCAGGACTAGTGTAGATAGGTGGCTCCTGGTCGACACACACTCATTGGGCTGAAGGGCTCTCTGACTCTATGACCTAGTATTCCTACACAGGTCCTAGTATTCCTACACAGTACTGAGCACAGCCAGAAGTGCTGACTTTCGGATGAGACAGATCAACCTTCAAAGCCTCTCTTAATTTTGAATACTCTTATTAAATCCCGCCACAATCTCTGCTCTCAAGAGATCAATCCTCCTTTAGCAGCCCTGCATGCAGCCCACTGCACTAGTGAAGAATCACAAAGTAATGCAATCATTCAGGTGGTTGAACACTGATCAATAATTCCCTGCCGTCAGAGCAAAGACCCTGCATCAGTCTCTTAACCCTGGTGTTACTCCAGTAGATGTTGTCCAGGTATTTTCCAAGGTTTTGAGATCCTTCCTAAATTATAGTGAGCTATAGTGAGCTAAACTGGACCCAAGTCTTTGATTGACTGGAATATATTCTATTTTCTGTTCCTAAACACAAGGACATACCTGTTATTAATTTTGTATTCTCAATGAACAAAACAAATTAAAACTTGAATAAGAAATTGATTGTTTAATAATGAAAATATCAAATATTAGAGGGCATGGCTTTAAAGTGAGAGGGGCAAAGTTTAAAGGAGATGTACGAGGCAAGTTTTTATTTACACAGAGAGTGGTGGGTGCCTAGAATGCACTACCAGAAGTAGTGATGTAGGCAGATAACAGGTGGTCTTGAGATCATGTTAGGCTCAGATATTGTGGGCCGAAGGGTCTGTCCTGTGCTATACAGGTCAAGCACTGATTTTCGAAGGGCCGAATGGTGTACTCCTGCACCTATTTTTCAATGTTTCTTTGTTTCTATGGTCTGGCAAAAATGGATAATCTGGCTAAGCTCTGGAACCAAGGGTGCCAGAAAATCGGCAGTGGACCTGTACTATTCTATGTTCTATTGTGTGCCATCGATAACTTTCCAAAAAATTCTAACTGGCTTCATCACCAGAGCAAGTCTGAGTAACAACAGGTGTTATTGAATGCCTTGCCACAAAATGTTAAGACCCAGAAGAGTTAAAGAGAGAATGAATGATCAAGCACACCCATGTTTATTTATTGCTGAAATTAATCTATCAGGGTTTGACTGGAGATATTCACTAGGAAATCAGTACTTCGTTATTAAAGAGTCTAATCAATGAGCACAGCATTAATTTGTTTCAAATAAAAATATTTAAAAAGCTTTAAAATATCTCTTATTAATATATTATTGTATCAATGAAGATGGAAGACTATTATTTCAGGGCCTCCAGCTTTTTTCGAAAAGGTTCCTCTGATACTTCAGGAGGTGGTTGTAAGTTCAGGGACCATTAATTGCACCATTACACGAAGTCCTTCAATAAATTACATTGGCATGGGTAAACTGGTGGAACGATTCAGTTACTGTATAATTGCTATCAGCCTGGCATCTCATTGTGTCTTTATTTGAATCTATGCACAGACATCCTGTACAGGTATATGAGAAAATTATTTATTAATGATATGATGTCTGAAATTCAACCACTATCATTTAGCACAAAGGAAGAGTTTAACCAGAAAATTAATTGCAAAAGTATTGCCATTTTGAAATGAATATTTTATTTTTAAATTCAATCCAATAGGAAACCAAATAAATCGGGAAAGTTGGCAAGCAAATAGTCAGCAGAACCAAAAGGGATTGAACCTCAGAACAACCACAACCACCTAGTTACCATTTAACTGAACACTTCCGCTCAGCCCGCCAAGGCCTACTGGATCTTCTGTTTGTAAACCATTTTAACTCCTCTTCCAATTCCCACATTAACCTTTCTGTCCTGGCCTCTTCCCTGCCTGAGAGAGACTGCATGCAAACTGGAGAAACATCACCGCATACACTGCTTGGGGAGCTTACACCCAATGGTATGAACATGGAATTCTCCAATTTTGGGTAACCCTGCACTAATCCCCCTTCCCTTTCTCCCCCACAACCCCTCCCCTCTCTTCCCCCCTTTCCTCCCCAGGGCTCCCACCTATTTCTTCCTCCACTCACCCCCCCCCCCCTACTTTCCTCCCTGCGGCTTTATAATCTGCAACTCTTCAAACCTGTCTCACACCTTCCTTCCTTCCTTTCTTATCTCTGGCCCTATCAAACGTCGTCTCCCCTATGTTGACCTATCACCTGCCACATTTTGTCCTGCCTCTCCCATTTTCCAGCTTTCTCCCCCCCCAACATTATCAGTCTGAAGAGGGGTCTCGACCCAAAACATCATCTACCCATGTTCTCCAGGGATACTGCCTGACCCGCTGAGTTATTCCACTCAGTGTGTCCAGAGGTGACTCTAAGATGATCCCAACGTTGTGGAAATTCTCCATTATGAGGGCTGATTTTACAAGGCCATGGAAATTAGTGTAATTGAGTCATACAGCATTAAAATAGACCCTTTGGCCGACCATCAATTACCAATCTACACTGAAAACCCTGCTAAAAGATCTAGCAATTATCTATTCCAGTGATTTTGATAAAGGTAAATTTCTCTTCCCCGTCTGACTCCTTAAGGATTTGATTTTATCCAAAACTCTGATTCCCATCCCCTAACTCATACAAGGATCCACTCATCCTTCATTCCATGGTTGACTTACACTGGCCCTCAGTCTGGTATGACCTCAATTTGAAAATTCTTCTCTTGCCCAAGACATGCCCAAATACATGGCCCAGTGGAAAACATTGCCTGACAAGGCTCTTTCGAACATTAAAGATGCTATATAAATGTTGACGGTCTAACCCTCAAAGAGTTGACAACAGTGAGAGAAAATTAAAAAGGGAGAACTGATATCAAAACTCCATCAACACATATTGGTCGGAGCAAAGAATCTCTTATAATGGTGCAGTTACTCTGTAGGAGAATTACTTTGGATACATGAACTGCCAAATTTTCATTGGCTAGATGTACATTGCTGACAAATTTAATAATCAGGTTATTCAGACAGTTAAAGTGCAAACCTGTGTGGGTCCTAAAGTGATCTCTCATGGCGGATGCTGTGAGGAAGGAATAGTAGCAGGTCAGCCAAGGGCACTTGAATGGCTTCTGGCCCATGTGCAGCTTCTTGTGATTCGTCAGGGCCCACTTCTCTGTGAAAGTCCGGTCACAGATTTCGCACACAAATTTTCTATTGTGCAAAATAAAAAGAAAAGGGTTTAGATACAAGTGACAGGAAGGTACAAGAAAATTAAAGCCACGGGTACAATCCGACCAGAGCATTTTAACAAATAAACTGTCGTATCTTTATGGACTTTCTGCAGACAGAATTGCAGTCTGCGCCTGTCACGTCTATATAACCAGGCATTGATTTTCCTGTCAACACCAGGCACCTCAGCCATTTATTCTCTGCTCCACAGTTGGACCCAAAGGGTTTGAAAAATTCTGTTACAGTCCAGTTGCCCCTGAGGCAAATGTGAGAATGGATTTCACCTGTATGGTCTCCTCACTTATCCAGGGTGTGTGCTGTCAGAGCAAAGGCTAAACGGAAAATCGTCCACGCTGGGTTGCTCAACCAATCACACCGGTGTGAACTTAACCACTACCGCGGTGAGTAAATTCTTGGTTCAGCACATAGTCCAGAATCACAGTCGTTGCTGAACCATATCACATTTCCACATTTTATGCCCTGTGACTAGACAAACCTCACAAGGCTTGACTCCATGTGGTAAGAGGCATTGATTAACTTGGTTCTGTTGCCAGATAGGCTGCACATGCCTCAAGAGATGTAGTGGGCTGAAGTTAAAAGAAAGTAACAACCATATTTGTTACTGAATACACAGTATTGATATTGCACCTGTGAAATTTTGCATAATTTATAACCGGCTTTCAGGGTTGCTCTTTAAAGATACTCACCCCATTTATATTAATCAAAAACATATAGTGCATAGAATGTCAAAAGTCAATTTTTGGAGAAAAAGATAAGAAATCAAACCTGAATGCAATCAACACATCTTATCAGATCTGACATCAAGGCAAGATGAATGTATAATTCATAGTCCAAAGATAAACTTACATAAATTACTTTGGAAAACAATGGCACAAATGAGTGGCTAAAAAAATGCCACCATCCACCAGATAACGAAGGTTGCATTTCAGACGGGTTGAGCATGTCAAACTGCAGTGCAAGCAGCTTGGCCTGATGCTGTGCTTATGTTGCCAGCAATTCTGGCACTGACAACGGGCCACTGCTCACAGGTAGATGATGATGAGATTGATCATGAGCTCTTCATGTCATGGACAAAGGGAAAAATGACCCAACAGCATTACAGGTAGGTTGGCATCATACTTTGTGATCTCCAGAACATTGGAACACGTTGTCACCCTGCCCAAGACACATACTGCATTTCTTAAACCTTTGCAAATATCCATAAAAAGGCATCTTAAAGTAAATTGCATACAAACTTTGAGATGCTACTTGAGCACTGCACATCAAATCTCCTTATGATCTAATTCTATGAAAGACCTGAAACTGCACAACAGCTTAGTCATAGGAATAGAAAAACTTCCTAGACCTGAAGATTCAGGTCCAAAATATTGGTACATTGTGCTTTTCCAGCCTTTTCAGTTGTCTCCATAGCTATTGATAGAAAATCCTTGCATCCTGTAAAGTCCAACATTAAAGATGTCATGCAACCAAGAGGCACAGTAAATTCTTTTTCAAGTACCAAAGATTCCAACCCGAAGGCATGGGATTAGGCACAATTTTATTCATCACGAATCACCACACAATGCCTTTAGATAATCCTTTGGAACAAACAATTAGGGTCCCTGCACAGTGAAGGTGCCAGTGAATGATGGCACTGTACAGACTCACTCCCCTCCACATACAGGGTAACACTGGAAACTAGGTTTTCCTTGTAAAGTGTATGATATTACTGAGAGGGAAAGTTGAAAAAGTCTGCAGGGATTCCATAGATAATCAAAATTAAATTTACATAGGCCCTATAGTTGTTTGTAATTTTATGCAAAAAGGCAAATTAAAGAGACAAATAACTGTAATTTAAAAAGTACATGCACGCAAAAAAACATCGGTATTCAAAGACCTTCAGAAAATATTAAATGTTTTTTGTATTACATGTTTTAAAGTATTGTTTGAACAGTCTGTCAA
Organism: Rhinoraja longicauda; assembly: GCF_053455715.1. Classification (NCBI taxonomy): domain Eukaryota; kingdom Metazoa; phylum Chordata; class Chondrichthyes; order Rajiformes; family Arhynchobatidae; genus Rhinoraja; species Rhinoraja longicauda. The sequence continues at coordinate 47,137,239 of NC_135956.1, read as the reverse complement.
AGCATCACATAATTACAAGATTACAGTTTATGACTAGAAAGTAGCAAAAATATTCAACAGCTAATTTCCGGACTTAATTCTGTCCATTTAGTAAAAGAATTATATGTATCTCACTTCCAAATAAGCATCCAATTATATGTACATACACACCCATGCAGACAAAATATCAATGAATCATGTCAATAAGCAATAAAAATATCAGCCACTGATGTGACACCCAATAGCCTGCCTGTTGAAAATGGTGGAAATCTTTCAGATCTTTAAATAAATTAATTTGAAGGGTGAAATAAGACAAATATCGATTGCCATTTTTGAGCTGCAAGACAAACCATTTGCTCCCAAAAGCTGCCACAGTAATCTCCAGTGTATAATGCATGGGTGTGGTTTTCAGTAAACGTACAAGTCCATGGTTACTGCTAGAATGCTTAATGCCCATAAAGCTCCCTTATGCCAGGAGCCTTACTTTCCAAGAAGGTCGCAGAAACAAAACAAAAAATGATGGAATTACTCAAAAAGTCAGGCAGCAGCTGTGGAGAGGCATGTCCTTCCAATTTACACCTCCCCCATCTATGCCCTTTGACCTCTATCAACTAGAACCATGATCATTCCCATTATTAAATCTCTCCTCATATCTCCACTATCACAAACTTTCACTTATGGTCTTTCCACTCCTTCCTTCTCAGAAACTTGAAGCTTGTTTCATTTCTCACTTTATCTAATTGACCTGAAATATTATTTGATTCTCCTCCCGCAGATGCTGTCTGACTTGCTGGCCTTTTCAGCATGTTTTTCTTTTTATTTCAGATTTCCAGCATCTGCGATATATTGCTTTTTAAAAAAAATCAATTTTGATCTGTGGTTGGTCTGTTTTGCAACAGAGATGAAAAGGAACGGAATAATTGTTGTCGGAATGCTGCATGAATTTGAAAGCCCACCATGGGGATTCATGAGATAGTCTGGTAGTTTGTAAACAGGGCTGCAAATAAGTTGGGGATTCGTAACCTGGGGGAGGACCTGTAGTTCAAAAATGCCTTTAAATGTCCAGAGATTATGAAAGATACTTTGAAAATGCAGGTATTTTGACAAATCACTGGGATGTACTATGCCTTTATGATGTATTTGTACAGTACAGCAATGTTGATCGAAGAAGCAAAAAGCCCAGCTGGTGAAGATCCAATGCTGTGCAAAAATATGAAGTAAGATGATCGTGAGCAAAAGCCAAATGATTACCCACTCCTTCCTTTTCCAGCCAAAACTGTGATCTATAAGCAGCCACTCAATAGTCAATTGGTACCGATTGAATTTCTGCTGCTTAAAATCCACTGTTTTATTTATAGGAATTTGATTGGTTAGACTTTTAGCAGATTTAGGAAATCATTCCACAAGGAGAAATCTTTATTCTGTTTCCACGGCACCTATTCTTAGATCGGCCCCTTCAACACTTTTTCAGATTCAACTTTAAACAGAGGCTCAGTGCCCTCTCAGGTAGGTGGGTGCATGTGATCTCCTGCCATCATTTTCAGATACAGCCAGTACTTATCTCTTAACATTGCCACTAAAAATTGAACAGATTACCTGGTCACTATTTAATTATATATTTTTTCTGGGTTCTTGCTGCGTGCAGATTGGTGCCAGCTTTCAGACAAAAGGTTTAAAATGTTGCTCCTGTTCTGGCCAGTACTTATTTACCCGTCAATCAACAGGTCATATAAACAAAATGTTGGTTATGTGTTGAATCGTGCTGCGAACTCTTTGGTTGCCTTTTTACAGCTGTGATCGATCTTCACAAAATGTGTATCATCAGTTGGAAAGGGTTTTGAAACATCACGAGGTCGTGAACAGAGCTATAAATGTGCAATTTTAAAAAACTGGAATCAGTATTATACTTCATAATACTGTGAAATATACACGTATATGATGTACACTATAGACCATAGAAACAGGACCTTTGACCATGATGCCCGTACTGAACATGATGCCAAATTAAACTAATCTCTTTTGCCTGCTCATGGCCCATCTCGCTCCATCACCTGTATATTCATTTGTCCATCTAAATGCCTCTTAAAATGCCATTATCTTATCGGCTTCCACCACCAGAACCTTTCAGTCACCTTCCACTCCCTATGTAAAAATAAATTGCCACATCCCCTTTGAACTTTCCCCCTCACCTTAAGGGTAGGCTCTCTCGTATTTGGTATTTCCACACTGGAAAAAGAGTCTGACTATCTATCCAATCTATGCCTCTTATAACTTATGAACCTATCAGGTCTACCCTCAGCATCCAACTCCAGGGAAATCAATCCAGGCTTGTCCAACCTCTTGTTGTAGCTAATATCCTCTAATCTGGGCAGCAACCTGATAAATCTCTTCTGCATCTTTTCCAAAGTCTTGATCCTTTCTGAAATGGCATGACCAGAACTGCACACTATACTTCAAACGTGGCCCAATCAAAGTTGTATGAAGCTGCAACATGATTTCCTGACTCTTATACACAATGCCCCAGCTGATGAAAGCAAGCAAACCAAATGCCTTCTTTACCACTCTAAAAACACGTGTCGCTACTTTCAGGGATCTACGGACTTGGATCCCAAGATCTCTCCGCACATCAATGTTGTTAAGGGTCCAGCATATTATTATAAAATTGGCACAATGTTATTTATCTGTGCTGATTCACTGTATTTGTACACTTTCATTATGGTCATATTTAATTGGGAATATTATGATTTTTAATTCTTATGATTTACAGTGTGCAGGCCATAACATCGCATATGTTCAATTAGCCCGGATTTCTTTCTGTCAGTGTAAGGATAAAATCACATCACAGTGTGCCACCTTTTGCATGTAACTGTTAACTGCAGCAGTGTTTTGCTTTAAACTTTTACTTTTGCTCTGCGCGCCATGCAACTGCTGAGTTGCAGAATAAAATACTATCACTTTTAGAAGAGCTCTGCATCGCCCAGATCCAGAAATTAACCAAACTGATGCCTTAGAATGCCATTCATAACTCCTTAAAGTAAGACATTGACAAAGTGAACTGCAAGAAGGAATTTATGGCTATTCCAATGCACTTGCAAGCCCTTAAAATGAAGATTGTGAATAATCTTTGAGTTTTATGCTTTTGTGTTAATATAAAAATTCTCACCAAATTCCTCTAAGTTTTGTGCATTGTTGCCTATATCCTCCATAAGCCACCAAGATCTCCTCTTCTGGTTCCCCTGGAAAAAAGCAGCTCCTCCATTGGTACCTGAAACTTCTGCTGCAATAGGCCTCTCTGGAATTCACCCCTTAATCCTCTATCCACTCAGCATCTAATTTTAAAAGATTCTTTCAAATTGCGTCGGATTATGCTCTAACTCCCTGAAACTCTCAAACTTTCCTCTCGAGAGCAGTCCTGAGCTACTATCTATCTCATTAGAGATCTTTGGACTATCTTTGATCAGGCTTTGTAATCATGTATTGTAATCATGTATTGTCTTCCCACTGACACAACAAAAGCTTTTCACTGTACCTCTCGGTACACAAGACAATAAACTAAACTCTCTCTTTTAGGATGCTGCTTAAAACCCAACATTTTTTTCCGAGCTTTTGGTCATCTGCCCTAATATGTGACTGAGCTTCTGTTTGATGAGGTTCCTGTGAAATGTTTATATAAATGGAAATTGCTGTTGTTGCAATAGGGTACCATTTGTTGATTAAGTATAGTATTTCCCCAAGATCCTGTAAACTACGAAATGCAAATCAACTTCAATTTTTACCCACAAAACTGATTACAATCAGAAGCTGTCTGAGGTACTGCCATTGATGGAAATGACTCTATAAGCCAAGACAGGATGTCATTCTTCAGTAAGGGTGGAATAATGGTGTACTGAAGTCTGATAGCAGAGCTGGGGAAAGCTGCCAGGCATATCCTTGTTTCGTAAGCAGCAGGCAGTGTTTTATCTGACAGGCAGCGTGTAAATCTGTCCCCAGAATGTCCAGATGTTTAGTTTCTAACAGTCACTGTAATAATTTCGCTATTTTCTTTAGTTAGACCGATAACATCACTTTGTAGAATAAACCGTTGACAGAATGCAGAGGATGATGCTCTTAGTCTATGAATGTATTCATTCGACAATACAGAAAAATAAAAACGGAAATGTTGGCATGTGACTGTTGTGCTGCTTGGCAGCTTATGTGATTTTTTTTTTGTTTAAACAGTTTACAATGTAGCAATGCAAACAACTGTCACAGAAGAGAAAATGCCCCCCAAATCTTCAATTGATTGCAAAGGCCTTTTGTGTAACTTCTGTTAGGCTACTGAAAGGAATTAGTTTGCTGATTTTTATTTCACAGTACATAAAGTGACCTTGGACTTTTGATTGCCAACCAGGTATACTGTTTTTTTTTTATCCTGCTCATTCACGTTGGAAAGAAGAAAGAACTTACATTTCTGTAGTGCTTTACTGAAGCTCGGGGCATTCCAACATATTCTATGCCTAGTAAGGAACTTTTGGAAAAGCCAAAAAAATGCAGTTGTTGGAAATCTGAACTAAAAACAGAGGATGTTGGAAACATTCACCAGGTAGAACCAGTCAATGTTTCAGCTTTTTGTGAAGATAGACACAAAAAGCTGGAGTGACTCAGCGAGACAGGCAGCATCTCTGGAGAGAAGGAATGGGTGACGTTTCGGGTCAAGACCCTTCTTCAGGCAATGTTCGTCAATGTTTCAGATTGACGGCCTTTCATGAGAAATGGCCAATTCTCTTAGAAAGGGGGAAGGCTGGTTGTCTGAAATTGCTGAATGCAGTGTTAAGTCCTGAGGCTGCGATGTGGCCAGTGGACCTTTACAAGAGCAGTCAATTCTGTAATATCCGAAGCAAGGCGGCCAGTTGGCATACAGTCACCGTTCACAAACAAAAATTTGTCAATGACCAGGTTAAAAAATAAATCAAATTAGAATGAGATATTTCTTCATTTCTTTCCATCATTGTACCAGTAAAATATGAATCCCAAACTCATAGTTGGAAGTTATCAGCTACATAGCTTCATGAAAGTGGCAACATGGGTGGATAGGTGGTCAAAAAGGTAGAAACAAGGAACTGCAGATGCTGGTTTACCAAAGAAAGACACAAAATGCCGTATAACTCAACGGATCAGGCAGCATCCCTGGAGAACACAGATAGGCGACATTTCGGGTGAGGACTCATCTTCAGACTGATTGCAGGGGTGAGAGGAAAGAAAGCTAGAAGAGTGTAGGTGAAGGTGTTTGGCACTCTGGCCTTCATCAGTCAGAGTATTGAGTGCAGGAGATGAGACATGTTATAACTATATACGATATTGGAAAGGCCACACTTGGAGTACTGTGTACAGTTCTAATTTCCCTGCTGTAGGAAGGATACCATTAAATTGGAAAGGGTGCAAAAAGATTTACATGATGTTATCATGTCTGGAAGGTTTGAGGGATAAGGAAAATCTGGATATGTTTGGGCTACTTTCCCAAGAGGGTAGGAAGCTGAAGACTGACCTTATAGAGGTACATAAAACCATGAAGGGCATAGATAAAGTGAATAGGTACAGTCTATTCTCCATGGTAGGAGACTCAAAAACTAGAGAGCATCCATTTAAGATGACAGTTCATAGGAACAAAATCCTGCCATAACCCAGAGAAAAACTTTACTTAAACAGTATACACCATCATACATCATCACCTAGCCACATTAAGTGGGAATTAAACCTCTAAAGGAAGATGGAAATCCAACCTTTTTTTATTTATTCAATTTTTCAGGATCTGGACATATTTAGCAATTTGAAAAAATATTGTTCATTCCTCATAGAGGGACACTGCTTTTGTTTCAGAGAACATGTAAGAGTTAAATACATTGGTGGGTCTGGAGTCACATATAGTTCAGGTTGAGTAAACATACTAGATTTTTTCCTTTGAAGGTCAATAGTAAACCAGATGGGTTTTATAACAATCAACTGGTTTTGTGCTCATCAACACTAATGATTATTTTTTCTTAATTCAGATGATTAACTGAATTTATATTCCACAACTGCCATGGTGGGATCTGAACTCAAATTTCTGGATTAATCGTCTGATGATTTAACTGCTGTGCCACCATCTTACACTGAAAGTTAAACAGCATAGCAGAATAAAGAGAACTGTACTTGTTTCAGAGTAGCTTTTGCCTTTGAGAGGGACGGTGACAAAGTGACTACTGATCTTCTCAGAGCTGCCAGTATTACTATTTTACCTCAACACCAACATTCCTGGTTCCTTTCATCCTGTTTCTTCCATTGGAAACATAACCTGCTGTGTATTAATAACTTTAATACGAGGAGAAAATGCAGCATGACTGGAATCAGTTGGGTCCTACCCAAAGATGGTGTATAACAGGGAATCAAATAAAAAACATCTTAAAAATGGACAAAGACATCCTAACCATCCAAGATTTTAGGAGCATAAAAATTCACCAGGTCTGGAATATCACCTCAAGGTTGGTCACATTAGACATTAGCCTAGCTGAAAACTGACAAAGCTCATCAGAGACACAAATTGGTTAATCAGCATCCAGACTCGATTCTGCAATCAACGTGCCATGAAATGAATGCACTAACCTCTGTACCACAAGCTAATTTAGGTTGAAGGTGCATTTTTTATATTTAAAAAAAATGCTGCGCAAATACCATTTGTGATTTTTATTTTACTTCTGTGTTTTAAAAGGAAACGATATCTGATAAATGAAAGACAATCTATTTTAGAATCGTATAAGCCTTTCTGTTACAATTATTTTCTAAAGATCTATGATTAACTCCCATATTATACTCTGAGTTCAACCTCAAAACTGTATGCTGGAACAATCAAGATGAAATATGTTTCTTTACGTCTGCAGTGACACTTGTTTCTGAAATATTCACATTGTTGCCTTCATTTATTTTAACTGACAGCATTTTATTTACTCAAAGCAACTATGGGTGGTGTACTATAATTGGATATTGATATCTCATATTGATACAGGCCACCAATAAATTGCATGGCAACAACTTCAAATATCAGTTGCCATCTACGATGTTAAAAAATGAAATAGTATGGGTGTTTGGTATCAGAAGCATATCGTGTGACCAAGAAACCGTTACTCAAATTTTACATTGGGAACCCCATTCATACAAATACAGAACTACTTAAGCAATCTTCTAAGTTAACATGTAAAATCATATTTTAGGCATTTTATCTATGGCAGTTTTACATCAATAAAAATTCAAAAAGTATAAGGTAAGTTCAAACAAGCCCTGCCTGATGTTGCTGCAATTGTGTGTGAGCATCATATTTGTAAGATGTTATAGTGACGTTGTATGTTCTGAATAAGGATCATTGTAACCAAGTCCTTAAACTTTCATAATTACATTTTGCTGGTAATTCCAATGGGAACTCAAGAATGTTTAATTATCATATGCACTTGGAACAGAACAATTAAATTCTTACTTTGTTGTGGCTTTACAGACACACTAACGCAACAACACTCCAAATAAATATACAGTGGATAATAATACAATAAATTATCAATGATATCAAGTAACCATACCATAATAGTGCAAGTTGAAGTACGAGTGCAACCTATACAAAGTCTATATACTTTTGTGCTGAGGTAGGGTTGTAGGTCGGGTTGTGCGGTGTGATTCAAGAGCCTAAAGTTGATGGGAAGCTATTCTTGAACCTGAAACTCCCTGCATTCAGCCCTGGTACTAGCAGCAAGTTCAGAACTTGGGCAGGGGACCATTAAGGCTGCAAAAATCCAGACAACAGAAATTGCCCCTAATCATCTTCCTCTGAGCAGAACTGTTCTGTTTCAGTATAGATACTCGCCAGAACCGTCCTTGACCCAAACTTGTCGTATGTCGGAAAACCTGTCATCTGAGATTGTGACACTTGCATTGGTAGGTTAATTAGCTGAAGATGTGTACAAATCTTAGTTAATTTTAAATCTTAGTCATAGATTCATACAGCGTAGAAACAGGCCCTTCAGCCCAACTTGCACACACCAAACAACATGCACCATCTATGCTAGTCCCACCTACCCACACTTGGCTTATCTATATACATTACTAAAACTCTCATCTTGTTTGTTAAGCCGTTTGTTTGTGTTCCTTGATCCGGAAATACAACCAAATCGGTACACGATAGCACGACAATTTTAGGCCCACCTTACTCACCATTGTCCTGGGGTGGGCTGGAGGAAGTTTCATTCAAATTGGTCTTGTTTTTAAAGTTATTGACATTTTAAAGTTCAAAAATTCACCTTTCCTTTTTACCTGGCTGTCAGCCGCATTCGACGTCCCAATGGGACCCGCCCGAGTGACGGGGATGGCGGCCAATGGGGGGGGGGGGGGTGGGCACTATGGCAGCTGGAGGCGGGACCCGCCAAAGTGACGGGAGTGGCGGACAATGGCTGAGCCGTCGTGCTGCCCCCGCCGAGAGGACCGGTGCCCTTCCCAGCACGCCCCGCACCTGATCTTTCTCCCTTCGCTGCAGCAGGAGAGGTTTCCGCCCAATGGGTCCACGGCTCACTCTGGTCGACGCGATGGCCGCCCGGGGCCGAGGTGAGTGGCTCCCTCTCCCCTTTCCTCTCCCCCCTCGCCCACCCACGGCCCCGGGGGACACTCCCCGGCCGGCAACGGGTCCACGGATCGTCAGTTGAGGGAGGGTTGCCGGGCCCGCAGGAGAGGCTTGGACCCAATGGGGGTTGCCGCGCCCACAGGAGAGGTTTGTACAGAGGGTTGCCGGGCCTGTAGGAGAGATTTGGACCCAACGGGTTCACACCGGTCTAGTAACCCTCTAAACTTATCCTATCTATGTACCTGTTGAAATATCTCTTCAATGTTATGATAGTACCTACTGGAACTACCTTCACTGGCAGCTCATTCCATACACCCACACCTTTTGTGTAAAAAAGGTACTTCTCAGTTTCCTATTAAATCTTTGCCCCCTCACCTTAAACCGATGTCCTTTAGTTCTCAATTCCTGTACTCTGGGCAAAATACTCAGTACATTTACCTGATATATTCCTCTCATGATTTTGTACATTTCTATAAGATTACCCCTCATCCTCCTGTGCACCAAGAAATAAAGTCCTAACCTGCCCAACCTCACTTTATCGCTCAGGCACTCAAGTCCTCCCAACTTCCTCTTAAATCATCTCTGCACCCTTTCCATCTTGACAACATCTTATAACATGGTGACCAAAACTGAACACAATACTCTAGACGTGGCCTCACCGATGTCTTATACAACTGTAACATGACCTCCCAACTTCTATATTCAATACTCTGACTGATGAAAGTCAATGTGCCGAAAGCCTTTTTGACCATCCTATCTACTTGTGATGCCACTTTCAAGGAACCATCTCCCTGTACTCCTAGATCCCTCTGCTCTACAACACTCCCCAAAACCCTGCCATTGACTTGTTAGACTTCCCAGAAGGCAACACCTCAGATTTCACTGCATCAAATTAAATCAATCATTCTCCAGCCCACCATTCCTCAGCAGGATCCTGTTGCAATTTTTGACAACCATCTTCACCATCTACCTTACCACCCACTTTAATGTTTAATGTCTGAAGAAGGGTCTCGACCCGAAACGTCACCCATTCCTTCTCTCCTGAGATGCTGCCTGACTTGCTGGGTTACTCCAGCATTTTGTGAAATAAATACCTTCGATTTGTACCAGCTGGTGCAGTTATTTTCTTACACCACCCACTTTAATGTCATGTGCAAACTTACTAATTATGCCTTGTACGCTCTCATCCAAATAATTTATGTAGATGACAAACAGCAATGGGTACAGCACTGAACCCTGAGGCACACCACTAGTCACAGACCTCCAGTCTGAAAAATAACCTTCCACCATCACTCTCTGCTTCCTTCCATTAAGCCAATTTTCTATCCATTCAGCTATCTCTCCTTGGATCCCATGCCATCTAATCTTCCAGAGCAGCCTACTAGTTAGGTTTAGCTGATTAATATAGATACTATTGATGCAAAACATGCAAAACCATGGGGGTTCTGGACCACCAATTCCAGAACAAAGCGTTTTAAATGTTTCTGCATCTTGCGAACTTTGAGTAAAGATCCACTATGTGTTGAAGGAGACTCCATTCAAATAACAGGCATTACTTGTTCTGGACTGTCCATATGGCCTTTCTGCTTTTCTGTAGGTGGTGGGACCAGACAGAGTCTTGATCATCAAATCCAGGGTGTGTAGGAAAATAACTGCAGATGCTGGTTTAAATCAAGGGAAGACACAAAATGCTGGAGTAACTCAGCGGGTCAGGCAGCATCTCAGGAGAGAAGGAATGGGTGACGTTTCGGGTCGAGACCCTTCTTCAGTCTGAAGAAGAGTCTCGACCCGAAACATCACCCATTCCTTCTCTCCTGAGATGCTGCCTGACCCGCTGAGTTACTCCAGTATTTTATGTCTACCATCAAATCCAGTGTGCTCTCGTGCAGCAAGTTTGGTCTACAGGCCCAAACTAGGCAAGTGCAATGCAATGAAGAATCCCATCAAAGATTCCAGCCGGTGACCCCACTTAGCAAAAAAATCCCTCATTTTTAGACCTGGGAAAACCTTGTTATTTTATAACTATCGATGTTTTCATTGTTCAATATAGACAAATGATTGTTTATAAATTCTATACATTGTAAAACAGATGAGATATGTATTAAGTGGTGATAAAAAACACTTCACAGACTCACTGCGAGTTCCGAGTGCACTGAAGCGTAATATATGGAGGCCATCTCTTTGGATGTTCTTCCACAAGCACAAGAGAACAATAAATCATGCTGTGCAGTGTTTTTATTTTACATCATGGGATTTAATATTTTGCCTGCCCTCTTCCCCTATCATCTCAGAGGCATGGGGGTACAATCCTCAATCAGTCAGGAGCCATCTGAGATCTTAAAGTAAGCATCCATTCATCACACATGTGCCAGGGAATTGCTCAGCTGAAGGCTATTTCACTCTGGGAGAAATCACAGCAGGGATTAGTCAAATACTCACCTGATGTCTTTTGTGTACTAAATTGGCAGGGCTGCTTCCTTGGATTGCAAATTCATATGTCCATTCTTCGGCCAGGGTCACCAACAACTGCTTCCACAGGAGGTCTGTTAATCCAACACGGTCCCAAATCATTTGGTGGTGCACGATGTGAACCCATTATCTTGTCAATTTGGCCCAAGCCAATACTTAAGATGAGATATGTGAACAAAAATAAGTGACTGGAATTCAAATGTGCGCAAACACTCTTCATGTGCATCTGCAGGCAAGCTGTAGGCAGACTGAATGGCAGCGGCGCATTATGAATAACTAATAATGGACCAACCCAGGAGAATGTGTTAGACGTTGGCAGTGTGCAACTCGTTTAGCACTGGTCCTGACACTGAAAGCAGCTGGAACAGAAGACCCCTTATTTACTTTGTATTATGGGTGTTGAGTAGGTAACATACTGTTAGGTGTGACTCCTCCCAACAGAAACTTCAAAGCTCTGAATTAACATAGAGGAGAAGAATTTTTACTTTGATCATGACTGCTAAATGTGTGCAACAATATTGGTTCCTGGTTACGTTCTCTTCCTGACATTCAACTCCATCAAAGTCAAGCTTGTGGAACTTACCGAATAGTGAAAGAGTGAACGTGGAGAGGATGTTTCCACTAGCGGGAGAGTCTCAGACCAAAGGACATAGCCTCAGAATAAAAGGACGTACCTTTAGAAAGATGAGGATAAAGTTCTTCAATCAGGTGGTGAATCTGTGGAATTTATTACCACAGACGGCTGTAGAGGCCAAGTCAATGGATATTTTTAAGGCGTAGATTGACAGTTTCTTGATTAGGAAGGGTGTCAGAGGTAATGGGGAGAAGTCAGGAGAATGGAGTTAAGAGAGAAAGATAGATCAGCCATGATTGAATGGCGAAGTAGACTTGATGGGCCAAAAGGCCTCATTCTGCTCCTATAACTTATGAACGGTTCTAAATGACTGGGAATCAGGAGGTAATGGTTTTTATCCTTATTTAGATCTTGCAACCGAAGATAAATTTTCTTTCCGAATATTTAAAAATCGTAAGACCATAAGATATAGGAGCAGAATTGGGCCACCGAGTCTACTCCGTCATTCAATCATGGCTACTCAATTTTTCCCTCTCAACCCCATTCTCCTGCATTATCCCCATAACCTTTGACACCCTTCCTAATCAAAAACATCATGGCTCATTCTGCTCTTTAGATTGTGAACTACTAAATAAACACCGCAGGTGTACATTTTGTTGTGCTAATGCAAGATGGGGAGAGGGTGCATTTGACCATGCTAGATGCCGTGAAACCAGGGAAAGGGATTCAGCATCCCATTTTATGATTTCCACCTCCATTTTAATCCACATTTTTGACAGCAGGCCAGTTTCTCACTCTGTGAGAAAGTTTGAATGTCTTTGTCCTCCAAGCAGTGTAGTTCACATTCTGCTTTCTTGCACCTCTGGACGCCATATCCAATTTCTCCCTCCATGGTCTACTTATGTACACCCATGATATATACAGGAGTTGTCACATGAAAGGAAAGAGTGCTGGCCAATTGTTTTTTCCCAATGGTGCTTTCTCACTGCAGTTCACTGACATTTTGACTGGATAGATTTTGACAAATAGAAGCTGAGCTTCTAACCCCAGCGGAGTTGCAGCCTGTGGCAGAAAGATTTTTTTCCTGATCACTCAAAACAAAAAGTAAGTAAAAAGTTGTAAAATCTCAGAATTCAGGCATTTCTTAAAACTACAATTCTACATAACATAGTGCATAGTGCAGTGAATTCTCCAATTTCTAGTCATTAGCCCACCACTTTCACACAATTCTCCCACTATCTTGGTCACCCTGCTCCTCGTGTCTCCTCAATATGCTGATCACCCATTCCCGAGTCCCATTCTTCCCTTTTAACAGCCCCTCTTTCTTCTCCCTCTGTCCCTTTCAGCCCTTATATCATTCAGCTTTACTTTTCACCTCTTCTTTCTTTATCTCATGCTCTTTTAATTAGAAACATAGAAAATAGGTGCAGGAGGCCATTCGGCCCTTTGAGCCAGCACCGCCATTCATTGTGATCATGGCTGATCATCCACAATGATTAACCCGTGCCTGCCTTCTCCCCATATCCCTTGATTCCACTAGCTCTGAGAGCTCTATCTAACTCTCTCTTAAATCCATCCAGTGATTTGGTCTCCACTGCTCTCTGTGGCAGAGAATTTCACAAATTCACAACTCTCTGGGTGAAAAAGTTCCTTCTCACAGCTTCAAATGGCCTCCCCTTTATTCTAAGACTGTGGCCCCTGGTTCTGGACTCCCCCAACGATGGGAACATTTTTCCTGCATCTAGCTTGTCTAGTCCTTTAATAATTTTATATGTCTCTATAAGATCCCCTCTCATCCTTCTAAGCTCCAGTGAATACAAGCCTAGTCTTTTCAATCTTTCCTCACATGACAGTCCCGCCATCCCAGGGATCAATCTTGTGAACCTACGCTGCACTGCCTCAATTACAAGGATGTTGTTCCTCAAATTAGGAGACCAAAGCTGTACACAATACTCCAGATGTGGTCTTACCGGGGTCCTATACAACTGCAGAAGAACCTCTTTACCCCTACACTGAAATCCTCTTATGAAGGCCAATATGCCATTAGCTTTCTTCACTGCCTGCGGTACCTGCACGCCAACTTTCAGTGACTGGTGTACAAGGACCCCAGGTCTCACTGCACTTCCCCCTTACCTAACATGACACCATTGAGATAATAATCTGCCTCCTTGTTTTTGCCGCCAATGTGGATAACCTCACATTTATCTATATTATACTGCATCTGCCACGCATCTGCCCACTCACTCAACCTGTCCAGGTCACCCTGCAACCTCCTAACATCCTCTTCGCAGTTCACACTGCCACCCAGGTTTGTGTCATCCGCAAACTTGCTAGTGTTACTTCTAATTCCTTCATCCAAATCATCAATATATATGGTGAACAGTTGCAGCCCCAACACCGAGCCTTGCGGCACTCCACTCGCCACTGCCTGCCATTCTGAAAAGGACCCGTTTACTCCTACTCTTTGCTTCCTGCCTGCCAACCAATTCTCTATCCATGTCAACACCCTACCTCCAATACAATGTCTCCTTTTCAATACTTGTCACTTACTCCACCCATCTGCCAAACACACCCCCCCCTCCCGGATCCACCAATCACTTCTCAAGCTTTGCCCCATCCCCGCTTCACTTTCCCAGCTTCTCCCCCCTACTCAGTCTGAAGAAGGGTCCTAACCCGAAACATCATGTGGCAATTTCCTTCACAGGTATTGCCTGACCCGCTGAATTCCTCCAGCCATTTATTTTTTACATCATATATTGTCCATCCATCACCTCAGCATTTCCAAGTCTGACCCGATACGTCACCCATTCCTTCTCTCCAGAGATGCTGCCTGTCCCGCTGAGTTACTCCAGCATTTTGTGTCTACCTTTGATTTAAACCAGCATCTGCAGTTCTTTACTACACATGATCTCAAGGGCCCTGCACTCCTGCATTTTAAACCTCATCAGCATCTCTGATAACAATTGCTCCAACATTGGCCTGAATTCCCTTTGCAAACACTTTTGTCTTTCTGTCCTCCTTTAGAATCGCCTTAAAACCTATCTCACCCGTCCTAATATTGCTTCTGCAATGAGATATTTTGATAACACCCTAGGAGGAGGGGGATGGGGCAGTTCTATCTTACTAAATTAAAGGTACTTACTAAATATATATATATACACATATACATACATACGCACACATATATGTATGTGTGTGTGCATGTGTATGTGTACACACACACACATACACACACACGTCTGAAGAAGGATCTCGACCAAAACATCATGTATTCCTTTTCTCCGTTGCAATCTGGCCAAGGTTAACCAAATTTCTTCCAACATGGCCATTTATCTACAGCATGCCTTTCTATGTTGAAGCGAGACATCAGCAAGAGCCAATTACTCTTCAAAGGGGGAAGGGTGGGGTCAGTCCGGCCCCCATGCCTCAATGTGATTACAATCATACAACTTGTCAAGGGACAGAGCCAGCAGCATCAGTTACATCAGACAAAGTTTAGCCATAGGAGCAAGTGCTTCAATGTACCCAGCAATGAACATAATGTCTCAATTGTGCCGTACAATTTAAACATTTTTTAAACAAGTCAAGACTAGTAACAAAATTGTGATTGATTCCATAACATTACTAAGCTTCGGGAACTTTTACCATTAAAATTTACAGAGTCTATCTTACAACAAATCTAGGAAGACAAACGCTTTTAGTTTTGAACATAAGGGATGTCTGCATCTACAGATAATTATAGATCCCCATGGATTCATTTACCTTGAAATTGCCCATTTTCTAAAAAAAATGGTCAGAACTTTTGATTACATTTAAATTGTATTGTTTTATTTTAAACCAACGACGCTTATGCAAAAAAGAATTTTATTTAATTTTACTTAATTACAGAAGATGGAAGGGCAAGCAGATGCAGAATAAAAAGCAAGCTAGCTCGACAATAGTGTAGCACCAAATTTCTGACATCATTTAAAAATATGAGGGCTTTAGTTTTCATCCAATTAACTCGTGCTTTCCTTCAAATTAAAAAATAAACACTATATAATTTAGCCTATGGTTGTTCAGTAATTTTCTTTTGCGGCATGTAAGCTAAGACAAGGTAGCAGCTCCAGCCTCTTGTTCTTCCTTTCTTATTACTGAATAATAATTCAATGATTACCTTAGATCACACGCTATTCATAAATCAGGACCTGACATATGATGAAAAATTGTATTAATATATGAAACTTATTATATACTCCAAAATGCTCTCTTGATAAATTACGTTATTCAGGCCTGACAATGATTGCATTTAAGATGTTATTTCTGTTTGTAGTTTTATAGACTCAAATATTCTTCATAAAAAAAATTTGAAGTACTGTGCTGGGTTCCTGAGTCAGAGGGCATAGTTTGCAAATGACAAGCACACAGCATTGCCCGATTCACTGGTAGCAACCTGGGACCACGATAAAAAAAAGGATTGATGCACCAGAAAGCTGCCTGTGTATTATTTTTGTGTATAGTTTTGGTTCCAACGACACAGCAGGCTATTTTCCTCTACCATGCAGAGCCACAACTCAAACTAATACCTCTTCTGGCAGCAGAAAACTAAATTGCAAATCTAATATATGAAGTTTAATTTAAAGAGGTGTATAAGTTGTTTTACATGATACACATGCTTTTTCAACTAAGACTAGTGGAGTTATTGAGGATTGGATATTACTATTTACACTTTTATTTTAATAGCTAACTCCAGTAAAGTCCATATTTTGATAGGAAACTAAAATTTTAAATAAAATTACTAGAAATAGTAAAACAAACATTTTTGCCTTCATTCAGCACAGATTGGCGAAGGTGCATCAAGAAGCCCCTTCCTTCTTTTAAGATGCTCTTTAAAATCACTGCTTTGATCAAAATTTTGATCAGCTAGTATAGAAACATAGAAAATAGGTGCAGGAGGAGGCCATTCATTGTGATCATGGTTGATCGTCCCCAATCAATAACCTGTGCCTGCCTTCTCCCCATATGTCTTGATTCCACTAGCCCATAGAGCTCTATCTAACTCTCTCTTAAATCCATCCAGTGATTTGGCTTCCACTGCCCTCTATGGCATAGAATTCTACAAATTCACAACTCTCCGGGTGAAAAAGTTTCTTCTCACCTTAGTTTTAAATGGCCTCCCTTTATTCTAAGACTGTGGCCCCTGGTTCTGGACTCGTCCAACATTGGGAGCATTTTTCCTGCACTTAGCTTGTCCAGTCCTTTTATAATTTTATATGTTTCTATAAGATCCCCTCTCATCCTTCTAAACTCCAGAGAATACAAGTTTAATGCTCCATTATGTGTCTTAATGGCAAACTTTATATGCTCGGTGCTGTGTGGCACATTGGTCATTTTGCAATGTGAAGACCACCATTAAAATGCTTTCTGTTACTTCAAGCCAGTCCAAAATGGCACATATCAATATCATCACACCTTAGATTTGATTGCCATTGCAATATTTTTATTAAGGAAAGCAGAGCCAACCTTTGGACTCCAACATATCGCAACTAACTTTGTTTCTGAGTCAACAAGGACCATAGACCTTTCCACAATAAAAGTGGAGGAGAGAAAATGCAGAAAATAGGTAGGAGGCAAGTTACCACAAGATGAACTTGTCATTTTCCCAGCATTGTGTTGCAAATTAGCGCAGTACAGTACTGACATAATAGACATGGAGAGTAATCACTCTTGTTTCAGAAAAAAAAAGTGGTGCAGAGTACTTTAAAAATACAAGGGAAAGCAGAAAAATATATTAACCACTCTGATTCTTTCCAGTTGTTGAACAAAACCAATGGCATATTTAACTCAAATCAAGCGAACAATGAATTTTTACTGGAAATTAGGTTGACATCTGGAAACAATTTGACCACCCTGTGCAGCTTTTTCTGTTACTTTATTAGTTAAGTTAGCAAATAATGTGTATATCTCGGCCCCACACTCCACAATCATTTGTTCACATAGCATCACACAGGAATTTAATTCAGGATATATGAATTGTCTTTCAGGATATATGAAGTGTCTTTCAGGGACAATCTATTGACACGCAGTTGGCCCAAATAGTTCCAAACTTCATGACAGCCATGCAATAAAATGAAGGGCAATTGTTTCCTTTGATATTTATCATAATTTTATTTTTGTTATTGAAAGCATATTTTTTTGCTTTAAAGAGATTAACCGTTCAAAAATTAATCCTTTGCTATTAACATGGTAACTATTGTAAACACAATAAATACCTTTGGCTTTAGCTAAAAAAGCATGCTTTTCCTAAAATGCATCACAGTTTCAATTAAACTTGTTCCATGATGTGCAGGGCTGGAGCTCAAGCCCTATTTCTGCAAAAATATTCCTTCCAGATTATGGCAATGTGTAGCAAGGGAGACAAATTACTCCATACCAACAATAATGCTAGACTATTAGAAAGTGTGTTTTAATAAAGGTACCTTCAAATTACTAACTTTCATAATGCATTTAAGAAACTGTTCTATTTTTCACTTGTTTAACCGCATAATTTGATACCCTTCACCAGTCCGGCATCAGAAATGTAGGCATTTCCAAAATAATTTTAGATTTCATCTACAACTTTGTGTTAAAAAAAAAAGGAAAGGTAAGTTTTCATAAATTTTCATGAACTTTTGAAATGAATCACTCCACATTGGAGCAAAGCACTGCTTCCTGGACCAACTAGTTTGGTTTAATTTAGTAGGAAGTAACTGCAGATGCTGGATTAAACCAAAGATAGACACAAAAGGTTGGAGTAACTCAGCGGGTCAGGCAGCATCTCTGGAGAAAAGGAATAGGCGACATTTCGGGTCGAGACCCTTCTTCAGACTAACTCGTTCCATCTATAACTTAATCTCACCTAACACACAGCTAACAATGGGATGTTTCCTTTACCATCGTTACTTTTTTGCATATCTTTCATTCATTTGTTCTATATCTCTCTACATCACCATCTATATCTCTCATGTCCCTTTCCCCTGACTCTCAGTCTGAAGAAGGGTCTCGACCATACATCACCATTCCTTTTCTCCACAAATACTGTGTGACTCGCAGAATTATTCCAGCTTTTTGTGTTTATCTTTAGTTTAATTTAATATTGTCACATGTACCTAGATATAGTGTAAAGCTTTGTTTTGTGTGCTATCCAGTCAAATCATATCACGTTCAATTATACACAAATATAAGAATGAAACAATTGGGGTGGATAATAGCAGATCCTCGCCTATCACACAAAGAGTTGTAAACATTCCAGCACCAACTTGCAACTTTCAAGATAGAGTCAGAGTTTCAAAAGTACCATTCTGCCCCTTTCTGGAAGCACAACTGAAAAATGGTCATGTGCAAGGGGCCTCTTTCCAGTAGCTTTGCAAAGCCCAGTAACCCCGAATATTGGCAGGTTGCCAGATATTATGGAAATCGCATCGAACTCTGGTCATGACCCCAAAGGTGCATTTCTAGTAGGGATAACGGGGTAGCAATTAGAACTACAATCTTGGGTGACTTACTTCTGAGTCAACTCTAGTTTCACAAGGCTTACTCTTAATACAGAATAATTCTTTATAGATCAAATAAAATCACAAATGTAAATTGTGATATGCCAGTCACCTAAATACCTTGTCAACAAGGGAATAGATATCCAGCAGCTAATGACTCTGCCTCTGACTCCCTGAAGGTTGTTTTCCCTTGAAAGTCGCAGAGGAGCAGCAGCCAGACCAGCGAGGGAGTGGATTGGCTGAAGGTCGGCTCTCTCCTAGGTGAGTCAATTTCGGGAGCTTTAAAAAGAGCGCCAAGAGACAGCCCTGGGCAATTACCCTGAAGGTCACAGAGAAGCAGCAGCCAGACTAGCGACGGAGTGGATTGGCTGAGACATCCTAATTAGTTGAGTGGATAGTTGTCTTGGTTAGATAAAATTAAGTGCAGGTGTAGCAGAGCGGCCTGTTGGGGGCGGCCTTGTTGAGGCAAAGTGCCTTGGAGAGGTAAAGTGTAAGTCTTTGGCGAGGAGGCTACATTTATTTGGTCGTGTGTTTAATTTAATTTAAATATTTAAACTCATTGACGAGATGGCAGGAATATTTCAGCAGTGCGTTTGCTGCAGGATGTGGGAAGTCAGGGGCACTGCTGGTGTCACTGACCACCACACCTGTGGGAACTGTGTCCAGAGTACTGGAGCAGCAGCTGGATGACCTGTGGTCCATCCGGGAAGACTAACGCTTCCTGGACAGGACCTACAGTCAAGTCGTCACTCCAAGAGTACAAGAGGTGCGATGGTTAGACACAGAAAGGAAGAGAATGAAACTAGTGCAGGAGACCTCGATAGAAGTACCTCTTGAAAACAGGTACGCCCTCTTGGGAGCTGAAGGGGCAAACGACGCTTCCAGTCCGAGCGGCAGACAGGTCTGTGACTCAAATCCTAGCGTTGAGGCTCGACCGGCGAGACTGACATCAGGCAGAGCCATAGTGGTGGATGGCTCCATTATCAGAGTTGCGGACAGGAGATTCTGTGGCGACAGGCGAGAATCGAGGAAGGTGTGTTACCTCCCTGGTGCCAGGGTCCAAGATGTCTCAGACCTACTTAAGAACATCCTTGAGAGGGAAGGTGAACAGCTGGAGGTAGTTATACATGCAGGCACAAATGACGTGGGTAAGAAGAGGAAGGAGGTTCTGCAACATGAGTATAGAGGACTAGGTAGGAGGCTGAAAAGCAGGACTTTTCAGCAGGGTGGTTATCTCTGGGTTGCTTCCAGTGCCTCATGCTAGTGAGGGTAGGAACAGGGAGATAGGGGATCTGAATGAGTGGCTGAGGAGTTGGTGAGGGGGCGGAGATTTAGATTTCTAGATCACTGGGATCTCTCCTGGGGAAGGGGTGACCTGTTGAAAAGGGACAGGTTGCACCTTAATTGGAGGGGGACCGACATTCTGGCAGGCAGGTTTGCTAGTGCTATAAGGGTGGGTTTAATCTAAATAGTGGGGAGGTGGAGTCAACAAGGTGGAAGCGTATGCGTGGAGTTAATGGGAGAGTGCAGGAAAGGTCACGTTTAAACTTACAGGGCAGGGGGATGGGAACCAATGCAAGGAGACAGGAACATAAAAGGAGGACCGAAGCAAAAGGTAGAAGGGAGATAAGAAAAACAAACCTGAAAGCTTTGTGCCTTAATGCGAGCAGCATTCGTAATAAGGTGGATGAATTGAGTTTGCAGTTAGTAGTTAAGGAATATGATATAGTTGGAATTACAGGGACATAGCTCCAGGGTGACCCAGGCTGGGAATTAAATATGCAGGGGTATTCGATATTCAGGAAGGATAGACAGAAAGGAAGAGGAGGTGGGGTGGCATTGCTAGTTAAAGAGGAGATTAATGCAATTACATGGAGAGACATTAGCTAGGATGCTGTAGAATTGGTATGGATAGAACTGCGAAATAGCCAAGGGCAGAAAACGCATGTTGGAGTTGTATACAAACTACCAAGCAGCATTAGGGAGGTTGGGGATAGCATCAAGCAGGAAATTAGGGATGCGTGTAGCAAAGGTACAGCAGTTATAATAGGTGACTTTAATCTACATATAGATTGGGCCAATCCAAATTGGTTGCAGCGCCGAGGAGGAGGATTTCCTGGAATGTATACGGGATGGTTTTTTAAACCAATATGTAGAAGAACCGACTACAGAACAGGCCATCCTAGACTGGGTATTGTGCAATGAGGGAGGATTAGTTAGCGATCTTGTTGTGCAAAGCCCCTTGGGTAAGTGACCATAATATGGTTGAATTCTGCATTAGGATGGAAAGTGACACGGTTAATTCAGAGACTAGGGTCCTGAACTTAAAGAAAGGAGACTTTGAAGGTATGAGACGGGAATTGGCTAGGATATACTGGAAAGTCATACTTAAAGGGGTGACGGTGGAGATTCATTGGCAAAGATTTAAGGACTGCATGGATGAACTCCAAAAATTGTTCATCCCTGTCTGACGAAAAAATAATACAGGGAAGGCGGCTCAACCGTGGCTAACGAAGGAAATCAAAGATAGTGTTAAATTCAAGGAAAAGGCATATATATTGGCCAGAGGAAGCAGCAAACCGGAGGACTGGGAAAAATTTAGAACTCAGAGGAGGTCAAAGGGGTTAATTAAGAGGGGGGAGAAAGAGCATGAAAAAAAGCTGGTGGGGAATATAAAAACTGACTAAAAGCTTCTTTAGAAATGTAAAAAGGAAAAGATTAGTGAAGACAAATGTAGGTCCCTTACAGTCAGAGGTAGGTGAATTTATAATAGTGAACAAAGAAATGGCAGAACAGTTAAAAGAGTACTTTGGTTCTGTCTTCACTAAGGAAGACACAAACAATCTCCCAGAAATATTAGGGGACCGAGGATCTAGTGGGAGGGATGAACTGAAGGAAATCCACATTAGTCAGGAAATTATGTTAAATAAACTGTTGGGACTGAAGGCAGATAAATCCCCAGGGCCTGATGGTCTGTATCCCAGAGTACTCAAGGAGGTGGCCCTAGAAATCGTGGATGCATTGGTGATCATTTTCCAATGTTATCTCGACTCTGGATCAGTTCCTGTGGACTGGAGGGTAGCCAATGTAACCCCGTTTTTAAGAAAGGAGGGAGAGAAAACGGGGAATTATAAACCAGTTAGCCTACATCAGTAGTGGGGAAGATCCTTGAGTCGATTGTTAAAGATGTTTAGCAGCACATTTGGAAAGCAGTGACAGGATCGGTCAAAGTTAGCAAGGATTTATGAAGGCGAAATCATGCTTGACTAATCTTCTGGATGTAACAAGTAGAATGGATAAGGGAGAGCCAGTGGATGTGGTGTATCTGGATTTTCAAAAAGCCTTTGACAAGATCCCATACAAGAGATTAGCGTGCAAAATTAAACCACATGGTATTGAGGGTAGGGTATTGACATGGATAGAGAACTGGTTGGCAGACAGGAAGCAAAGAGTAGGAATTAACGGGTCCTTTTCAGAATGGCAGGCAGTAACGAGTGGGGTGCCACAAGGCTCGGTGCTGGGACCCCAGTTATTTACAACATATATTTATGATTTAGACAAGGGAACCCTGAGGCTCCAGGATGACTTGGATAGGTTGGGTGAGTTGGCAGATGCAGTATAACGTGAATACATGTGGCCTACTCCTGCACCTATTTTTCTATGTTTCTATGTTTCTCTGTTTCTAAGCCTATCCAAAATCAACAAGGCAAAAGTCAGAAGTGTAATGGAATACTCTCCATTGTTTTGCCTTCAGGCAATGTTAAGCCTAGAATACATCATTTTCAGGTATCTCATAAAACCTGCATCAGGTGCAAGTTTCCTTCCCCCTCTTTCTCCTAGCAGGCTAGATATAATTGCTGAAGATAGGCGTATCTAGGTAGAAAGAGCTAGCCCCACACAGATCCAGCAGAGTATGGGGTTACCGCACTGCTAACTGAATGATAATGTTCCTATTGTCACCTTCACTTCCCTTCTTCCCGTAGGATGGAACGTTTTCTAATGCTGCTAACAGAAACCTACATTTTACTGCGGTATTATCAGCAAAAAATTGATCAGCAAATCATATAAAAATATAATATAATGGGAAACCATAAATTAGTTCTAATCAGTTGATTTTAAGGAGCTTAGGCCGAATACTGTAAGTAAGAATGTTAAAGGTGTTGTAATGAATGCCAGTTATCTTTGCAAAACTAAATTTCTTCACAGCAGTCCAGTGAAAGATTTCCACTTCTTTCGAAAGCATGAGCAAATCCACCCGAAAACTGCAGGAGCATTCTAACAACAGATCGATTTTTGGAAATATTAATATAAAAATATTCCATCTTAAATGTTCTTACTGGATTGAACCTCTCATACTAATACCATTGTAGATTTAGAGTCAGTGTTTTCTGATCGCCCTTCCATTAAGTAAAGGGAGATGAAACCAAACCAAAGGTGAACATTGCAAGCGGAGTGACAGTGGAACACAGCCACCAGCCTTGGAGGGCATCTACAACACACGATGCCTCAGAAAAGCCACCAGCATCCACAAAGACTCTTCACACCCCTGCAACAGTCTGTTCGAACTTCTACCATCGGGCAGACAATACAAGGCCTTCTACGCCCACACCTCCAGACTCAGGAACAGCTTCATCCCCAGGGCCATTGCTGCTCTGAACCAGTCCTGCTGAGCCGGATGAACACATCGCATAGTGAACCGGCATAGATCTACTTGCACTTTATTCTGTTTTAAAACTGTTCTAATTTGTTTCATTGGGTTGTTTAAATTAATACTGACTAGCTAGTTAATTTATTGCATCGTATGGGAGGCGCATTCCCAATGTCGTTGTACCCCTGTACAATGACAATAAAGATATATTGTATTGTATTGTATTGTATTGTGGGGAGTCTTTTATGAGGGGCTGGATCGGAAGTTCCAGCTTTAAGCTATCAGCTTCTGTCACCTAACCTCATTAGGAAAGATATGGCAGCTAGTGGCAAGGCCAACAGGAATGAAAGACTGTGCAGGCACAGCACTCAATCTTGGGGAGAAGTTTAAAAAAAAATGTGAACTGGCCCCATCTCACAAAATTATAATTTTTGATCGAGAAATATGAAGCCTTACACTGAGGGCCAGGGACAAGACTGTGAGTCAGATAGATCCATTGTTCGGCTGAAGGACATGAGCAAATACAAAGTAGAGGAACATGAGGGGTAAGAAGGGCAAAAATGCTAAAGAAATACACACTGGCTTCACAAGCAATGATGACCCATTTCCTTATCATTGATTTTTTACTTCTTGTGATGGCCCTTACTGGTGATCGGGTCAATGCTGACCTGAAGTTATTGGTAAGTGAGTCATTAAATATGGTTCATGCCAAGTAGTTTTAGAAGAATATACAAGTTAGGCTGAGGAAGAACTCAAACGCTTTCACACACCAGCTCATGGATTAGGAACATTTTTGTTTTAACATTAGCTGCCTTTTGACCATAGAACTGTACAGCACACATAAATGCTCTTCAGCCCACAATGTCCATGTCGAGTTATACCATGCTCCTCTGCCTGCACATGATCCATGCCCATTTATTACCTGCATATCCAAGTACCTATGTAAAAGCCTCTTGAATGGCCCTATCGTATCTGCCTCCACCACCATCTCTGGCGACACGTTCCAGGAACATACCACTCTGTGAGTAAAAAACCTGCCCCACACATCTCCTTTAAACTTTGCAACTCTCACCTTCAAGATATGTGCTCTAGTCTTTGATATTTCCACTCTAAGAAAAATATCCTGACTCTACCTTATTTATGCTTTTCTTTGTGGAAAGCTTCAAATGCTGAACAATACGTGCATCAACTCTGTAAAATCTGTTTGCCAGAGTGAACAGGAGTACAAGGCACAGACTCAAAACCAGAATCATAAAAATAAGATAGTTCTTAATATTAAATCCAGGAACTTTGGAATGACTCAATATTCAGACTACAGTTTTCATGCTAATACTAGCCACCCATTTCTTTGGGCACAAACACAATATGCAACTTGCTAATAATGAGATTACAGTGTAGAATACACTGTAGCTAATATTATTTCCGATCTAGTTGTCATTATCACAAAGGCAGAAGGTCATGGCTTCCAGACCTGTTCTGGAGACCTGGGACCTAGTGCCTCAGTGTTGTAGGCCCTTTAACCAAAGTTCCATTTGCCCTTTACAGGGGGCAAGCATTACTTCAAAGAGGAGAAAATTATTGCTTTCCCATGTGTTCTGGTCAATACTTATTTCTCAACCTGCATTAGTATTACAGGTTACCATGTCATTTTGCTCACTAATTTGAATGGGAGCTTGCTGGGTGAGAATTTGCTGCAAAACGCTATTTTACTGGTCATGAAAACTACTATAGGGAAGGAAGTTTCCTTCTTTCCTATCATTCTACACCCATCTGACATTCTTCTAAACTAAATATCAGGAAAAATATTAGAGTCACAAAAGACTGCAGATGCTTGAATCACGAGTAAAGCCTCTGCTGGAGGAATTCAATGATCCACGCAGCATGGACAAACTATGTTTATGGTTGAGACCCTTCTTCAGATAGAAAGAATTTGGATTGTGCAACACTGTCTTTTTGGGAAAATCCAATACCCTATCCATCCAATGGCTTGGTATGCAATATTTTGTGTTAGTATTGAGCTTGAGTGTCTGTTTGAATGTGGCCTGCACTCACTTGCAATGGTCAGTTCACTTAGGCATTAAGCAGTAGGGCTTAAAAGGACCACTTTAGACTGTTGCAAAAAGGTATGTCAATTTTTTCTTTATTTATCTAAACAATGCCTTCTCCTCCTGGTCTCCTATTGAAACCGCTGGCCACTGTCAATCACCAATGCTCTCGATTAGCCCAAGTTTCTTTCACTACCTCTTAATTATCCCAGGCCAGTATCTCCCACTCAAGGCTTTCCTTGCCTTCACGATCAGCGCATTGTTTCTTTGGAATTATATGGGCCCTCACTTCCTCAGAGATCTCCAGGTTCTGGCCTCTGGATAGTGCTTTATTTGTGACAGTTTGCGCGTGCACGGCATACCGGCATCTCAAAAAACGTAATTATTATTGACTTTATGTTATATTTGTCATTATTTTGTATTCCCATCACATGATACGTATGTTATTAAAGGTGCATACTGGCAGTGCAACAAAGAGCATTGCTCTAGAATATCCACAATTTTATCCACCCAACTACTTAAGGTTATGATTTTAGCTGCCAAGTTCCCGACGCTGGAATTCCCTCCCAAAGCTTCTCCATCTCTTTACCTCCTGTCCTTTTCAGCACTCCTCAAAGGTAAAAACTCTGATCAAACTTGTAATCACCACTCTTAGGAGGTCATGAGGTGTAGATTTAAATGTGTGACTGCTAACCTTTCATGATGCATCCCAGGAGGTACTGCAATCCAAAACTGCACCAGTACTGCCAATTACGAGTGGAGTGGGGCCAATTTTTCTCATTCTTGCAATCAATTTTATGTGACGATTGCTTTCTTATTGGGTATATAGCATTTGAACAGACATTTCAAGTCAGCAGGACACATTAACACCTTCAGCCACCATTGCAAGAAATATATTTTGTCAAATTTGCAACATTGCAGTTAGGATTTTACAATGTTGGATGTTTTTTGGAGGGGGTTGGTGAAGGAACTGGGGTTGGAATTGGCGTATTTATCAACGAAAACAAAGAAAGAAGACATACGCAGATGGATGAAATATCCAGATGTAATTTGCTTCAATACTACTTTCAAAAATCCATGAAAAAAAGCTAATAAGAAACAAAATAGATTTTGCTATCGATTGTAAGCAAAGCAATCGTCCGGATTTCCATTTCACACCATAAACACTGCATCGAATTAACTGCATGAAATTCATTTTTGGGGGGTTACATAGAAGCCTGAAGGTGCAATGTTCACACTGCCTTTCTGTCGCCATTCTTGCCAAATTGCAGGCTGAGGTGGGAAAAATCAAGGTTCCATCCAGCACATCTGTCTCTGTTTTATCCCCTGCATGTTTTCTAGGAAAAAGTTGTGATGTAAATCATTTATAAGAAATTTTCTAAAATTAATTTCCAGCATACTTTTACTGCCTGAGCAAAAATCTGGCCTAGTCATTAAACATGGTGAACATACTGTTAAACCATGTTCATGACCCATGTGACCTCCTCCCTATCTAATTGGGACTCCTTGTTCCATTCTATTTTCTGTGACTTGTTGAACCAAATTTCCTTTAATTGCATTTACGCAATTTGCCTCAGACATTCTAAGTGGTTCAATCCCCATAATCTCACCCTTCTATGTATCTATATATTTACATTTGTGCATCATGTTATTGTTTCAAAGCTTCCCATGTTTTAAGGATGGACTTAAAGGAAGAATGAACAGCAGTGAGGAGGAGAACTATAGAAAAGAAATTCCAAGTCTAATGGCCTTGGCTGCTGAAAAAAAAATGGCTGTCTGAAACAGAGCGATAAACTCAGGGACGATCAAGAGATTTGACCAAACGGAACACAGCAGTTTGCAGGGCTGGAAGAGCTTGCAGGAAGAGGAATGGGTAAGGCTCAGGAAGGATGTGAAAGCTCTTTTAACCACAAGATGGAAGCGGATGGGAAGCCTACAGCAGGTTGGTATTACCCACACCTTTTACTGTCATGGATCTTTTATCCTCCACATTAATGAAGCGTAAACCGAGATGTTTCACCAGAATTTACCACACTCATACACTGTGCCATATGTACGTACTATCTAACAGGTTGAGTCTGCAATTCCCACCCATGACTGTACACAAGTGATACCAACTATTATTCATTTTACCGCAGAGGAGAAAAAAAAACACCTTCATTGGGCTGAAAGCATTATTGTCCGTTTTCAAGGGTCAAGAGTGTTTAATTGTCATATATATTGAAACGAAACAATGAAATCTGTACTTGCAGCAGCATAACAGGTTGGTAAACACAGTATTCAATAGATAACATAATAAAAACAAAAAAAGTTCAATAAATTTAAAAAAACAAAATGTTTTCTGCCATTGGTATTGAAAATTTCGAAATAGCTTATTGCCCTTTCCCTAAAGTTTGATAGCAAATATATAAGTACTGCATGTATGAAATTCCCTCCTTTGAGCTCTCTGCCATTCCGTTCCTTGAACTTAAACTCATTAAGACCCTCCTTAAACACCACCACTCCTACCTTTGACCAAGCCTTAGGCCACAATCCCCAATATCTTCAAATTTGGCTAGCATATAGGTATACCAAATGGATATTCACTACCTGCATAAAATGCAGTCAGTGTTTACACTATGTTTTGCATGCTTCATGCTTCCAGTTGCTTCACCAGTTGTCAGTTTTCCTGGTATTTTCACAACACTCAATTGCTAGCGTTCTTTCCAAGTCAGAGGGGTTTTGTCAACAAAATCTAGACTGACACTCCTATAGTTCTGTGGAAATACTCCACTCTTTTCAATTGGCTCTGAGAAGGCAGTGGTGATCCATCTATTGGATCGGTTGCTGTTCATATGGTAAAAGTGCGCACAGAGTCCTTTTATGTAAGAAGTAACATCATTTAAATTCAGCTTCATTGAAAGAGTGCAGACATTTTAACAAATCAGAATGGTGAGGTGCTTAAATGGCAGTTTAGGTTCCAATGTGGTGCGATGAGCAAAGAAAAATTAGCCTCACTCTCTACTGAACCACATTCTGCCTTTAAATGAAACATTATATTGACCTTATTCTCATGGGATCAGGGGAGTTCTTTTCAGTACGTGGTGTACTGGAGCAGATTATTTGGTCATCAACGCACAATTGTTTCCGAGAGTTTCTAATGTGCACTGCCATTGCCTTCATCATGACTATGACCACAAAAACTACTTTATTGATTTAAATGTGCTTTGTGCCCTGTGAAAGACATAATGTAAAGGGAAGTTTCCCCTTTGTTGAATTAGAGGAAGACGTCATGATGGACAGTTATTAAAATATAAAACACAGCAATAGTAAATGACTTCCAACTCTCCATTAAGACATTGAGAAAAATTTAGGGTTTCTTTTCGATCCTCTCAACTCAATCTAATTTTTATCTGACAGATTTTTTTCGTTATTTTTTTTCTCATAGCAATTTATGTTAATTCAACTTGGATTAGTATGCAGGATTATTCTCTGTTCGGATGAACATTTTTAAAAAGTGGCTTACTCATATCTAGTACCAAATACTGCAGCATCAACAAAATATTATGACCATGGTACAGCATAGAGTAACTGTTGACTCATTATTAACTTCACAATGCAATTTCAAAATATGTCAAAGAACACAAAACATTACAAATTCACTGCAAAACTCAAACCACAGAGGACAGTAATCTGTTAACTTGAACATTCTGCTTTCTTTTATCATCCTTCTTGTAACCAGTTGTTAAGTTGCCACTTAATATATCTCTTGTTATCTTTTGTTTTCAGTCCCTTAAGCAATGTTGTTTGAGCTCAGGCTCGAGCTGTAAAGAATTTAACAATTTTGTTTTCGAGGTGGGGGTAGGTCGAGGAAGAGATTCAATCATTTTCTTATTTGTTTTATTGGGATTCTATGACATTTTTAGCTGATCCAGGGTATTGAATTCCCAGGATATCTACATGCATCCACAAAGCTGCTCATGTATCATGAATCTTTCATAATCACAACAAGAGTTGTCAAATCTTAACACTTTCACACAGCAACTTGTTCACCATTCTGTTTACTGAAAGATGCACTTAAAGTATAATATGAAAAGATCACATTATGTGTCAGAATAAATGTAGTTGATATATGCTGGAAGTGCATACACAGTGGCATTCTGTTATGGATCATCTGCTGGACAATAATTCTTGTACGTTCTCCGCCTGACAGACTGCTTTGTGTTTTGTACTCGACACCCTAATGCTTTTGACGACTCGTACAAGGCCACACATTTCAGCGACATTTTAAAATTAATGCTGAGAACAAGTTTACTGCGCCGTGTTTGGGCAGCACTCGCATTTGCTGATGGTGTCTTGCATTTACTAAATAATAAATCGCTGCCTGAGGCACTCTTTTAGAATGTTTATGATTAGAACTCATTCATCTAAATCTACCATCCAACAGAAAAAAATAAATCAAGGATTTCCCAAATATAACAATATTTGTATTCTGTAGATAATTTATGGCCACAGCTACACTAATTAAAACCCATCTGAGTTTCATTAATCTTGGTCACTGGGTCTGATCATTTCGCCAGTGCTTAGCCACGCCTTCGTCATATTCAGTTGTCCTTGTATTTCTAATAAAAATTTACAGGTAATGTTATGCCTTCATTACATTCTGCAGTGCAGAGATTATAAGTGCTCTCCCTGCACACAAGATCTATAATCAGAAAATCTACAGTTAAGAGCATTCTCAATGTACTACAGCTCTACATTATCCAACCACTTACTGCTAAGCGTTTGGGTATGATAAGAACAGCTTTGAAAGGGAACATGCAAAACATATCCTGGTATATTAACAGACAACGTATGTTTGGGTAATAAATCACAGAGCAGATGCTGTAAATAGTTTATGAGGCGCTTTGTGTACACCTATATTTATGTTCACCTGTAGGAGGAGATTCATCTCCAATGGCTGCACGTGGATAAAGATTTGGATAAAACGACAGTGACAATTTTATTCAGCTACACAACATTCTCTTGAATTTCTATTTCTTTCTGTGACGCGTGATTCCTTGTGACTACTGACCTTATTGTGGAGCACCACTATAAAATCATAGAATCAACTATTCCTACATACAAGACTATTGCAGAGACAATGGTAATGGGGCTGAGCAGGAGGTATGATTGGGGGGAGGAGGTGGTGAAATGCGTAAATGTTCCTCACCTTTTTGTGCCCCAAGTGCACACCATTTTATGGGATGTTGTCATGTATTTTTTTAAATAATGTTAACCTACAGATCTGGAATTTTGGAAGGGCAGGATCTAATTTTTACCAGAATTGTTTTCCTGACTCAATGCAAAATGAATAATAAAGTTTGTGATATCATGTGAAATTAAACAAAGCTCTCATTTCAAATGGAGAAACAAGAATCAGCAGATGCTGATTTACAAAAAAAGACACCAAGAGCTGGAGTAACTCAGCAGGTCAGGCAGCATCACTGGAGAACATGGATAAGTTCACAAGTTCTAGGAGTAGAATTAGGCCATTCAGCCCGTCGAGTCTACTCTGCCATTCAATCATGACTGATCTCTCCCACCTAATCCCATTTCCTGCCTCCTCCCCATAACACCCATTCTAATCAAGAATGTCTATCTCTGCCTTAAAAATATCCACCTGTGGCAATGAGTTCCACAGATTAACTAGCCGCTGACTAAAAACGTTTGTGGAATTCTCTGCCACAGAGGGCAGTGGAAGCCATATCACTGGATGGATTTAAGAGAGAGTTAAGGGCCTGTCCCACTTAGGCGATCTTTTTGGCGACTGCCGGCGACTGTCAAAGTCGTAGCAGATCACCAAACTTTTCTTTTACCCGACGACAATGACCACGACAATGCCGAGTCAGGTCGAGATTACAGCGTCTTCTGAAACATCGCGAAAATTCCCACGCTGTCAATGCTTCTCCGGCGTCCTGGTTTTCGCTGAAATCACTGACAAGTCGGTAGGTACTTGAGAGTTTTGAACTATAACACCTTGCATGGGTTACTTAAAAACCAAGCTTCATTGTAACAAGGAATAAACTGGATTTACTTCCAGTTTACTAATAGCTGTATTAAAAACAATTTTTTTTTAAAGTGGTTCAGTGGATTTTTGTGAAAAGTGTGTGGGCATTCATTGAAAGTGTAAGGGAGATGTATATCTGGTTTCTGGGTTGCATATCTGGGTTTGGAGCTCACTTTAAATGTAATGGCGGAGGCCAGAAACATCGTGAAAATTCCTACGCTGTCAATGCTTCTCCGGCGTCCTAATTTTCGCTGAAATCACTGACAAGTCGGTAAGTACTTGAGAGTTTTGAACTATAACACCTTGTATGGGTTACTTAAAAAACATGCTTCACTGTAACAAGGAATAAACTGGATTTACTTCCAGTTTACTAATAGCTGTATTTAAAAAAATAATTTAAAAAGTGTTTCAGTTGATTTTTGTGAAAAGTGTGTGGGCATTCTTTGAAAGTGTAAGGGAGATGTATATCTGGTTTCTGGGTTGCATATCTGGGTTTGGAGCTCACTTTAAATGTAATGGCTGAGGCCAAAAACATCTGGAAAGTTCCCACGCTTACCTGACTGTCAAACTGTCGCCTCAAATCTACCTGTCAAATGTCCTGACGGTAAATAAATTGGTTAAACACAAGCATTTTATGGTATTTTGAAATGACTTTACTTATTTTAATATTATGTGCTTCTAAATGTATCTTAAGAGAACCTATCGAACCTGGGGACAGCATGCGACAGCGACCGCAATAAGCTACGATACCTGGCGACAAGCCAGCTGTCGCCGAGAAATTTCAAACCGTTTGATTTCTCGGCGACGCGCCGAGATCCACTATGATCCACTACGATCTTTGGAAGACTCCTCACGATCATGCCCGCGACACCCCAGCGAACGTTCAGCGACAGCCTAGTCGCCGGCAGTCGCCTTAAAATCGCCTAAGTGGGACAGGCCCTTTAGATAGAACTCTAGGGACTAGTGGAATCAAGAGATATGGGGAAAAGGGAGGCACAGGTTATTGATTGGGGAGCCATGATCTCAGTGAATGGCGGTGCTGGCTCGAAGGGCTGAATGGCCTCCTCCTGCACCTATTTTCTATGTTTCTTTGTTTCTATGTTCCTCCTCACCTCCTTTCTAAAAGAGCGCCCTTTAATTCCGAGGCTATGACCTCTGGTCCTAGACTCTCCCACCAGTGGAAACATCCTTTCCACATCCACTCTATCTATGCCTTTCATTATTCTGTGAGTTTCAGAGGTCCCCCCTCAACCTTCTAAACTCCAGCCCAGTGCTGTCAAATGCACACCATATGCTAACCCACTCATTCCTGGAATCATTATTGTAAACCTCCTCTGAACCCTCTCCAGAACCAGCACATCCTTCCTCAGATATGGGGCCCAAATAATGACGGATAGGTGACGGTTGGGTTGGGACCCTTCTTTAGAATGATTGTGTGGGGTGAGAGGGGGAAAGAAAGTTAGCTGCCCCTCCACAATCAGTCTGAAGAAGGGTCCTGGACCGAACCATCACCTATCCATGTTCTCCAGAGAAGCTGCCTGACCACTCTGTTTCTCCAGCACTTTGTCTTTTTATCTCTCATTCCAAATATTTGAGTAGAATACACTGTAAGGGCTTGCATAACGTGGAAGCAATCCGAGTGTTTGATTGGTGGCGCAGCAATAGAGTTGCAGCACCAATGACCCGGGTTTAATCCTGACTTCGGGTACTGTCTGTACAGAATTTGTACGTTTTCCCTGTTACCACATGGGTTTTCTCCGGGTACTCCGGTTTCCTCCCACACTCCAAAGACGTACAGGTTTGTAGGTTAATTGGTTTCTGCAAATTGTAAATTGTCTCTAATGTGTAGGATGGTGTTAGTAAATGGGGTGATTGCTGGTCAGCACAGACTTGGTGGGCCGACAGGCCTGTTTCCACGCTATATCTCTAAAGTCTGAAGTCTAAGCCTTATTGAGTTGCATCCTTAAGTTCAGCAAATGGAGCTGCTTCATCATTGCGAGTCTTGAATCTGTGTTATTTATCTCTGGGGTCTACATTTTCTATGGTGGTGCAGACATGTCTTGTGTTCCTATGATGGCATAAACACTGCAGCCCTCATTCAAAACCGGAGACTGAAAAGAGTTTGAAATGAGAAACACAGGACTAAAATGAAATTAAAAAATATAAAACCCCTCACAAATGTAACAATGCAAAAGTTCAGGATTAAATTCTTGACTGAAACTTACTTTCTTGGGTAAATTATTTTCATTCCACAAATCAAGAGAAAAATTTGGAATATAAATTACATGTCCTTTAAAGGACCCCTCTCTGATTTTTATTCCTTTTAGTGGTCTTGCAAGGCTCAATGCATTCTGGCGCTCTCACACTTCCAATGCACTGTTCTGAGGGTTGAAATCCCGATCTATAAACCTGAACACAAAACTAGTGGAATCTTATAGTGCCACAGAAGTACTCTTTCGAAAGAGATGTTGAACCAAGGACCCGTCAGGTGGGCGTAAAGGATCCTGTGACACCATTTCAAAGAGAAGATGGCGTCCCGGGGCCAATGTTTATCCGCAACCAACATCACTGAAACTAATTATCCGGCTATCACACTCCTATTTTTGGGATCCACTTGTGCGAATATTGACTGCACTGTTCCATACATCGTAACAATCACTAGATTTCAAGCTGTGAACTTGTCTGCTACACTCCTCCGAGGTCAGAGAAGACATTGTGTACGCTCAAGCTCTCTGTCTCTCTGCAAAGGCCATGTGATCCACACCAAACAGAGTAATTACCAAGACAAGGAAATTAAAATCTATTCCTGTTTACCTACATGCTGAATTGATTTTTTTTTTTTACGATGCAAAGTTAGTGTCTCTTCTTTCTATTTAAATGAAAGCACTTTTTGACTACAGTTGACCCCTTCTGTGTTTTTATAGTTTTTAGAAATACAACATGGAACCAGGCCCTTCAGCCCACCAGGTCTATGCTGGCCATCAACTACTTGGTCACACTTGTTCTGTGGTATCACACTTTCTCATCCACAGCCGACACATTAGGGGGAACTTACAGAGTCCAATTAACATGCAAACCCTCACTCCTTTGTGATGTGGGAGGAAACCCACACGGTCTCAAGGAAAACATGCAAACTCCATGCAGATAGTACCCAAGATCAGGATCTAATCCAGGTCTCTGGTGCTGTGAGGTAGCAGCTCGACCAGATGCACCACTGTATTACCATCACTCTGTTACCATCACTGTGTAAAGGTGACATGGGTTACATTCTCACATATAATCTGTATTGCGATTTTCGTAATGCAAAGCCACATTTTCTATGTGTGCACGAACAACTGCGAGCTGAAAATAAAGTAAAAATTGACACACAACTTGCGTGAAAGTGAACTTTATTCCATATCCCAGATTTTTGGGTAGTGATTTGTGAATTTCCGTTTGCTGAAAGGCCATAACCAGGAGGTCCATCTGTACCTTATGTTTAAGTATTTTTGATATCAAACGGGAAATCCCACAGGCCTGCCTTTATTTTATAAAAAGTACAATATACTTATACAGAAAGTCTGGGAGCAATTGATGTCACCAGTTACATGTTTATTTGTGTTTTAAATTGGCATTGTTGGATTGTATTTGACAGCTTTGACAAAAGTGGAGTTTCCTCTTGTTAGAAGTAGAGGAAGTTGTGAATCTATATCATACTGCTTTTTAGGCAGTCGGAGTTAAAATGCAATTTAATATCACTTCCACCAATACCACATGGAAAGTTGCATGAAATGATCCTAGAACAAAACCCCAACAGACTCTTAATCCAATCACATCACACTAATGGGTTTTTGCAGGCCAATGAATGGCTCATGCTTTAAGATTTGCCAATCAGGTAACTATGTGGTTTCAATTAGAGCCAGACACAACTTCAAATGTAAATGTGCAGATTGACAGAGATTGCAACAGAGAATTTCAATTATTTTATTACTGACAGGAAATACTCACAGGATCATAGCAATATTAGAAACAGAAACATAGAAAATCGGTGCAGGAGGCCATTTGGCCCTTAGAGCTAGCACCGCCATTCATTTTGATCATGGCTGATCATCCACAATCAGTAACCCGTGCCTGCCTTCTTCCCATATCCCTTGATTCCGCTAGCCCCTAGAGCTCTATCTAACTCTCTTTTAAATTCATCCAGTGAATTGGTCTCGACTGCCTTCTGTGGCAGAGAATTCCACAAATTCACAACCCTCTGGGTGAAAAAGTTTTTTTCTCATCTCAGTTTTAAATGACCTCCGCTTTATTCTTAGACTGTGGCCCCTGGTTCTGGACTCCCCCAACATTGGGAGCATTTTTCCTGAAATGGGAAAAAACATGCTTCACAACCTGAGAGCTGGGCCCCACTGTCAGACTCACAAAGAATAGAATAGCTTTCACACCTTTATATTTGATGGAGAGAGAAAATCTGTAACATCACTTTCATAATGACATTATGAATGTCTATGAAATTCCAGTTCATCCTTAGGGGCCAATATTCATTCAAGATGGTAGACACAAACTGTTGGAATAACTCAGCGGGACAGGCAGCATCTCTGGAGAGAAGGAATGGGTGATGTTTCAGGTCGAGACCCTTCTTTAGACTGATGTCATGGGAGTAGGCGGGACAGAGATAGAATGTAGTCAGAGACAGTACGACTGGTGGGAGATGTTTTAAATATATGGTAAACAAATCCATCCATATTTTCTGTTCCAGTTTAGAGATACCGTGTGGAAAAAGGCCCTTCACCAAATCCACACAGACCATCGATCATGTGTACACTATTTCTATGTTATCCCTCGTTGGCATCCTACATACTGGGTCAATTTTACAGCAGCCAATTAACCTTCAAATCTGCATGTCTTTAGCATGTGGGGGAAACCGGAGCACCCAGCGGAAAAATCACGCAGTCACAGGGAGAACGTACAAACTCCGCACCTGCTGTGTCACCATGCTGCCCAGTCTTAAGAATAACAAGTTATACCTGTTTGTGCACTATTCCATCAGTAACAAAAATCAAAATTATTTAGCTTCTACATTTCAAACTCTTCGAAGGAACCAGGAGAACCAGAATTTGTGACTATACTTAATAAGTTATTTTAATCCTCCCAACACCAAAGGAGTAAGGGAACAGACTTTGGATCAAAAGGTATGAAGCACACACTTATTTTTTTCTGTCACAGCAGATTCAACCATCTTCTTTCATACATGGCAACAAGCATTATCTCATTCTTCCCTACCAATACCACAGGATGCCCCCAGAATCTTCCTCAAGACTACGTTGTCCTTCCTTCAACAATCAACTGCCTTCTTGTACCACAGACAGTAAATCAGCAAAGTGTGTTTTGTATTCATTCACGGGCTAAAAAAGCTAGCATTTATTGGCCAGGGCTACACGCGCTTAAAGTAGTGGAGATTGGTCACGGTGGTTTTGAGTTTATTATGTTGCCATAGATTTGGAGTCATACTGATGATAGCAGATTTACTTTTCTAAAAGACACCGGAAGATCATAGGTTTTTACGAATAGTGTCATGATCATCATTATTTTAACGGGAGTTATAACCTAGATTTGTTTCATTTTAAGGTAAGTTTAATGCTGGGATTTGATCACATCCACGGATTGCTGATCCAATACCATAATCTAATTTGCTACTCTGTATTATTCATCAATAAATCAGTTTTCACCTCATAACTCTGCAAAAGTATTCTGAGAGCACTGCAATGTCTGGCCATGTCACACATTGAAGTGTCATTTGTTATCTTGCTGGGATTAGTAAACACAAACTGACCAAAAATAAAATGTGGATAAAATGTGAGGAAGTAGAGCTTTCATTCAAAAAAGTAGGAGCCACTCCCACCTCCTTTTTACGAGGAAGTTGCTTGGACTCAAGGGCCTGAGCTACAGGGAGAGGTTGGGCATGCTCGGACTTTATTCCTTGAAGCACAAGAGGATGAGGGGTGATCTTATAGAGGTGTATAAGGTCACGAGGGGAATATACACTGATGAGCCAAAACATTATGACCACCTGCCTAATATGCTGTTGGTCCTCCGTGTGCCGCCAAAGCAGCGACGACCTGCCGAGGCATGGACTCTACAAGACCCCTGAAGGTGGCCTGTGGTATCTGGCACCAAAACATTAGCAACAGATCCTTCAAGTCCTGTAAGTTGCGAGGTGGAGCCGCCATGGATCGGACTTCAGTCGATCCAGCACATCCCACAGATGCTCAATCGGATTGAGATCTGGAGAATTTGGAGGCCAGGGCAACACCGTGAACACTTCATCATGTTCCTCAAACCATTCCCGAACAACGTGTGCAGTGTGGCAGAGCACATTATCCTGCTGAAAGAGGCCACTGCCTTCAGGGAATACCATTGCCATGGTGTACCTGGTCTGCAACGATGTTTAGGTAGGCGATACGTGTCAAAATGACGTCCACATGAATGGCTGGACCCATGGTTTCCCAACAGAACATCGCCCAGAGCATCACACTCCCTCCACCGTCTTGTCGTCTTCCCACAGTGCACCCTGGTGCCATCACTTCCCCAGGTAAACGGTGCACACGTACACGGCCATCCACGTGATCTAAAAGAAAACGGACCAGGCGACCTTCTTCCACTGCTCCAAGGTCCTGTTCCGACGCTCGCGTGCCCAATGTAGGCGCTTTCAATGGTGTTTAAGGGTCATTATGGGCACACTGACCAGTCTGCGGCTACGCAGCCCCATACGCAGCAGGGTGCGATACACTATGTATTGTGACACATTCCTCCCGTGACCACCATTAAAAATTTCTGTGACTTGTGCCACAGTAGACTTTCTGTCGGTTCGGACCAGACGGGATAGCCTTCGTTGCCCTTGTGCATCGATGAGCCTTGGGCGCCCAATACCCTGTTGCTGGTTTGTGGTTTGTCCCTCCTCGACCACTGTCGGTAGGTACTCACCACTGCTGACTGGGAGCTCCCTTGCCGTTTCAGAGATGCTCTGACCCAGTCGTCTGGCCATAACAATTTGGCCCTTGTCAAAGTCGCTCAGGTCTCCTGCCCATTTCTACTGCATCCAACACATCGAGAACTGACTGTTCACTTGCTGCCTAATATATCCCACCCATTGACAGGTGCCATTGTCACAAAATAATCAATGTTTTTTCCTTCACCTGTCAGTGGTCATAATGTTTTGGCTCATCGGTGTATAGGGTAAATGCAGAGTCTTTTAACCAGTGGATATAGGTTTAAGCTGAGAGGGGAAAGATTTAAGAGGAACCTGAAGGACAACCTTTTTTTTTTACACAAAGAGTGGGGGGGTATATGGATCGAGCTGCCAGAGGAGGTATTTCAGGTAGGTGCTATCCCAACATTGAAAAGACATTTGGACAGGGACATGAATAGGATAGGTCTAGAAGACTATGAGCCAAACACAGGCAGGTGGGATTAGTGTAAATGGGGCATGTTGGTCGAAGTTGGTCTGAAGGGCCTGTTTCCACACTGTATGACTGACTCTATGACACTGCATCAAACCATGTTGCCATCATAAATTCTGAAGCTTGCTGGGTCAACATTTCTTCTGTAGACTGACAATAAAATAACGTACACCCCATTCGTCACAAACAGCATTACAACTTTGTTGTACATAGGAAATGCTCCCTTATGTCACAACCTGAGAATTTGTATAATAATGAAATTAAAATCAATATTTAATAATGGGAAACAAAATAGCCTTGGAAATTAATTGAGCAATTTAACATTTTTATGTGCTACACGATTGGGTTTTTATTGCAAGCCCAACTGAAGCTGCTTGCTTCCTTATATTGGATGACATATACTATTCGGTTCATAAGTGTGCACTTGGAAGTGGAGGGGCACATCTTAAATAGCGTTCACATGTCACTTGCATAATACCACTCATCATTGCTCCGAACCAGGACTTAACCGGAGAGCTGAGGCATACTCCGTCATTAATTAAAGGACCCCGACTTCATGTGGTGTGACCAAGGGAGTCTCAGTTGGACATCATTTTGCAGGCAAGTCTTTCCTTGAAAATTAATTGAGTAATTTAACATTTTTATGTGCTACACGATTGGGTTTTAAATCACAAGCCTCCTGATCACTCCTACCTCCAGCAGGTTATGTCCTGAGGGCACCTCCCCACACTACTTAGGGATCATGGCAACCACCAATTCACACCACTGGAGCACCTCTGCACCAATCCAATCCACTCCACCTTACCCTGCCCTACGTCGCAACTACTTCAAAACTTCTCTTTCTCTCTAATCCTCTCATAGCGCAACCCCTTGTGGATTGTGCTGAATTTACGTATATCACAACAACAGTGAAGGATTTTTTAAAAATCACATATTAAACTGCAACCACAATATTGCAGAAAAAAGTAAAAATCATCTGTGGTAATTTCAGAATTCTCATCGATCTGCAGATGGAGCTGGACATAGGTTTATTCCACACACAGCCATTTTTATAATTGCATGTAACAAAATAAGCCTCTCAAGATCAGTTGTATACCATGTGACTTTAAGTGAAGCCACGCAGTATGGTAAAGATTTAATTTACTGGGGTATTGACTTCAACTTGACTGGACGATAGAGAGAAATACCAGACCCATTCTTCTGTGCTAAGAGGGCGATATTGCACTGGTCACTGGCCTCTCAGTTCCTGATGTTCAGTTCTGAAATCTGGAGGGTGGTTCAGTGGATGACTGATACTTTGAGTGCTTCTTTACTGCTAACAATCAAAGCCGAAGTTCCACCCACCCACACTGCATCTATTACAGCTTAGCAAGACTATCCATAGTTAAATAGTGTTTAAGTTCCTCAAATTGTATCACAGTCATACAGTAAGGAAACAGGCCCTTCAGCGCAACTTGACAATATCGACCCTGCTAGTCTACGAGCTAGTCCCATTTGTTCTATTTGGCTCATACAGATTTCACTTCTACAAAAGTGCAATGGGGACATATTGTCATGGCCTGGTTTGGCAATACGAACGCCGAGGAATGAAGGAGACGATGAGGTTGTGGACACTGCCTGGTCCATCATGGGTGCTGACCTCCCTAACATCAAAGGAATTAATAAGAGGAACTGCCTCAAAAGGCAGCCAGCATCATAAAGTCCCACACCACCCTGGCTCCACTTTCATTTAACTCCTGCGATCAAGAAGAAGGTATAGGGGTTGAAAACCATGACTTCCAGGTTCATGAACGGTTTCTTCCCAAAAACCATCAGGCTATTGAACATGACAAATACCAACTTAACTCTTAACAAAATGTTTTGATTGCATTAGAGACTTTGGGCTTTTTTTTTTTTTTTGCGCTATTGTTTATTTTATTTATTGAACTTTATTTTTGTTTGTTTAATTATGTTATCATTTGAATACTGTATTTACAGATCTGTTATGGTGCTGCAAGTATGAATTTCAATGTTCTGTTTCGGTACATATGATCATTAAACACTCTTGACACTTGATCTTTACTGCCCATGTACCTTGTCCAAATGCCTTTTAAATATAACTGTAGCCACTTCTACTGATTCCTCTCGCAGCTCATTCCATATACTCACCACCCTCTGTGTAGAAAACCCTGCCTCTCGGGCACCGTTTAAATTGTCTCCTCTCACCTTGAAATTACGTCCTCTAGTTTTAGACTCCCTTACCCTGGGAGAAAGATTGTGACCATCCACCTTATCTCTAGCTATCATGGTTTTGTATAACTTGGCATGTCACCCTTATCACAAACATGCATGATCTAAGTGCAAGCAAAATGCATGCAATTATATTGCCAACTCTGTCAGTGAAAGTAAATCACTACACGAAGCTGATCTCCCCAGTCTGAAGAAGGGTCCCAAACCAAAAAGTCACCTAGCTATGCCCTCGAGAGATGCTGCCTGATCTGCTGAGTTACTTCAGCATTTTCTGTTGTACACAAGATTTCAGCATCTGCAGTTCCTTGTGTCTCCCCAGCTCACACTTGGACACAATGGGAGATTGTGCTTTGAAATGTTTCAGCTGACTCTGACCTATTGTAAAACTTTAAGGGTGCTGCAGTTACAGATTTTATGAAGGTGATCGGCCACAACCAGTCTGAAAATGACAGAGCTTTCCAGCAATGATGCAATACATGTAATCGCAAAGACATACAGTTTTCATCTTTGTGTTGCGACTGATATCTGTGCAAGATCGTTCAGAGGAAATTGTTATCTTTCAGGGCTATTACTTTTATTGTTATAATCTATTCAACGTCTGTAGAAAAGGCAAATTTGACCACTGGATTGATCTGAAATCTCTTCTCTTCTCATTTATCCTCCTTGAAAAAATCCTACCCAATGAGTTTAGCAGCTCATCAAATCTGCCAAATGTTTTAAACCACTTTTTTATGGAAACAAATCTTTATCCCTTTAACGTCTCTTGAGAGGAAAAACATTAATGGAAAGGGTTGGATAGGACTCCTGAGAATTGCCCACGCTCCATGTACCATTCATAGCTGCCAGTGCAAAATATCCATTAAAATCTGGTCATCTGATTGAATAAATTAAGAGTTGACTATCCAACTGCCTTGTGGAAATCTCACTGAACAGATCAAACCAATTTCCAAATTCTTAAATGCTAGATGTAAGTAATACAATTTATATCAGATACCACTACTGCTAAAAAGTGGTACATGTTGAGGTGTTTCGTTGCTGTGTTTTGCAGTGAATTTAACTTGTTTCTAATTAATTTTTATATGGTTGGCCTTCATTATGATATAATGTGCTTCCAGTCATAAATCGTTCCAACATTTGATGCCTTATTGAGTGCCATTTAAAGTACATTTTTTATATTTTTCCATCTCGATGAAGCGTTATTTTTTCATAAGTTAATAGTGTCCAAAATTTCTGCCTTCTTGGCCCATTTAGGAGCAGAGGAACATACATGAATTTTAAATTCTTGGTGTTGTGAACTTACATTTATCTCATTCTGTAAATGCCAATAAATCTGGATATTTTTAAGCACATAGGAGCATACTTGAATTTTAAATCCTCGCTTTGGTGAATTTATATTTATCTAAGTCTGTGGATGCCAATTGATCTGAAAATTGAGATGTACTCTAAACTCCAATGAAGCAATGTCTTTAAGAAGGAATATGTCTGTACATCTGAACCAATGCAGGATGAAAAAGATGATGAGGGAAGTGCAAGGACTGATAGAGCTGTTTGCTTCTCTTTAGCCGCTGCAATGTCATCAAGTCAAGTCAAGTCAAGTCAATTTTATTTGTATAGCACATTTAAAAACAACCCACGTTGACCAAAGTGCTGTACATCTGATTAGGTACTAAGGAAAAAAATGAAACATACAGTAGCACGCAAACAGTTCACAGCGCCTCCTCAATGAGCCTCAAACGCTAGGGAGTAGAAATAGGTTTTGAGCCTGGACTTAAAGGAGTCGATGGAGGGGGCAGTTCTGATGGGGAGAGGGATGCTGTTCCACAGTCTAGGAGCTGCAACCGCAAAAGCGCGGTCACCCCTGAGCTTAAGCCTAGACCGCGGGATAGTGAGTAGCCCCAAGTCGGCCGACCTGAGGGACCTGGAGTTAGAGAGGTGGGTTAGAAGATTTTTGATGTGGGGGGGGGGGGGATGTCCATTTAGGGCTTTATACGTGAATAGGAGGAGCTTGAAGTTAATCTGTACCGTACAGGGAGCCAGTGGAGAGAGGCCAGAATCGGGGTGATGTGGCCCTTTTACGGGTACCCGTCAGGAGTCTCGCTGCGGCGTTTTGGACCAGTTGCAGGCGGGACAGGGAAGATTGGCTGATCCCAGTGTATAGAGAGTTGCAGTAGTCTAGGCGGGAGGAAATGAAAGTGTGAATGATTTTTTCTGTGTCGTCGAATTGGAGGAAAGGTTTAATTTTAGCTATGGTAGTTGGAAGAAGCTGGCTTTTACCACAGCGTTGACTTGCTTATCAAATTTTAATGCAGAGTCAAATATCAAGCCGAGGTTTTTGACATGCGGTTTGACTAGGCAGGATAGGCTTCCAAGACAGCCTGTTATCGATTTGATGGAGTCGGGGGGGCCGAATAGGATGACCTCAGACTTGCTCTCATTTAATTGGAGGAAGTTCTGTGCCATCCAACATTTTATGTCCTCAAGGCAGTGTAAGAGGCTGTTTAAATTTGACTGGTTGTTGGGTTTCAGGGGGAGGTAAAGCTGAGTGTCATCGGCATAGCAGTGGAAAGAAATGCCGTGCCTTTGAATGATTTGGCCAAGGGGGAGCATGTATAGAGAGAAGAGAATGGGGCCTAGGATGGAGCCTTGTGGAACTCCGCAGGAGAGGCTAGCTGGAGCAGAGGAATAACTGCCTATGTTGATGGCGAAACTCCTATCTTTGAGGTACGAAGCGAACCAGCTCAGGGCAGTGCCATCAATGCCAACCGCGTACCGGAGACGGTCAATAAGGATGGTGTGGTCCACTGTATCGAACGCTGCGCTGAGGTCGAGAAGGAGCAAGATTGCACAGTCGCCGGTGTCGATGGCGAGAAGCAGGTCGTTGTGTACCTTCAACAAGGCAGACTCTGTGCTGTGGTGGGCTCTGAAACCTGACTGGAAACTTTCCAGGATGGTGTTTTGGTGCAGGTAGGGCACTAATTGGTTTAGAATTGCCTTTTCAAGGACTTTTGACAGGAATGGCAGTTTGGAAATGGGTCTGTAGTTGCTAGGCAAGGTGGGGTCTAGGTTAGGTTTTTTCAGTAGGGGCTGGACCACCGCGTGCTTGAAACAGGTTGGAACAGTGCCAGTGGCCAGAGAACTGTTGATAATAGAGAGGATGCTGGGACCGGCTATTGCAATGACATCCTTCAGAAGGGCAGTGGGGGCAGGATCAAGGGGGCAGGTTGCAGGTTTCATAGCGGAGACAAGCTTTGCAAGGGAGGATAGAGTGACGGGTTGGAAACAGTCCAATTTAGATGAACAGACTAGTGAGACAGCTAGGTCACGGGTGGGAGGGGAAATGTTCATTCTAATGTTCTCAACTTTGTTGGTGAAAAATTTAGCGAAATTTAGCGAAACATCAGAAGCGGTTAGGACA
Organism: Rhinoraja longicauda; assembly: GCF_053455715.1. Lineage (NCBI taxonomy): Eukaryota > Metazoa > Chordata > Chondrichthyes > Rajiformes > Arhynchobatidae > Rhinoraja > Rhinoraja longicauda. The sequence goes on along the minus strand of NC_135956.1, from coordinate 47,092,288 downwards.
CTCTTAATCCAACAGTCCCCTGTGATGACACAAGAGACCAGATATGCTGGAATATGGAGCAAGATAATCTGCTGGAAGAACTCAGGGCATTATTTTGGGCCCCAAATTTCTTATCCGTAAGGTCATTACTGAGCCTTATGACAATCTGGCCATTTCACAGTTATAATTACTGATGCTTGCATTTTATTCCTAATGTATGCAATTTGGTGAATTAAAAAAACTGAGCTGCCATGGCAAGATTCCAAGCATTTTCTGGATTATTGATCATGTTTCCAGATCAATAATCCAGAGCTCTCCATACTAGTCCAGTAACCTAAGCACTGTGCTTCTATATCCCATTTTCTGCAATGGTAAATACATTTCACAATGTACTTCTTTGACTGTAAAGTACTCTGGGACTTCTTGACAAAGTGAACAATGCCACAGTAATGCCAACAATCTTTTCTTTTAAATCTCTATTTAGCTTGCTGTTGGAATCAAGTAAAATTTGCCTGAGCTTCAATCTAATGGCTTTGTTTACTTACTAAAACAAATGGGACAGAGCATATCGAAATACTGACCCCAGAAACTATTGTCTTATTGCATTCCTCGTTTCCCTTTTTTGTATCTATCCATGTTTACTTTGACAATAACTATTAAATCTGCTTCCACCAGCTTTTCTGGCTGTGCATTCTAGATCATAACAACTAGCAATGGGGAAAAAAAATGCATCTCCCCTCTGCGGGTAAAGATCCAAAGCAACCCCTGAACTTATAATTACAATCAATCTGAAGAAAAGGCCATGCCAAATGCTTTCTGCAGAAAGTGCTTCCCTGTCATTCTCATTAGCATATGTCTGAGACTGCTGCTATATCATAACGTGCCAAGCTGAGGCTGGTACAGATACCTTCTTCAAGCTGTACGAAACTTGGCAATGTGGTTTATTGGCACCTACTGAGCTAAGCAGATTCTATTTTACTCTGGGTGAGACTAATAAGGAAATTATGAAGGGGCATAACATGGTAGGCAGGAGTAACTGTATCACCTGATAAGTGGTTAACACTGGAGTAGTTGAGGTAGATGGCATACATGTATTTTAAGGTGAGAATAATGTTGATGTGGGGTGAATGATTTTGTAGAGCCTGAACACTGACAGGGAAGCAGACCATTCACTGTGACTAGTCATGCTGTAGATTTGATGTACACATGTGGGACATTCACAAATGCATGACTTTTCGGGTGCACAGAACTCTCAAAGCTTGACAACATCTAGTATTTCCCATTTGCAATGTGGCATCCTAAACTCAGCTGTCTATTTTGACCATTCCCCTGCATATATGAATTATAAATGCTGGTGCAATGATAGCTCTATTAAAAAAATCCTGGGATCCAACGACATAAGTTGCTGTTGCAATTTTTATGCTTTTAATACAGGTAACACAAGCTTCCTCTGCACGAGTACAGCTTTTCCAATTATGTAAAGAAAGTGAAAACTTTGCTTGGTTAATTTAAATCTTTTGGAACTTTAGAAAAGTGGCAGCGTTAAATAAACATCTAATACACGACTGAAAAAAACAACCTTTAGGACTGACTTCAGGTGGTCTTTTATGGAGGCGGATCCCAACATGCTTAAGCCTTAGCTATTGTTCTTTTGGGATAGGTGGTCCTTTAAGAATAGTATCACTGTACCTACAATAGGACAGTGAACCTATAATTGGTATATTCTTTGACTAAGAACGTCATCAACTTGATGTACTACTCAGAACTGATGGTGCAAATTATAGCCCAGTATGATTTATAGATTTCACCACTTCAAGCCTTTATTTAGGCTGCACGTAACAATTATGAACAGCATGTCCCTTATACCAAGATGTGACTTTTCTTTTGTCATATACTGTAACTGCTCACTTTGGAATCTGCTGTGAATGTGATAAATTTCAGGGTTCTTGGCAGTTCAAAGAATTTGCCTCATGTAACAGCCACTCTAAACATCCTGTCAAATGGCTAAACCTCCACATTTAACTGTGTTCTAAGTTAACGAGACACAGGTGCACTGATTACTTCAATCTAAAATCCTAACAGGGAGAAAAAAATGCATTTATATAGTTCTTACATATTGAAAAATCTACTTCACAGCAGCGTCATTAAACAAAATCCCCAACCAAGCCACATTTGGAGATAGCACAGGTAACCAAAAGCTTGACCAGATGGGCAGGTTTAGGGTGTCAAAACCTCAACAGGTAGTTAATGAAGAATGTATTCTTGTGCGTTAATCTTTCTTGATTTCTTTTGGGCTTCATCGTTCAGTATATGCTGAAGTGTTATCAGTAAAAAAACATGTAAGCATGGAGCCATCAGCCAGTCCGAAAAAACAATGGTTCACCGATACTCACTAAAGAATGAACTACAGAGTGCTTCTCCATTCTCCACCCGTATGCAATCCTAGTCTCCCACTGGTGTGTTTTATTTAACTATCCACTAATATGATCCAATCATGAGAACTGGTTTCAAGAGAGAGCCACAAGAATTAATCCAGAGTGACCATGGGGAGAAAAGCATTGCTGTTCTTCCAGTCTGAGAACACATTTTTTAAAAGAAAGCCATCAAGAAGAAATTTGTAATGGTGGTGGAAAAACAGACAAAATAATTAAATCTGCAGTTATTTTCTTACAAATTTATATTCTATGCTCTTTCATCAATGGTTAAAGCACAAATATAATAATACACAAATGTAAAACAATAACTCTCACAACCAGGAGTTAAAGCGTACAAAATCATAATTTTGCCTTATAATATTGATGACTGGATACATCTGTCTGCTGTCAAACCTTGCAATGGAGACATTGACCCATTGCTCACAATATAATCTCATTCAATTACCTTAAACCATCATGTACCAGCATCACAAACATTAATTTTAAAATAACATCAAAACCAATGCGCAACTATTGGTTGCATTCCTTTAGTACCTTTTACACTAAAGGGCATTCTGAGGATACTTCACAGGGGTACCAAATAAATAAGACACATTAAGTGATATTAAAACAGGCAAGAAAGGCACAATACATGAAGTAGAATTTAAAAGGGGACAGTTATAGAGTCAGAGGAAGGAATTCCATAGCTAAGGCCTTGGCAGCTCAAAGCAAAGCTGCCATAGATGGAGTGACAAAAATGGGTAACATGAAATATGAATAAATCAATACAGCAGACAAAAGAAATTCCAGGATACAGCTGACATAGACAACATGGATACAAACTACAAGACAAAGCCACAGTAGCCGTAAAGAAATTTACCTTATGCCACACATTATGTGCAGGACAGTAAATGATCATCACACTCCATTAGATCATTCTCAAAAATCAATAAAATACTATCTCTGGTGTCCTTCAACTGTTTCCGACATAGCTATCTATCCAACACACTCCTGAACAATCCACCTCTACACATTAAGCTTTGTGGCAAGCATTAATGGAACCCACCACTCCCCATAAAGAGATATGCAGGGATAAAGTTTTGTCATTGACCTGAAATATTGACCTCTTCTTCTCTCTCCATGGGTACTACCTGACCTACTGAGTATTTTCGGTAATCTCTACTTATATTTATGATTTCCAGCTCTACTGTATTTTCCTGTAACTCATACTCCAGTCTGCCGTACTATTATTGAGTTTAAGTTCATGCAGATTTATAGCAAAGTTAACATTAACTTGTGATGCTAGGTATCAATTCACTTATAATCTTCTTAGATTCTGAACGATTTGATCTCTTCAAACCTTCTTTGAAAATAAAATGGCTCCAATTTCCATAGCCTTCTTTGGGCCATGGTAGCCAAATCCCTTTGGTTGAGCTAAGGCTTATTTGAACTGCAATTATCAGTTGGACTCAAAATAATAAATAAACCAAGTTTTCGCCAGATGCTTGGAATCCCTGATCGGAACTGGATACCATGCTACCCAGGAGAGGACTCAGCACATACATCCAGGTGCAAGGATCCAATCCCAGCAATTAGATTATAAACATTTACACTGTGAGAATGCCAGCATCCAGATTCAATAAGCATTCAAATGAATTGAAGATTCAAATCAAAGTTGCCCACAGGAACTAAGGAAACATGAGTATTTTAGCAGTAATTTTAAACACCACGCTGTGTCAGTCTAAAACACTAAAAATATAAGTTTACACAGGATGGTCCTTCATAATGATCTTGATCATAACCTCTGCCACGATTTTTCCTTTCTTCATTATAACAACTTGAGGAGTAGGAATAACACAGAGAAGGCATCAAGTGCACCAATAAGATGAGTGGTTCTTTAATGATATCTTACTACAGTGCCCTCCATAATGTTTGGGACAAAGGCCCATCATTTATTTATTTGCCTCTGTACTCCACAATTTGAGATTTATAATAGAAAAAATCACATGTGGTTAAAGTACACATTGTTAGATTTTATTAAAGGCCATTTTTATACATTTTAGTTTCACCATGTAGAAATTACAGCTGTGTTTATACATAGTCCCCCCATTTCAGGGCACCATAATGTTTGGGACACATGGCTTCACAGGTATTTGTAATTGCTCAGGTGTGTTTAAAGGCCTCCTTAATGCAGGTATAAGAAAGCTCTCAGCACCTAGTCTTTCCTCCAGTCTTTCCATCACCGTTGGAAGCTTTTATTGCTGTTTATCAACATGAGGACCAAAGTTGTGCCAATAAAAGTCAAAGAAGCCATTATGAGACTGAGAAACAAGAATAAACTGTTAGACACATCAGGCAAACCTTAGGCTTACCAAAATCAACTGTTTGGAACATCATTATCATTTATCCAAAATGGCGGCGCTGCCATAGCAGCTGCGGCTTACCTGCGGTCCATTTGTCTTTGTGTTTTTGTTGTTTTTTTGTCTTAATTGTAGTTGTGATGTCGTGTTTTTGTGTTTGTGTACTATGTGTGTATGTGGGGGGGAGGGGGGGAACTGTAAAAATTGTAAATATGTGTCCCTTCCGAACGGAGACCCGACCTTTGTTTTCTGGGTGGTGTCTCCGTTCCTGCTGCGGCCTACCATCGGCCCAACTCCTGGAGCTGGAGGCCTTCAGGGCTCTGGTTCACAGAGCCCGTGGATCGGACTTACCATCACCGGAGCCGGCCGTCCTCAGAGGCTGCGGGAGCGGCTGCGACTCGCCTTAGGCTCGGGCCGCGTGGATGCCGACATCGGGAGCTCCGGCAGCGGCAGCGGGTTCGCCCGCCCCGGATCGCGGGGCGCGGACATTTCACCATCCGGCGCGGTCTAAAATATGCCGTGGGATGTTTCTCTGCTGGGCGGGGGCTTCAATGTCGGGAGCCACGACCGCCCCGACGTGCAGCAACAGCGGCAGCAGCAGCGTGTTCGCCCGCCCCTGATCGGACTTATCATCGGCGGAGCCGGCCGTCTTCGGAGGCTGCGGGAGTGGCTGCGACTCGCCTTAGGCTCGGCCCGCTGCGGACCGTCCGGCGCGGCCTCCAACCACAACAACCTGACCGCGGGAGAGGACAGCAGGAGAAGGGAAAGACATTGTGGCCTTCCATCACAGTGAGGAGAGGACTGGAGGAGACTCACTGTGATGGATGTTTCTTTGATGGATGTTTCTTTTTTGTGTGTTTTTGGGGTTGTGTAATTTTAATGCCTATTTAATGCTTTTATTGTTGGACTGTGGGTGACTGAATTTCGTCCAATATTGGATGACAAATAAAGCTATCTTGAATCTTGAATCTTGAATTAAGAAGAAAGAGAGCACTGGTGAGCTTATTAATCGCAAAGGGACTGGCAGGCCAAGAAGACCTCCACAGCTGATGACAGAAAAATTCTCTCTATAATAAAGAAAAATCCCCAAACACCACTCCGACAGATCAGAAACACTCTACAGGAGTCAGGTGTGGATTTGTCAATCACTACTGTCCACAGAAGACGTTATGAACAGAGGCTACATAGCAAGAAGCAAACCACTGGTTAGCCGCAAAAATAGGATGGCAAGGTTACAATTTACCAAGAAGTACTTCAAAGAGCAACCACTATTTTGGAAAAAGGTCTTTGGACAGATGGGATGAAGATTAACTTATATCAGAGTGATGGCAAGAGCAAAGTATGGAGGAGAAAAGGAACTGCCCAAGATCCAAAGCATACCACCTCATCTGTGAAACACGGTGGTGGGGGTGTTAAGGCCTGGGAATGTATGGCTGCTGAAGGTACTGGCTCACTTATCTTCATTGATGATATAACTGCTGATGGTAGTAGCATAATGAATTCTGTAGCACCCTATCTGCTCAAGTTCAAACAAATGCCTCAAAACTCATTGGCCGCTCGTTCATTCTACAGCAAGACAATGATCCCAAACATACTGCTAAAGCAATAAAAGAGTTTTTCAAAGCTAAAAAATGGTCAATTCTTGAGTGGCCAAGTCAATCATCCGATCTGAACCCAATTAAGCATGCCTTTTATATGCTAAAGAGAAAACTGAAGGGGACTAGCCCCCAAAACAAGCAAAAGCTGAAGATGGCTGCAATACAGGTCTGGCAGAGCATCACCAGAAAAGACACCCAGCAACTGGTGATGTCCATGAATCGCAGACTTCAAGCAGTCATTGCATGCAAAGGATATGCAACAAAATACTAAACATGACTACTTTCATTTACAAGACATTGCTGTGTCCCAAACATTATGGTGCCCCGAAATGGTTGGACTATGTATAAACACTGCTGTAATTTCTACACGGTGAAACCAAAATGTATAAAAATGGCCTGTATTAAAATCTGAAAATGTGCACTTTAACCACATGTGATTTTTTTCTACTACAAATCTTAAATTGTGGAGTACAGAGGCAAATAAATAAATGATGGGTCTTTGTCCCAAACATTATGGAAGGCACTGTATATTTAACAGCATAGTCAAAGAAGCTATTTTTAAGAACACTGCTCCTTTGCAATCTGCTTCAGGACAGGGCTTGACACAGAAAAACATGACAACAATAAACATTTGTGCAATGATGTTTTGGTTCCAGATCCATCAGAATTATGGCGTAAATGTGCGGATTGGAGCCCTTGCCCACCAAGTCTGCACAATCATCAACCATTTATAATAATCCTACATCATTGCTGTTTGTTTTAATGCACCCCATATTTTCATCAACTCTTCCGGCCTCAAGACTCAACCACTCACCCACACACTAGGGGCTATTTATAGTGGTCAATTAACTTACCATGTGGAAGAAAACAGGAGCACCAGAAGGATACCGATGTGGTCTCAGAAAGGACGTGCTAAGTCCACATAAGAAGCAACAAAGGTTAGAATTAAACCTGGATCTCTGGCATTGTGAGTAAGTGATTCCACCAGCCGTGTCACTCTACCACCTTAACTGGTACTTGATTAGAATCTTCCCAGATCCAGGACAGGTGTAGAAAGCCAGGTTTTACATGGTCATCCCGGTGTGGTTGAATCAGCACTCCAGATTAGCAGTATTTTCTTGAACCTAAGCTCTGTCGTTTTAATTGTTATGTCTATCCAACTTGATAATGTGATTTTCTTGTCTAATGGAGCATGTGGTTTCTCATGTAATTTTTCGAGCAATTATGAAATTATCCAATGTCTCAATAAACCATATTTACTTTGACATCCCTATCTGCAACACGTTCTCAAAATAATTTATTGAACTATTTTGATCTGACACTGGATTTATAGAATGGTAGGCCCTGTCAAATAACTTCTCAAATACTTTGCTACCTGGTTTTGGAAACCAACTTTAGAAACTTTGTTATTGACATTGGTTTTCAAACGCTGGTGTCAGAGTCAAATAGTATGGAACAGGGCCTTCGGTACAAATCGCCCATGCAAACCAAGATGCCCCATCTAAGCTAGTCCCATTGCCCGTATTTGGTCCATATCATTCTATCCTTTCCTATCCTTGTGTCTGTCTAAATGTCTTTTAAATATTGTTATTGTATCTACCTCAACTACTTCCTCTGGCAGCACGTTCCACACACCCACCACCCTCTGTGTGAAAAAGTTGCCCCTCAGGTTCCTATTAAATCTTTCTTCTCTCACCTATGCCCTCTAGTTCCTAATTCACATACCCTGGGAAAAATACAGTACATTCACCCTCTCTATTCCCCTCATAATTTTATACATTTCAATATGATCACCCCACAGCCTCCTGCACTAAAAAAATAAAGCCCTAGCCTGCCCAATCTCTCCCTATAGCTCAGGCTCCCCTGAGTTCTGACAATATCTTCATAAATCTTCTCTGTACCCTAAACCGATCATAATGCTCCAATTATGATCTCTTCGACATCTTGTACAACTGTAACATAACATCTTATTTTCTATACCCAGCTCCCTGACTGATGAAGGCCAACATGCCAAAAGACTTCTTCACCACCCTATCTACCTGTAATGTCACTTTCAAGGAACTATGTACCTGTCCCCTTAGATCCCTCTGCTCTACAACCCTCCCCAGATCCCCACCTTTCACTTGATTGACTTCATAACATGCAACCCCTTACACTCATGAGCCATTCCTCAGCACACTTGTCCAGCTGATCATATAATTCCTGCTGACTATCTTCGCCGTCTACAACACCACCTATTTTTATGTCATAATAGACCGAGTGGACCCGTTGGGCCCAAACCTCTCCTGCATTGGTGCAGCACCCTCTCCTCCCCCAACCCCCCCTCCACTCCACTCACCCATTTCATTCCCCCTCAACCCCGCTTATCCCCCCCCTCCTCCCCTCACCCCCCTCAGCCACTCACCCACTCCATCCCCCCTCAACCCCCCAAACCTCTCCTGCATCTAGCACCCTCCCTTCCCCACTCCGTCCCTCCCCCTCCCCCACTCTATCCCCCTCAACCCCACCTCCTCTCCTCCCCCCACTCACCCACTCCATCCCCCCTCAACCCCCCTTATCCCCATCCTCCCCTCCCCCCCTCACCCACTCCACCCCCCTCAATCCCCCTTACCTCTCCCCCCACTCACCCTCTATCCCCCCTGAACCCACATTAACCCCCCCTCCCATCCCCCCTCAACCCCCCTCCTCACCTCCCCCTCACTCTACATCCCCCCAACCCCCCTTATCCCCCCTCCCCTCACCCCATCCCTCACCCACTCATCGCCCCTCAACCCCCCTTATCCTCCCTTCTACCCACCCTGCCCACCTCACCCACTCAACGACTCCATCCCCCCTTATTCCCCCCTTATTCCCCCCTCCTCTCCTCCCCCTCCCCCCCCCCGCCCCCGCCATTTGCACCACCGCAAAGTCGAAATATCGTAAGTCGAAGCATCGTAAGTCGGGCAGCATCTGTATTAGATCAACAGGCCCCAACTGTGCACACGCGGACCTTCTCCCATTGTGACGTCGAAAACGCAGCTCGCGGTGACAGCCATCTTGTTTGACCCTCTGCCGCCGCTCTGCACCAGGGGAGTAAGGTGAAGCGCGGGACACGCCAGGACGGGCGCAAGTCCTCCCAGCGGGGGGGGAGCACATTTATTAAAGTTTATTCAGCAGCAACGGCAGCTGGACGGCTCAGCACCCTCCCCCTCATTGGCCGCCACTCCCGTCACTCGGGCAGGTCCTATTGTGACGTTGAACGCTGAAGAGAGCCTGGGTAAGTTGAAAACTTAAAAATGTCAAATAACTAAAAATATAAGACCAATTTCAATGAAACTTGTGTAATACAGACCCCAGGCCAATGGTGAGTAAGATGGGCCTAAAATTGTCGCGCTCTCGTGTACTGTTTTAGCTGTGGGATCAATGGGGAACAAACAGATGGGACAAACAAACGGGAACAAACAAATGGGGGAACAAACAAGAAGACAGATAGACAGATAGACAGATAGACAGATAGATAGATAGATAGATAGATAGATAGATAGATAGATAGATAGATAGATAGATAGATAGATAGATAGATAGATAGATAGATAGATAGATAGATAGATAGATAGATAGATAGATAGATAGATAGATAGATAGATAGATAGATAGATAGATAGATAGATAGATAGATAGATAGATAGATAGATAGAAAGAAACTTACGAATTGATGCTTGTACATTCTCATCCAAATCATCAGTGCTGCTAGTTTTGAGGACCATTTTCCAAAAAATACATGACTTTTTACATTTTCTAGTCCATGGGTACCACTTTTTCACTTACGAAATCTCGACCATTAGATCGGGAACTCAGCAGATTCTCACATTGGGATCTGATTATTCACTTGGGTTTCAAATGTCATTTTCTTCTTCTGTGCTCCTTTTGAATTGAGGATGATTTGCCCTGTTATGTGTGTTCTGAGGTAGCCAATACAGTTAACGTTGATTAGGAAAATTCCTACTCAAGTAGCAGCTCGTAATTCTATACACCCCATTTCATTGCAATGCCTAAAGCATCAACTTGGCCATTGTCATTATTATTCAATTCTGCTTCCTTGCAATAGAGTGTTGTTTGTTTCACCACAGCCCTAGAAGCCTTTCCTGCATTTAATTTCAGAAACTAGAACAAATTGCCGGAGACTCAGGTTCGATCCTGACTACGGGTGCTGCACTGTAAGGAGTTTGTACGTTCTCCCCGTGACCTGCGTGGGTTTTCTCCGAGATCTTCGGTTTCCTCCCACACTCCAAAGACGTACAGGTATGTAGGTTAATTGGCTGGGTAAATGTAAAAATTGTCCCTAGTGGGTGTAGGATAGTGTTAATGTACGGGGATCACTGGGCGGCACGGACTTGGTGGGCCGAAAAGGCCTGTTTCCGGCTGTATATGATATGATATGATATATGATATTCTCAAATTCCATTCCCTTTCCTCAACTTTGTCACTTAGTACATATCAACACTTAAATAACATTTAACTCTTAAGTTCCCCACAACACATTTTATCCAAATCTTCTCCATTTGCTCAGCTTATTCTCTGTTACTTGAGAGGTCTGCCTAATCCCACATCAAGGCAACCTTTGTAGCTTCTGTCAAGATTTCCAAGTCACTGATAACTTGAGGCACTTAAAAGGCCATCCTTGCATGCCCAGAAATCCATGAACAAAGGACAACTGTATCTGATTTATCCAATTTTGAAACAATTTCAACATCCTTATCCCATGTCTTCCATCGTACTTCTGATATAATGCAAAAATCTTCCCAGAATTGTCCCAAATTGAATGATTTCTTACAAAATCTCCAATATAAAGCTCTTGAGCATGATTTCCCTTTGTTCGCCACATACCACATTAACTGACTGTTGGGGTGCGTGGAAATTCATTCTAAATTGATAGCATTATATACATTATCCAGTAGCATCAATGAGATGCAATATGCCACCAGAACATGAAGCCAGTAAAATAAGTTTCAAAAGCAATGCATTGATGCTGCAATAGCACATTTAGCACTACTGACTGCTGACAAATTTCTGTGCATGCCTGTTTTAATCTATTTTAGTTTAGAGATATGAAAAGTGGTCCACTGGTCCAAGTTGATCATTGCCTACGCATTCACTCTAGTTCTATGTTATCCCAATTTTGTATCCACTTTCTACATATAAGGAGCAATTTACAGAAGGCAATTAACTTACAAACTCACACATCTTTGAGATGTGGGAGGAAACTGAAGCACCCGGAGGAAACCCAGAGTCAAACGCGGAATGTCAAACTCCATACAGACAGCCAGTTCAGGATCGATCCCAGGTCTCCAGCACTGTGAGGCAGCAGTTGCCACCTTACAGCACCAGAGACCCAGGTTCGATCCTGACCACAGGCATTGCCTACACGGAGTTTGTACATTCTCCCTGTGACTGCGTGAGTTTTTTCCTGATGCTCCGGTTTCCTCCCATACTCCAAAGACATACAGATTTGTAGGTTAAATGGCTTCTGTAAATTGTCCCTAGTGTGTTGGATGGTGCTAGTGTATGGGGCGATTGATGGTTGGCGTGGGCTAAGTGGGCCAAAGGGCCTGTTTCCGCGCTGTATCTCTAAAGTCTAATGTAAAGCTGCACCACTGTGCCGCCCATTTTATTTTCCTTCTTCAGGACGCCTTTGAGTGTTTCACTTTCTATGGGAATTGACCACAATGACACTAAATTCTCTGGATTTACAACAAAAAATATTATGCTTAAGTAATACTAATGTTTCAAATTATATCACTCAAGATATCTGTTAGATTCTGCCCGGTTTCACTAGTATCCTTTCATTCCATGACTTCTGTATTTTCACATTTGCATGCTAAATGGTAGAGATTGTCCACTTTGGAAGGGCTCTTTCGTTTCAGTCCATGAAAGATGTTCTATAGTGATATCTCACCTGCTGAAAAAGTTGCACTTAGGGAGATTGATAGACAACAGACAAAGACCCAGAAAAATATTCTGATAGGGAGAGATGAAGTAAAGTGAGAGGGGTCTCGAGTGGAGAATAAATACCGACATATATCTGTGGGACCAAATGGCCTGTTTCTCTGCTGTACTAACTACATAATTATATATAAATAATCATGGTCTATAAAAAGAAACTTTTAATTTGAATTCAGTCTAATGTGCATTACTATTGTAAAATACATGTTAGGTCATTGAAACAACAGTAGCCAAAAGCCAGATGTGACCTGGCAACCCAGGTGTTCAGGAAAAATGCTGTTAACAGTAAGGATTGATGATCTAATCAAAATGTCACACTCAGATCCTCAGCAGGGTGGTTTTGAGTGGGGTGAGGAGGATAATATTCAACGGCTTTACTCATGCTTAGTATTATGGTAAATCAATGCTGACATTTTCAATTGTGAAAAGATTTTCTTTTCCCTAAATAATGGAGGAAACAACTCTCTCAGCTTTCCGGAGAAAGTCCTTCAATCAGCAGAACAGTGCGTGAGCCAAACTCTTCAAAGACTAGATTTAAGGGCAAAAAAAATTAGGATTATTAATGTTAACAGTAACAGAATAAAGTTAAAACAGCGACTGGATCTACTCACCTTATAACTGGACAAAATGTTTGTAAAGAGTTTTGCTTTTCTATTTTCACATCATGCAAAAAACTCTCCAATGTAGATACTGGAGATACACATAGATCTATCTGTATGGAAGCATACACATTATATTTACATCCGTATAAACACATGCAAGTTTACTTGGGTTTCCAATGGATGAATCATCAGCACATATTCAATAGAATATTGTGAAATTCAAATACATGTTGAGCATTCTTGCATTTATTTAGCTTTTATTTTTGAATAGGAAAATAAAACCCACCCAGGTTAAATTCCGCATTAAAGTCAGTAGTGTATACTGTGTTAAAAAAAAGAGGCATTCTATGACAAGAAACCTATAGCACAGAAACAGGATATATGGCCCAACCAGTCCATGCCAATGTTAACACCCTACTCAAACCTCCCTTGAACCCTTCTTCACCTCCTTCTGTAAGTGAAGCTTTCTACTTTTTACTCCCTGTGCTATTTACCAGAATTGCTTTTATTAAAGCTCGTGAAACATTCTTGCCTCTTTTTAAGTCAGGATGTATTTTCCCCCCAGAGTTCCCAAATGTATTTATTAGTGACCGTCTTATATTTAGGACCCCTAAATTATCTCTTGTAAGTGAAAATATCTTCTGTCATCTACACTATCAAAACTGTAATTTTAAAGATTTCTAATGGAGTCATAGAGTCATACAGCGTGGAAAGAGTCCAACCTGCCTGTGTTATATTCCACCTAATATTTACCTCTCAACTAATAATTAGAAACAAATTATCTGGTCATTGAAAAATTCCTTTTGTATACGCTTAAGGTAAACAAACTGATAAATTTCATACAACACCACAGCGTTGACATTCCAAAGTGATTTTTGGGTGCAATATTCTTTAGGACATCCTGAGGTTGTGAAAGGTGTAACACAGGAGTCACAATTTGTGTTATACAAATGATTTTTTTAAACCAGATCTTAATAACCAACACAATATTTTTTTACCAAAACGCATCACATCATATTTATCTACATTGAAATTAGTTTTCCAGTTAAAACCCATTTTGTAGGATTCTTCTGCCCTCTGATCTTTTGTCATTTTTTCCATAGAGTTAACTCTTACCCCTCATTGGGTGACATGCATAAATTTGGAAAATATGGCAATACTTTCTGCACCAACCACTGCAAACCTCAGTCACAAATTGAAGGTGTGGAGGGGAGGATGATAGACGGAAGGGGAAAAAGAGAAGTGAAAATAATACAAAATAAGAAAGGATCAGATACTTGTTTTTACCGCACTGTCATAATGATGTTTCAAAGTGTTTCAAAGTCAATTCATTAGCTCCCCATTGCCAGGAAGTATACTTTTATTCACTGATATTAAGTGAATTTCTGCAATTCTTCCAAAAAGAGAATTCTCAGTGAATTTTTTGATTAACCAAAAACTGCTTCACCTTCAAAGCCACCTGCATGGTTACAAAATAACACAACAATTTGTGGCAGATAACAAGTGAATGCCTGTTGTTTTTACTGAGGCCATAAATTGTAAATATCTGTAAATCAACAGTAGTGAACATTGCATTTCAGGGAGGCTCGAAGACATGGGCATGATTTAATTTCCTTCATGTCATGTCAATTAACAAGCTTCTTGTCGAGTTTAAGAGTGATGCTGCCATAGCTCACAACTTACTTTGTGTAACATCAACATAATCAGATTTCAAAAGACCAAATAATTTTCATTTACACACTCCCCAGATAGAAGCAAAATAGTTTGAATGTTATTAGCACATGCTTACAAGGTTCCATGGAGATAATCAGCAATATCCATTTACATAGTATCCTTAACACACCAAAACGTCCCAAGACACTTAACAAGAGCATTTTTCAGACAGACACTGGCACCAAGCCACTTAAGGAGGTTAGGACAGAGGTTTAAGAGGGACAGCCCAGAGTTTAAGGTTTCGGAACTGAACGTATGATGCCAATGGCTCTGTGATTAAAGTCGGGGCCGATCAACAGTCCAGAATTAGCGGACAACTGATATCTCAGTGGGCTGCGGGGCTGGAGGGGATTAAAGGGACACAGGGGAGCAAAACCATAGAGGGGTTTGAAAACAAGGATGAAAATGTTATCTGTGAATCATTGCAAGTCAGCAAACAGAGTGGTGCCAGGTGAACTGGACGGTGCACGTGAAGAGAGATTTTTAAAAAAAAGAAATGAGTTGTTATTTAATAGATTACACGTTCTTACACTGCTGGAATACAAATGTAAATCTTAGAAGTCTGCACACAATTCCGTACCAGATGTGTCAAATTATAAGATTTTCAGATTCAGTTTCAGTCTCACTGTCGACAAGCTGTCATCTGCTGGAGTTTATCATCAACCCAGAGTTTACCATTCACTGGTTGCCAAACTGAGGCAGGTCACACACAACGAGACTTAGATATCAGTTGCCGCTAAATTGAAATTTGGCAACAATGTCAGCCAGAGCAAACAGCTGTTATTTTAACGACAAGCAAACCAATTCTGTCTTTTTAGATTATGTTAATATAAAACAGTGTCACTTCACATATCAGAGAGCTTTCAGCTTTTGAGCTTTCTGAAGGCCATGCAGACTGAATCTATTCAAACTTCATCTTTTGACAAACAGATCCAATGTTCTAAAAATAACAGGTGAGAAGAGAGGTGGAATTCATGATAAAAAAGCCTTCTGACACTACATGCACTGTAATCTATCTCTTCCCTGCCTACAAGCAAGCATATGTTTGCAATTGCTTTTCCTCGTCCCCAGTTACCATTGCATTCCTTGAGGTCTGGATTTCAAACTGGTGCAGTTATCAATCACCTAGCAGGCTTTGTCAAACTTGCTGAACCTCTGGCACCAGTACTTTCTTAACATTTGCTGAATTTGTTCCACTTAATAAGCCCTCCCAAATGACCTTATTCTAATTAACAACAGCAATGGATGAAATATGAACGTTAATTAATGATGAGATAAATTCTGTCTCAAGAACTGGCAGAAAATGATGACACCGGTTTTAGTAGTTTAGGGGGAACTGCAATTCAGTCCAAGAGAACAATCTTTAAATCTGTGTTTTTATAATGCCAGCTACCGTGTATCTAATTTAGTTTAGATTACACTATCAGGTACAGCTAATTTGTAGTTATTTCAAGATAAATATTACAAGAAATGTATTACTTCAATTGTTATTAAGACATAGGTATCCTCACTGAGTAACTGAAAAATTCTGCATTCCATGGTGTATTGCAAACATGATTGACCATGTGGTGTAGGTTACATCCTGGATTACATTGAAGTAGGAAGTATACCATAATTTACTTACATTTGCAATGGCTTGGTATCCGATTTCATGGATTTGTAACAACATTAAGTATAAATTATTCCAATGTAACTGTGGAGCCATGCTATCTAGATACTTTTTATTTGGGAGGTGTAGGGTTAAAAAAAATGACGCATTGTTTTTGTTGTTTACCCATATTTGCTTGTAGATTTTGATTTAGAAAGTGTATCATAATTTATAACAACAACTTTTCAGTCAGGAAATTCCTAGATTTAAACATTTGGTATTTGCATTGGACTGTTGATTTGAGATGAAATACATCTTTGTATAATTTAGTGAGAATTTTAACAGACCAGAGTTTTCTCCTGGTTTGTAGTTGAAATATTTACATACAGCTGTGGACCACCTGCACACATAACCGGCATGCAAATTAGTATCCATTTTTCCATTTGCTTCAAAAACAGATGAAAACGTCTGCTTTTAATAGTTAGATGCTATGTCCATAACAAGAACAGAATTACTCAGATGATAACTTAATATTCCCACCCCCCAGTGTTCAAAGACATTGCATGAATGCATTGGTTACAAGGATATCTCACATCACAAACTGGTCGTACCTATTTAATAGTTCCTTGTGCCGCTTGCAGCTGGAATGATTGAATTGAATCCATTTTTAATATGAATGAGGAATTTCCAGAAAATATATCTCAATGAAAATTTCTCTAATCAACCTTTCTAAAATGTTTTATTGTTCAGCAGTTAATACTGATTACAAATATAAAAACTTGCATTTTTACTGCAGCATATATCATAGCCTTATGATATGCCAAAATACCTTTAAAAGTGTGGTCTCTGCTGTGAGGATGAAAATGTGGCATCTGGTTTCAACATAGCAAGTACTCTCAAATGGATTTGTGATAACAACTAGATTTATTTTCTTAAATATTAACCAGGTTTCCAGGTAGAACTCCTCTGCTATTCTTTGAAACAGTACCCATGGAAAACCAATTGAGAGCATTGATATCATCCCCTGTAAAGGACAACATCTCCAACAATGCAACACTCTGTCAAAGCTGTACTGCCAGGTCATTCTATAATTTTGCGCTCAAGAATCTGGAAAGGAACTTAAACCAAGAGTCTTTTGATTCAGATGCTTTGTTGGTGGTAAGTGTAGAAATATCTCTAACAACAAAAAATATAAAAAATGAGTATTTCAAAATACAGCACTTCTCCATTAAAGATATAGTAAGAGTCGAAATGCACTGGTTGAAACTTTTTTTTGAGTCATAAAGGTGGCAGTCATAATTTATACAAAACGGGTAGTCTGAAGAAGGGCCTCAACCCAAAACGTAACCTATTCCTTTTCTTCAGAGATGTTATATGACCCACTGAGTTACTCCAGGTTTTTGTGTCTATCTTTGGTTTAAACCAGCAACTGCAGTTCCTTCCTACACATCTTATATAAAATGAATAGGAAAGAACTGCAGATGCTGGTTAAAATCAAAGGTAGATACAAAATGCTGGAGTAACTCAGCGGGACAGGCAGCACTATGGGTGACGTTCCTTCTCTCCAGAGATGCTGCCTGTCGCGCTGAGTTATTCCAGCATTTTGTATCTACCTTATACAAAATTGATGTGGTTGTCAAATGGATGGTTACCTCAGTAGGAACCCAGTGAAATAAGAGTTACTCGGGACAGCATTCTGACCCAAACGACCCTCCCACTAGGTGGATGGTGAAAGATTCAGAGGGGTATAATGGGTACATGTGAGAGAACACATTATAGGAAATTGTGAGGAATGGGAATACTGAGAATGCTCCAAGAGCATTTAAGAGTCTCATGGATCGGCATATGAATATGCAGTTAATAGAATGGCATGGTTTACATGCGGGCAGAGGAGGTTATTTTCACTTGGCATCACATTCGACATTGTGGGCCGAAGAGCCCATTCCTGTGCTGCACTGTTCTTTGTACTTTGTACTATGTGTGGAAACAGTCAGATACAGGTCAAGAAAGAGGCCGATGCCACTGCTAAGGGGTTACTCACTATGGATACCAAATCCACTTTGATTTATCTCTCATCCCAAGAAGAGATATTAGAAACTGAGAACATATCAGCCCTGCCACCAATGGATCATGAAATGTCATGATGCCGGCTTTATCTCATCAAATAGATAGATTTCTAGTCACAGGTCATCTCTGCATATTCTACAATATGAATAATTTCAGCTGCAGCATGAAAAATGAATCTAGCCATGCATCATACCAAAAAATGTTCATCGATTGACCTAATAAATCCAGTTAACAGAAGTTCTCTTGGAAATGACTATGTTCTCAATCGCTAAACAGGGAAGACCTCAATTAAGAATCTGACCCAGCTACTGAAATGGAATTTGATCTATCAATGAAAATACATTGCCTGTTGTTGCCGTCAGGGTCTCCTAATTGGTTGGTTGGACATGCCTTCGACAAAATCATTGGGATGATTTAAAAAAGAGGATGTGCTTAGAATTTGGAAGATCATAGATACTGAAGTATGAATTGCAAAGGGATGGGCAGCCCTTAAACAGCAAGACAAAGCTAGCCCTGAGCTAAAGGAAATCGAACATACTTTTATAATGCATTAAAGGATGCTTGACCTTTAGCAAGAGTTACTATTCTCACAAACGATGTCACTGTTTACATCTCTATCTGAACACACATTTATAGAATCACACCAAAACCACATATGTATCTTGTGATTCATTTGAAAGATCACAGCAGCAAACAAGCATGTTAATAATCTGTTTCTTAAATGGCATGTGCAAACATGTGTGTGGCACTAACATGCCAAATTTCTTCATTTTTAGTCTTCCAGAATATGCTGTTCTCAGCAACACAAAGACCATTATATTCTGAACAAGTGTGAAAACTGTGCAGTTAAAGGGAAAACCAAAACTAAACACTTGAAAACTCACAAAAATCAGACTATTTCACGACAAGAAAATGTTACTTGCACCTTCACTGCAAATCATTGTTCAAAAGCAATGTAAATATATTAAGAAAGATTTCTATCTGAAGGGTTTTCCAAAATGGTGACAGGCAGCAATAAAATGTTCACCTTTAAAATCTCTGGGAAATTACACTTGGTAAATCACAAACGATTGTTGTTTAATCTAATAAATTCAAATCGATAGGTTACTTCTGAATGAGAAACAGGTTTTCATGAGAAATTATTGAAATCTTAACTTACTGCAGAAGAAAATACAGGCAGACTGCAATTTTAGTTCAAAAGAAAAGTTATAAATGCAAATAATTAACCACTTGGTTGCATTTAAACCTACTCTAATCAAACGGACAGTCCACAACTACTGGATTGTTAAATTAAGTACATATTAGTGCTGTTGGTAGGATTATAAAGGGACATCTATGTAAATTACCAGTTATTGTAGCCACAAAGTCTAGCTTCACGGTAAATGTGGTTTAAGTTTTTGAGCTGCAGAACCTCTAATGTAACATATAATGTCCATGGATGACTACTCCAGGGAAATTTTAATTTAATTTGCCTGTCAGGCATGTGACAGAATTGTGCATGACATGGGTCTTACTATCTGCCTGATTTTATTCTTCACTGAAGTCAAGTTGCAACTTCACATAGAATTTAACGTATCTACGAATCTTCGATTTTGAAGCAAGCCACAGAGTATCACCAAGGTCAATGAAGGATAATGAAAACTGGATATGAAACCTGTACTATGAGTTTTCCAAACAATGAATTGGGTTAAAAGGACTCCTTTTTTTTAATCAAACACAGCATAAACTGCTAAAACAATGAGCCGTGAATTTGGTTCATGATGCTTTCATTCAACTGAACATGCAATGTTTTGTCAAATTACATAAATAGAATTGTAGGAAATAAAAATAAGATGCATTCAACATAGTGAAGTATACTAGGATAAATGTCAGAGTGCTAAGATATAAGAATATTAGGTCAGTACTATTCGTCATTTCTCCTACCTTTCCTTTGGCGTTCCAATGCCGTGTTTGCCCAATAAATGAGTGCTAAGATGTTTCTTCATAACAAAGGCCCATCTGAAATAAAAGGAAAGACAGCACTTTTGTTCAGTTCTGTTTCAACCCATGCCACTTGAAATTTCTTCAGTGAAAATTCTTCAGTAAAAGCTCTTATGTCTTGCAGTGAAAGCTAAGTGCAAGACATTAGAGCTTTTACGTTGCACATTCATTGCATGGTACTGAAGTTGAATTTCCACCCCAAGGTTGTATCACAAGTTTCATTGTAAAATGCCCTGAAAATGTTATACTTTATTATACCAAAGTCCAGGAGAAATTTTAATAAAGTTCCTACTTACTGATTAACAACTTCTCAGTCCCTAAGTAAAACTAATTTTATGCATGCAGATTAAAACTTCCTCATTTTAACTTATCAAATGAAGTTCCTCGTATGTTGCAAAACATACTTGGCTAATAAAGTATTATTGTGATTGTGATTGAAAATATTCTGGATTTTAAAATGTTAATTGAGATATTTTAACAGTTACTTGTGATATTTCAGCTTCTTTTTTAATTACATACAGAAAAATAAACATTCAAATTTAAGAGCAAGAATAGGCTACTAGGCCAAATCCATAATCCAAGAACATGGCTGATCTGATAGTAACCTCTCTCCACATTCAGATAACCTACAGTAAACTGAGGGAAGGGTGGTTGTTGCATTCCTAGAAAAATAAGCCGTATCACAATTTTTCTTAACGTGAAGCTGCACCATCCTGCGCATGCACCAAGGCACATGAGTTGTAAAAAATAATTTTTCAGATAAGTTCTGAAAGAGCTAATTTTATTCCTCAATTTTCTGGGTAGTGATTTGTGAATTCTGTACGGGTGAATTACTGTAACATAAATGACTGTAATGTCGGTTGCCTGTATTTATCTCCCTCAACATTAAAGATATTCAATACTCTCTGCCTCAAAGATCGATGGAACCAAAGTTTCAAAGTATCAGAACCTTCTGAGAGAAAACATGTGCCCCATCTCTGCCGTGAATGAGCAGACCCTATTTTTAAACAATGGCCACTACTTCTAGATTCTCCCACGAATATCCTCTCCACCCTGTCAAGCCCCCTTGAGATCTTATGTTTCAATCAAGTCTCCTCCCCTTTTTCTAAGCTCCAGCAGATATAAATCCAACTTTTCCTCACAAGATGACTTATCTACTCCAGGTATTTATCGAATAGACTTCAGAATTCCTTCTAATGTGTTAATATATTTTTGTAAACTAAGATCAATAACATAGACAGTATTCCAAATATGATCTCAATTAACTCACCGATGTCCTCTATAATTGAAGTTAAATCTCCCTATTTCTGTATTCAATCTCCCAACCAATAAACAACAAAACAATCTGTTAATCTCCCCAGATGCTTTGGGAGAATATTTGTTCTACCTGCATACTAGTCTTTAGCAAATCATATCTTTGGATTTGCAGCTTCTCATGTGTCTCAGAGATCTGTCATTTTTCACCATTTGAATAACTATTTTTTTTTAACTTTTCCTGAACAATTTAACATTTTCCCCATATAATTCTTCATTTGACAGATTTTGTCCATTCGCTTACCTAATTATATCCCTTTGTATCATTATGTCCTCTTCACAACTTGATTTCCTATCTATCTCAGCAAATTCAGTAAATCATTTACTTAAATTGTGATGGTTGAGGTACTTACACCCATCCATATGACATACCGCACATTAATATCTTGTCAACGTGAAAGAGGTCCATTTATGTTTCCTATTAGCCAGTCAACTTACAATGTACACCAATATATCATGTCCTACACAATGAGGTTTTATTTGCTGTAATAACTTCACTGGAAATCTATGCACAGTCTATCCATAATTTCCCTATAGCCACAAAATGGTACATTTTTGAAAAACTCCAATAAATTGGCCAAATATAACTTCACTTTCAACAAAATACATTGATTTTACCTGGCTCCCTTGAACTTTTCTATGTACCCAGCATAATACCCAGTCTTAAATATGTGCTTCTAATATCTTCAGCTATGCTGTACTTTCTTGCTTTCTCTCCTTCCCTCTATAAGTAAGGGAGTTACATTTGGAATTTACAATTTTCCAATCTAACCGAATTTCTCCCAAATCAGGGAACGTTTAAAAATTAAAACCAATGAATTAAATAACCCACCAGCTAGTTCTTTAACACCCTGCAATGAAGCCCACTGGGATATGGATACTTGTCAGCCTGTGGCTCCAACCATATTTTCAGTCGACACTGCCTTGCTGATTGTAAATTTCCCCAGGTTCCTCTGATCCTTCCAATTTCCACTGTGCAGGAAGTTACTTGTATGTTCTATAGCTAAGACTGACACACCAAAACATTTAAAAATTAATCAGTATTGTCTTTGTTATCAATTTCCCAGACTAACTTTCTATTGGGCCAATATTCACATTGTCAACTTATTTTTAATAAATATCGTGGAAACTCTTTCTATCTGGTTTTATATTTTTGGATAGTTTTATCTCGTAGTCTAATATTTCCTTCATTGTTAATCTTATTTTTTACTTTTGATCCAACTTTTTGGCCTGCCTTGGAATTTGTCCAATTATATGCTTTTAGATTTAATATTACCTAATTTACCAGCTATTTTTAGTTATCATGTCTTTATCATTTCCCTTTTTAAGTTTAAAATTCTAGTCTTAGATTCATTCTTCTTTCCTTCAATGTAACATTCAGTCATAGTATGATCACTGCCACAAATGAGTGCTTTCATGATGACATCATTTATCAATCTTATCACTTTGCTCAAAATCAATCTGGTATAGACACAAAAAGATGGAGTAACTCAGCATCTCTTGAGGGAAGAAATGGGTGACGTTTCAGGTCGAGATCCTTCTGGGTCTCGACCCGAAACATCACACATTCCTTGGGTCTCGACCCGAAACATCACCCATTACTTCTCTCCAGAGATGCTGCCTGTCCTGCTGAGTTACACCAGCTTTTTGTGTCTATCTTCAGTTTAAACCAGCATCTGCAGTTCCTTCCTACACATCAATCTGGTATATATCCGTGCATTCCAAGTTTTATTCAGTGCTCTTTAAAATGTTTTTAAATTGTGATTTTCCTTCATGTTTAAAATTTTTTGCAAGTTAAGACATAAACAAGTGCAGATGCTTGTCTGCAAAAAAAACAAAGTATTGGAGTAACTCAGGAGGTCAGGCAACAACTCTGACAGACATGGATAGATCCCGATGCTGTTTGAATCGCTGGGTTACTCCAGCACATTGTGTTTTAATACTTTGAGGTTGTTCAATTAGCTTGATGACATCATTACTGGACCACAAGAATCCCTTTAACCTGATGACCAACAATATAGAGATTACTAACATTTTGAGAAGCTTAGTTCATGTTAGTCACAAGCACTTTTTATCCATTCAAGGCAGTTCCAAGGATAGTTATTTCACAACAGCACCAGCTCAGATATTGATGAAGAAAGAAGACAGGGGGGAATTTGTCAGGATCATGAATAGATTTCATCCAACTATTCTATTGACAGGAATACAACAAAATATAAAATCAATACTGTTTGTGGTCTTGGTGGCATTCAAAGAAAAGTGACAAAAATGGTAAACTTGTCAAAACGTGTAAAGTAATATGCTTACTTGAGATCAATGCTATACCGTCTAGTTATGTGTTGACACAACATTTAATATGTCTAAAAGTCTCAGATTTTGAAAAAAAACATGAAGTAGGCATGAACTCAGAGAGCCAATAGAAAAATGACTGACACAAACAAAACTGTGGATCCAAACTATAGTAGTTATTTTAATTGACAATCAATTTGATGAAGAGCTGAGTTAGCAATGTGTATCAAAATTATTTGTCAAATAATACATCTCCTGCCATTAAACTATTTCAGTATATAGTATTTCCCAATATTAATAATTCCTCAACTTTTATGTATCAACAATAAATAGATAGAGCCATAGAGTCATAGAGTGATACAGTGTGGAAACAGGCCCTTCAGCCCAACTTGCCCACACTGGCCAACAATGTCCCAGCTACACTAGTCCCACCTTCCTGCGCTTGGTCCATATCCCTCCAAACCTGTCCTATCCATGTATCTGGCCAACTGTCTCTTAAACGATAGGATAGTCCTAGCCTCAACTACCTCCTCTGGCAGCTTGTTCCATACACCCACCACCCTTTGTGTGAAAAAGTTATCCCTCAGATTCCTATTAAATCTTTTCCCCTTCACTTTGAACCTATGTCCTCTGGTCCTCGATTCCCCTACTCTGAGCAAGAGACACTGAGCATCTACCCGATCTATTCCTCTCATGATTTTGTACACCTCTATAAGATCCCCCCTCATCCTCCTGCGCTCCATGGAATAGAGACCCAGCCTACTCAACCTCTCCCCATAGTTCACACCCTCTAGTCCTGGCAATATCCTCAAATCTTTTTTCTGAATCCTTTCAAGCTTGACAATATGTTTCCTATAACATGGTGCCCAGAACTGAATACAATATTCTAAATGCGGTCTCACCAACGTCTTATACAACTGCAACATGACCTCCCAATTTCTATACTCAATATTCTGACAGAAGGCCAAAATGACAAAAGCCTTTTTGACCACCTTATCTACCTGCGACTCGACCTTCAAGGAACCATGCACCTGTACTCCTAGATCCCTCTGCTCTACAACACTACCCAGAGGCCTACCATTTACTGTGTAGGTCCTGCCCTTGTTAGACATCCCAAATATGCAACACCTCACACTTCTCTGTATTAAATTCCAGCAACCATTCCTCTGCCCACCTGGCCAATCGATCCAGATCCTGCTGCAATCTTTCACAACCATCTTCACTATCTGCAAAACCACTCACTTTTGTATCATCAGCAAACTTGCTAATCTTGCCCTGTATGTTCTCATCCAAATCATTGATGTAGATGACAAACAGTAACAGCCCAGCACCGAACCCTGAGGCACACCACTCGTCACAGGCCTCCAGTCTGAGAAGCAACCTTCCACCATCACCCTCTGCTTCCTTCCATGGAGCCAATTTGCTATTCATTCAGCTATCTCTCCTTGGATCCCATGCGATCTAACCTTCCAGAGCAACCTACCTTGTCGAATGCCTTATTGAAATCCAGGTAACACTGACTACTCTCAAGACACTTCCATTGACTGCCCCAAGTTCCTCCGTCCTACTGTCTTCCTCCTTGGGAAATACAGAGGAGAAATACTCATTGAGGACCTTGCTCATCTCCTGTGGCTCCACACAGAGGTGACCACTTGTCTGTTATCAGTACAAGATGAACAGAAATCAGGTTCAATTCAGCATTGGGAAGACCAAAGCAAATGAAATGATGATTTTTCCTTTACTGTATACACAACGTAATGATGTATGTACTTTGACTCTGGTTCGACTTGCTATGAGGTGGAGTCAATGTCTTTTTGCTCGGATGTTAACACCTCAACCTAAGTTGATATCATCACTGCAGGTAACAACATTTAGGTTATTTAGATGACATTTATCAGGTTAGCAATCAAGACAATAGAACACATGAAAGCACATACATTTACCTAAAGAAAATGCTATCCAATGTTGTGATAAAATGCTGACAGGCTTTTCTAATACTCCAATTTCCCCAACAGCAGATCTCTGAAGAGTCAGAGGAAGTTTGTGCAGAAATACCATTAATTTTTCCTCTGCACTGCACACATCTTTAGGACAGTATCTGGGAGCAGGGCCAAGGAAAGACAGCTCTACAGTATTCGACAGCTTTGGCTTCCAAAGACGAGACTGAGACACTCATAAGAGGAGAAGACGATTTTGGCCTATTTTGGCCCTTTTTGACCAAACTTTGCTGCCTATCTAAGAATCGTTGATAGTACTGATCGTAGAACACCCATGATCGACTGAGGATCACGACACACTGGACTTAGTTTTTGAATCACATTCCCTGTCCAGTGGGTGGTTTATCACTTCCAAACTTTGAAACCATCACTTTCCAAGACTGACTGCACTTCCCCATATGTTAAACCAATGTTTTGACCTGATGCTAAATTTTTGGAATGATCTCTTGAATTAACCCCTTCAGGTCACTTCTGCTGAAGTAGGGATTTATTGAACAAAGGGATAATATCTAATCTGAGGTATTTGGGCCCAAACTTACTTTTCTCCTGGAAATCGATTAATTAATCACTAAGAAAATAAATAATTACACGACAAAACTCTGAAAATCCCCAGAATATCCCAAAGGGCAATTTAGAAAATGTTTGGGTAATAATCTTGTACATAATGCAGGTTGGATAACTTGCCTTGGATGAGTATGGCTTCAACAACACTCAGGTAGTTCAACACCATACAGGACATTGCAGCCTGCGTGAGAAGCACCCTAATCCACAAATATTCACTCACTCCAGCACTGATGCACAGTAGCAGTACTGCAGCAATTCACTGAGACTCCTTAGACTGCTCTTTCCAAATCCACGATCTCTATCCACTAGAAGGACATAGGCAGCAAAAGCATGGGAACACCACCAGCTGGATGTTACCCTCTAAGCCACACACCATTCTGATGTGCAAACACATCGTCGTTCTTTTACTATCACTGGGTCAAAATCTTGGAACTCCCTCGCTAATAGCATTGTGTGGGTAGATGCACACCTCAAGGACTGCAGCAGTTCAAGAAGACAGCTCACCACCACCTTCTCAAGGGCAAATAGAAATGAACAATTAAATGCTGGCTCAGCTGTGAAGCCCACATCCATGAATGAATATAAAAAAAAGACTATTGAACTCTGGCAAATTGAGTTTCAAGGACATTATTCCAGCCACCTGCACAATATCTCAGCAATAACACCGTTTGGAGAGTGGTGAAATACTGAAGAAATCAATATCAGAACTAGGAGATTAATTATAATGCTACAAAATTGAAAGCAAGATAGACCTATGAAAAGTAGATTAATATAATACACAGAGGTGAAGAAATAAAGGTCATTTATTTTAAAAAATGGAACAAAGGATATGCTGATGGGGCGAGACAAAACCGAGTAGAGGAGCCTCTTGGTCTCATCCAGAAAAAGTCCAAGATGGCGCCCAAGCCAGGCAACTCTTTATGTGCAGGTCTCAGAAGTGGATCTGCAATCACGCATTACAATTGCTCCACTTTTTGGATGGGACTTTGGATTTACACTGTGGATGTATGTAAATTGTAATCATGTACAGTCTTTCCGTTGACTGGTTAGCATGCAACAGAAACTTTTCACCGTACCTCATGAGTCATGACTATAAACTAAACTAACTAACTGATAGCCTATTCCTCTGCTGTAACATGTAAAAAGAACAATCAAACTATACTGAAAAAGTAGTAGACATAAGACTGCTTTGCAAGTCACCTTGAGATTTATTTTCTACAAATTACAGGTACAAGACGGTACAGCACATTTTTTTTGTGATGGAATAAATTAAGCTAAGTGAGTTGTATTTTGCTCGACCACTGATAATGCATCATAGAGTAAACAGGAAAGTCTCTCTTTATATACCTCTTACCATCTTTTATGCTAAAGGGAAAGGACATTATGTAATTAGGAATGCATTATGCGACAATGATACCTGAATAGGCTCAAGCTGGAACGCATGCCGCAAGGGTGGACTGACAGTAGCTTATCAATCTTACTTATTCTTTATGATGTGTTAATATTTTTAGAAAGGTAACAAACTACTGAATGTCACACATCTGTGACTGTATTCTGCAGAGCAAACTGCTACAATATCATCAACAGGACGTTGAAATGATATAGACGTTGCAGTGGAAACTAAATGCAGTAAATGCATGACAGACCAATGTTTATGCTTTGAACCCTGCTTCTAAAATTTGCCAAGAGTCAAGTCAGGAATGTTCATGTAATATGCACTGGATATGAAGTGGAACAAAAACTCTTGGTTGCTGCAGTTTTACAGGCAAGAAGATGCAAAAAACAAATTACAAAGTGCAGATATTGCAGTGCAAATTCTGTACTGGTTTGGTGCTGGGGTGGGGTTGTGGTTAGAGTTGTATAGGGTGGGTCAAGAGCCTGATGGATAGAAGCTGTTCTTGAACCTGGAGGGAACAGTTTTCAGGCTCCTGCGCCTTTTTCCCCGATGGTAACAGTGAGAAGAGAGCGTGGCCAGGGTGGTGTGTGTCTTTAATGACATTCTTGAAGCAATGCTTCCTGTAGATCCCTTTGATGCTGGAAAGGTCAGTACTCATTGTGGACCAGGCAATGCCCACTACGTTTTCCAGACTCTTTTGTTCATGAACATTCAAATTTCTGAACCAGGCTGTGATGGATTCAGTGTATTTTCCACCATACATTTTTAAAGTTTGATTCAGTATTTATTTACATGCCACATCGACTCAAGTTGATAATAGACACACAATTTACAATAACATTTGCATTGTGCATATAACTCAAGAAGCATTGGTGTTTTTCTGTTTTAAAGGAAATGCTAAATTGCATGTACATGCTATTATGTAGTTTATTTCACAAAATGCTAGAGTAACTCAGCAGGTCAGGCAGCATCTCAGGAGAGAAGGAATGGGTGACGTTTCGGGTCGAGGCCCTTCTTCAGACTCCTATTATGCAGTGTTTTGTTTAAATATTTTGGTATATCTCTGAGTGATAAAAATGAAAATAACTCAAAGCTGGTAAATGAAGAGTTTTACTATCAAACTGTTACAAAATCTTCAAAGCACTGTAGAAAATATAGCCATTGTGATTTTATGAGTTTGAAATGGTACTCCTGTCTATCGCGAGAATCTTTCAAACCACTATTTGGACATGCAAACGCATCCGCATATTTCTTACAAGTATTAAAGTTTCTAATGTAAGATCATTGACGAGGAACATTGTTTCTTTCACCACAGGTGCTGCCTTACCTTCTGAGTATTTCGAGCATTTTGGATTTTTATTTCAGAATCCTGGTCTCCATTATTTTTTCCATTATTTTTTTCTTTTTGTGGTAACTTAGCAATCCTGCAATTTCTAAACCTCAAACACTACAAAATGCAGGCTGCAGTACAAAAAACATGGCAGATATCTCATGTACACTGTAAACTACCGAGAAGGATGTGAAAGATGAAAAAAGCTGTTCATATTTTTCGAAGAATGAAATTGTCAGATCTGCTGTTGACAATTTAGCAAACCTCATCAATTCTGTGATGGCTCTGAGAAATTTACTGTGAAATCTGTTGTCCCTGGAAGCATTTTATGATCCTTAACAGCTGCAGGAAGCCACTCAAAGCAACCTATATGTAAATGATCATCTCACACCACACAAAAAAATGAACCACATGAAACAAGTTATTCTTTATGTAAATAATGCATTGCAATTAGATATATGATTCTTTCCCCCACCCCAACCCCCCCTTCCCCCTTCAGGGAAGTGAAAGTTTTGCATTTCATTGAAGATTGCTTCCAAGGATCCCAAATGTAAAACCTCAATTTAACAACACACTTTGTCTGTTGCAATTTAAAAGTACTTACCACGGCTTTCAAATCTACCGAGCCAAAGATATTAACGTAAAAAGAAACATACATCATAATTGTTGATGGGTGTTAAATATTAACGTGAAATTGCGAAAGCAGTTGGCAAAATTGTTACAGAAGTCTCCCTTAGTGTCTCTTTCAGTTAACAGATTCTGAACATCTATTAATTAATTATCAGCGGCTGTTTTATAACATCTGTATTTAGTCACCTCTAGCAGGTGCCTCACAGCTCCACAGCTGTGCATGTCAGTCAAAGAAAGAGTGCGTTTGAAGTAATAGTTTCCTTACTCTAAAAATGACACGACTCAGCAGCATCAACCATTTTCCATTTTACAAAGGAAGGCTGAAACCTTTTCAGAATAGAGAGTAGACATTTTGGCATGACTGCAACAAAAGCAATTTGCATTGATATGCCATTGTAAAATATCCCAAGGCACTTCGCAATGCTATCAGCCATTATGTGATGTTGAGCCACATTAGGTACTATTAGGACCAAGATGTTCTTTTAGCTAGGGAAGTATGCTCAAGGGAGTATTTTGACAAAGGACAGAGGCAAGTATTGAAGGGAATTCCTGAGGTTAGGAAACACAAGAGACTGCAGGTACTGGAATCCTGAACAAAAAAAGAGTGCTGGAGTTATTCAGCAGGTCAGGCCGTATCTGTGGAGAGCTAGAACCGAGCCGGCTAGGAACCATCCATCAATCGTGAACCACAAAAATATGGAAGTGCACTGAAAGCTATATTTACTGTGGAGAGTTCAGAGGTTTGTAGGGTTGAAGAAGGACGTAGAGATAAAGAGACAGAGGACAAACAGCTAATTTGGTTCAATGACGATGGTGAAATGGACACAAAAAAGATTAGATATGGCCAACAGAGTTTTGACTGAGTTGGGTTATGCTGAGTAGAAGCTAGCTAAAGCAGAGTGAGTGAGCTACCAAGCATAACAATAATATGAACAAGGGTTCAAGCAAAGGAGGATTGAGGAGAGAATGGAAGCAAACGATAATTATACACAGCTTCAAATATTTGTACAATTTCACCTTAAGAGATAAAATAATAAATTCATGCAGTCTGGTTCAAGTTCAATGCCAAAGCTTTGCACTGTCTCATTCAGCCTGACACCGTGGCTAGGTTGATGTCAATAAGTTACTTCCTTTGAAGGTATGACATAATTATACAACGAACATAAAAAGAAAAAATGACACTTTTGCAACACTCATTTCCGGATTGCTGATGCTAAACTTTGGCAGGAATCCATTTCAAACTTACCAGCAGGGTTAAAATAATGTTAAATGGAAAATCTGAGTCAGTTTGAAAAACTAACACTAATCATGCGAACCTGCTGAATACATTGCCATTATCTTCGTGGAACTCCTATATCAGACCCTGGCCTCGAAAACATGAGACCAGAACTAATACTGGTCAATAGAGGAATTAAACAGTTTATTTTTATACATGTTCAAAATGACAGGGTGACAAGAGAGAAGGAAAAGATAAAGGAATGAATGAATGATGAATGAATACTTTATTGTCACATGTGACAAGTCACAGTTAAATTCTTTGTTTGCATACCGAAGGTATGCATATAGTCACCACATAAAGGACGCTGACAAAGTTACGAAGAATTTGCGCCAGGTCCCCCTCTGTTCTCCCCCCTTCCCCTCCCTCACGCGGTTCCCCCATGCCGGGTCCTCTATTGTACTCTCCCCTTCCACCTCACGTTCCGCAGGCCGGGTCTTCCTTTGTTTCTTCCTCCGGCAGTGGCATCCTCACTCCCACGTGGTCTGTCAGTCGGCATCTCCTATACAGTCGCCGCACCAACCTCTCCACTATCGCCTCCTTGGCAACAACCCAGGCCCCTGCCTCGGGCTCCATCGACGAAGACCACATCTGCGGGCTCCGTCGACCCAGGGACCGGCCTGGGCTCCGCCGACCCAGGCACCGTTGGCCGCAAGCTTCATCGACTTGCGAGGCTCCACCTCCAGCTCCGAGCCACGAGGCTTCGGCCTCGGCTTCTTCACGGTCCTCTGGGAGGCATCTGCCGCAGCGGCCTTCTGGGAGACGTCCATGCTTGCAGTGGAGTATGCAAGCAAGGTACTAATCAACATGATATTAATTAGAGAGAGAGTACATCACATAAATCCTATGTTCTACTTTCTTGACACTATTTAGTTCTTTGGGCCCTTCTCAGGTCCAGCATTTGACTCCTCAATTCTGACTTTGAACATGTGCTCCTCTAGCATTTTGGTTTCGGCTGGTTTTCCACACTCTTTCATCCTTTATCTGTTACTATCGATTCCTGGTTCTTAGTCCACAACTTTGTTGATAACAATCTATCAAGTGCTCACCCAAATACCCTCAACGTCAAAAAGGCTTTCCATCCATATCACCATGTTCTGGAACCTAAGCCATCATTGGGTGAAAGGAAATTCTTGTCAACTTATCTCTTATCTTATAATTAATGGTCCCTTATTATATTGATCTACCTGAGAAGAGATATAGGCGATTTGCTCTTTTAGGCCCCTTGATGATTTTTTGAAAGTCATAATAAAATGTCACCTCAATTTTCTCTGTTCCAAGGAAAAACCACCACAATGTAGCCAGTCTCTCTTTTATTTACCGTGGCCTGTTTGCTCTCTCTTCCTCATTATATTCATAGAGTCATAGAGCATAAAATCAGGCCCTTCAGCCCAACTTGCCTATGTCAACCAAGATGCCCTATCCGAGTTAGTCCCATTTGCCCACACCTCACCTGTATCCCTCTAGACTTTTCCTATCTATGTATTCTCTGCTGTTTCAAAAATATATTCAGAATCCTTCCCTTATATCTGCCTTTAGTTTTTCTCTGTGGACTTTTTAATTTTTACCTTATATAAAACAATCTAGCATTCATTGCTTTGCTTCCCTTCACGTGAAGCACTTAGACATTTTCTGGCACAAGGGAATCATTATTGAAATTAATGTTTACTGCAGAACATTTAATGGATTAGCATGGCATTCCTATCTCTGGTGCTGTAACAGACCTGTTGGCTCATTTCAAATAAATAGGATATTGCCTGTATTAAAACAGCAGACAAATATTCAAGATTCAAGATTCAAGATAGCTTTATTTGTCATCCAATATTGGACGAAATTCAGTCACCCACAGTCCAACAATAAAAGCATTAAATAGGCATTAAAATTACACAACCCCAAAAACACACAAAAAAAGAAACATCCATCAAAGAAACATCCATCACAGTGAGTCTCCTCCAGTCCTCTCCTCACTGTGATGGAAGGCCACAATGTCTTTCCCTTCTCCTGCTGTCTTCTCCCGCGGTCAGGTTGTTGTGGTTGCAGGCCGCGCCGGACGGTCCGCAGCGGGCCGAGCCTAAGGCGAGTCGCAGCCGCTCCCGCAGCCTCTGAAGACGGCCGGCTCCGCCGATGATAAGTCCGATCCGGGGCGGGCGAACACGCTGCCGCTGTTGCTGTTGCTGCACGTCGTGGCGGTCGTGGCTCCCGACATCACTCAAATATGATAAGCATTCATCTACCCCAATCAACCAAAGTATTTTTGAGGCTCAAAGATAAATAGTGGCAATGGCACCAACTATCTTGAATGAGAATCAGGAAGAAGCAGTGTTAACATTTCAATCAATAGTCAATAGTCGTTTATTTGTCACATACACATAAATGTGTAGTGAAATGAAACATTACCCGCAGTTGAACAATAAGACCAATAAGAATAATCAATAAAAATGCAATAACACATACAATCACAAACTAACACCAAACCATAATGTGCACGATTCAACATTACATTTCTGGCTCGCTTAGTGTGACATACTCCATTATGAACAAGATCATGCCCACTGTAAAGTAACTAGGTATTTCCTTATAGTCTACTGTAAAATCCTGGAATTACGCACTGGGAATTGTCAGCCTCAGGTACTTCCCAACATATTAAATTCTACACACATATACTGGATGCCCATCCCTTTTGGGTCTCCAGTAATGGTGATGTACCATACCAACTATCACTCTGTGAAAGATTCAACTGACTGAGAAAGCAAGAGATGCTGAGAAATCCTCAAAAAGTCTATTCCTGTGGCAAAAGGGACACAATACAAATCAACTTTATTATCAAATAAAATAGCAGACTGTGTAATATATCAGAGGAGAATAAAACATCAGCACCAAAGCCAAAAGCAAGGCCACCTGATTGCCATGGAAGATCAAGTTTACATGGAGGTGGGAATGGTCTAACTCCATAAGAGTGGCTATACAACGTGACAGAGTTTATAATAAGCAACAATGTGGGCTTATCACAGGCAACATCACAGGCAAATCTTTTTACAGATCAGACAATTCAATTAGCAAAAGTGGTATTGATGATAACATGTACTTAGAGTCAGAGAGTCATACAGCATGGTAAAAAGGCCTTTTGGTCCAATTCTTACATGACACCAAGATGCCCCATCTATGCTAGCCCCATTTGCCCATTATTGGTCGATATCCCTTTATACCATCCTATCCATGTCCATATCCAATTGACTTTTAAATGTTGTTATTGCATGTACCTCAACTACGTCTTCTGGCAGCTTGTTCCATATACCCACCACCCTCCCTGTAAACAGGTTGCTCCTCAGGTTCCGATTCAATCTTTTCCCTCAACCTTAAACCTATGACCTCTCTTGATTCCCCGACCCTAGGAAAAAGTCTCTGTGCATTTACCCTATCTATTTCCCTCATGATTTTATATAACTCTGTAATACCCAAGGTAAATAATTAGCCTCCACAACCTCTCCCAATAGCTCAGCCCCAATAATCTGAAAAGTTCCTCATAAATATTCTCTGCACACTTTTCAGCTTAATGGCATCTTTCCTATAGCAAGGTGACCAAAACTAATCACAATATTTCAAGTGCTGCCTCACCAGAGTCTTGTGCAACTTTAACATAACATCCCAACTTCTATGCTTAGGAAAGAACTGCAGATGCTGGTTTACACCGAAGATAGACACAAAATGCTAAAGTAACTCAGCGGGGCAGGCAGCATCTCTGGAGAGAAGGAATGGGTGACGTTTCAGGTCGCGACCCTTCTTCTGACTGAGAGTCAGGGGAGAGGGAGACATAGTGACATGGAAGGGCAAGGTGTGAAAACGAGAGATCAAATGGGACAAAGTTCAAAGATCATGTTAAGTCAATGTTTATACCGCTGGATTGTAAGCTTCCCAAGCGATCATTGACTTTGCTAACTTCAAGTACCCCTTGTTTTCCTTCTCTTTCCATCCCTTCCCCATTGTAGTCTAGTTCTCCGACTTGTTTCACTGTCCTCCAGATTAAATTTTACTGATTGCATGTCTCATTGTCACCTTCTCCTCAGCTAACAATGATCCATTCAACATCTTTCTTGATCTTCGTCCCTTGATCTCTCATTTTCACTCCTTACCCGTCCATATTTCTATGTCTCCCTCTCTCCTGTCTCTTAGCCTGAAGAAGGGTCTAGTCCCGAAACGTCACCTATTCCTTCTCTCCAGAGAAGCTGCCTGTTACTGTAGCATTTTGTGTCTATCCCAACTTCTATACTCAATTCCCTGACTGATGAAGGCTAACATGCCTTTGTCAAATACCTTCTTCACCACCCTATCTACTTGCAATGTCACTTTCAGGGAACTATGTACTATACTCCTAGAATCCTCTGCTTAAATTCTATTAGACGTTCCTTGGCCCACTTGCCCAGCTGAGGGACATGTGTAATGAGACAGGAGTGATTACCGATCTCTTAGAAAAGGATAACGTGGGGAAGGATAATCAAACACAATGGAATTCCGATTACAGTTAGAGTGAGAAACATAAGACACATACGAGACTGCAGGTGCTGTAAGCTGAAGTTAAAAACAAAGTGAATTGCTGGAGGATCACAGTATTTGTGGAAGGAAAGGAATTGTCAGCATTTGATGCAGGATCTCAACTGGGAATATCAACAATTCCTTTCCCTGCACAAATGCAACTCGATTCACAGAGTTCTTCCAGAAGTTTGTATTTTTGCAGTAACTAACAAGCTTTATTTTTAGTGAGATGTTGCATTTAAGACAGTAAAATAAATGACTGCAGTTGCAAAGCTATGAAGAAAGAATTGCCCAAAGAGTGCTGGGAAAATAGACTGTATAGGACTTTATAAGAAGTGGCAAACAAGTAAACATTTCAGAATTGTCACCAAAAATATATTCTATGGAGAAACAAGGACTACCAGAAGGATTACAAAATTAAGATTGTTATCCAATTGTAAGAAAATGCAAAGAAGTTAAAATAAGTGGTAGGCAAGAATTCAAAATTTTAGAAACAAGAGAAGGATGATTAAAGTTAGTGAAAACAGATGATAATTAGACAGTCAGAAATCAAAATAATGAGAGTTAGAGCTCCTCCATGAGTTTCAAAAGAAAGTGGCCAAGTGAAAACTTTGCTCCATTGGAGAATAAGTCTGTGGAAATTATCATGGAAAATAAGGAAATGCCAAAGACTTTCAACAAATATTTTGTATCGGTCTTCATGGAGATGACACTGAACGTCATCCAATAATATAAAAGATCCAGAGACAAAGGAAAGGAACTTAAAACAATTATAACAGGGCACAAATTCCAATTAAACTAATAGTATAAGAAAATAACTGCAGATGCTGGTACAAATCGAAGGTATTTATTCACAAAATGCTGGGGTATCTCAGCAGGTCAGGCAGCATCTCAGGAGAGAAGGAATGGGTGACATTTCGGGTCGAGACCCTTCTTCAGACTGATGTCAGGAGGGTGGGACAAAGGAAGGATATAGGTGGAGACAGGAAGATAGAGGGAGATCTGGGAAGGGGGAGGGGAAGAGAGGGACAGAGGAACTATCTAAAGTTGGAGAAGTCCTGCAAGCTGCCCAGGCGAAATATGAGGTGCTGTTCCTCCAATTTCCGGTGGGCCTCACTATGGCACTGGAGGAGGCCCATGACAGAAGGGTCAGGCGGCACGGTAGCGCAGCGGTAGAGTTGCTGCTTTACAGCGAATGCAGCGCCGGAGACTCAGGTTCGATCCTGACTACAGGTGCTGCACTGTAAGGAGTTTGTACGTTCTCCCCGTGACCTGCGTGGGTTTTCTCCGAGATCTTCGGTTTCCTCCCACACTCCAAAGACGTACAGGTATGTAGGTTAATTGGCTGAGTAAAAATGTTTTTTAAAAAATTGTCCCTAGTGGGTGTAGGATAGTGTTAATGTACGGGGATCGCTGGGCGGCACGGACTTGGTGGGTCGAAAAGGCCTGTTTCCGGCTGTATATATATGATATGATATGATATGACTGGGAATGGGAGGGGGAGTTGAAGTGCTCGGTCACCGGGAGATCAGATTGGCCAACGCGGACCGAGCGCAGGTGTTGAGCTAATGGTAGGTGAAACCAAAGGCACAAAACCTGATAGTACCTTAAGTGGCTGGGATGGTGGATACATTGAATTAAATTTCTATTATTACTAAGAAGGTCCAATGGATTGAAAAACTGTAAATGTACTGTCCCAATTCAAAAAAAGTTTGAATATAATCTATTTGAATATAATCTAAACCAGTTTGAATATAAACTATTATCTAGTTGATTTAATGTCAGTCTTTGAAAAGAAGCTGGAATACATCTATATATCTATCTATATATTACTTAATCTCTCATCTTGTCTGTGCGTACCCGAAATACAGCCAAAACGGTAGACGAGCACAACAATTTTAGGCCCACCTTACTCACCATTGGCCTGTGGTTCAAATGGTTGTTATATTTTAAAAGTTATTCATTTTTTAAACTTTAATAAATCACTTTTTAAACTTTAATAAATTTGATTGGCTCTACCACCTCCCCCCCACGTGGGGTCCGGCGCATCCTGATTGGCTCCTGCCGCTCCCCCCCCACGTGGGGTCGATTGATTGGTTCCGACCTCCCGTTTGACGCCTGATTGGTCGCTGTTCCGGGTCACATGTGGGGGGAGCGCCGCCATCGCTGCAAAGCAACGGCCATCGCCGTCGAGCTGCAACTGCAAGAGAGGTTTGCATCCAAAGGGTCCACGGATCGCTCTGGATGTCGCGATGGCCGCCCGGGCCTGAGGTGAGTGGCTCCCTCTCACCCTCGCCCACCCCCGACCCCGGCAACGGGTCCACGGGTCGTCAGTTGGGGGAGGGTTGCCAGGCCTGCAGGAGAGGTTTGGACGGAGGGTAGCTGGGCCCACAGGAGAGGTCTGGACCCAACGGGGTTGCCGGGCCTGCAGGAGAGGTTTGGAACCAACGGGTCCATGCCCGTCTTGTTTTTTATAGAAACATAGAAAAATAGATGCAGGAATAGACCATTCGCCCCTTCGAGCCAGCACTGCCATTCAATTTAATCATGGCTGATCATCTAAAATCAGTACCCCGTTCTTGTTTTTCCCTATATTCCGAGATTCCTTTAGCCCTAAGAGCTAAATCTAACTCTCTCTTGAAAACATCCAGTGAATTGGCCTCCACTGCCTTCTGTGGCAGGGAATTCCACAGATTCACAATACTCTGGGTGAAAAAGTTTTTCCTCATTTCTAAGTAGTCCTAAATGGCCTACCCCTTATTCTTAAACTGTGACCCCTGGTTCTGCACTCCCCCAACATCGGGAACATTTTTCCTGCATCTAGCCTGTCCAATCCTTTAAGAATTTTATATGTTTCTATAAGATCCCCTCTCATCCTTCTAAATTCCAGTGTTTACAAGCCCAGTCGACCCATTCTTTCATCATATGTCAGTCCCGCCATCCCGGGAATTAACCTGGTGAACCTATGCTGCACTCCCTCAATAGCAATAATGTCCTTCCTCAAATTAGGAGATCAAAGTTGCACACAATACTCCAGGTGCGGTCTCACCAGGGCCCTGTACAACTGCAGTAGGACCTCCTTGCTCCTAAACTCAAATCGTCTCGCAATGAAGGCCATCATGTCATTAGCTTTCTTCACTTTTTGCAGTACCTGCATGCTTACTTTCAGTGACTGATGTACAAGCACACCCAAGTCTCGTTGCACTTCCCCTTTTCCTAATCTGACACCATTCAGATAATAATCTGCCTTCCTGTTCTTGCCACCAAAGTGGATAACCTCACATTTATCTACATTTTACTGCATCTGCCATGCATCTGCCATGCATCTGCCCACTCACCCAACCTATCCAAGTCACCCTAAAGCCTCATAGCATCCTCCTTGCAGCTCACACTGCCATCCAGCTTTGTGTCATCCGCAAACTATTAACGTAAACTAACTGTTATGTATTCAGCTTCAGGAATTAGCATGATTGGGAAAACCAAAATATATAGCCCATCACTATTTGTCCTTGAGATGCTGGTGGTGAGTGAGAACCACTGCGGATCCTCTGGGAAAGGTACTCAATAGTGTATGAGTCAAGATGATGTGCAACTTGGGTGGTAGAGTGCCCATGCCATTGCTGCCCATTTCCCTATTGGTTGCGAGTTTGAGATATGCTTGGAGTAGGCAGGTGAAGGGACTGCAGTACAATTTGGAGATGACCACCTGCTGCAGTCACTCTGCGTGATATTTGGAGGAAATGAATGTTTAGCGTGTTTGATTAGATGCCGATCAAATAGACTCTTGTGTCCTGTATGGCATTGTAGAATTTCTGGAGCTGCTTTCATCGAGACAAGTGAACAATATTACACCACGCTCCTGACTTGCTTTGGAGATGGTGGAAAGATTTGGGATGTCGGTAAAAGGATAGAGAACCTCTGATCTGCTCTTGTAATTATTAAGGAAATAGTAGCAAGGCATTTGGAAAATCATAACATAATTAAGTATAGCCAAAATCACATAAAAAGGTAAAAATCTTTAAAGTGCAACGCTGGAATTGGAAACAAAAACAAATGCCAGAAGAGCTTAGACCAGGGGTGTCAAACTCATTTTAGGTCACGGGCCGGAATGGGCAAAATGCGACTTCATGCGGGCCGGATCAGTTGTGCACACGCGAACGCTCCCACAGCTTGCGTTGCCTTCATCTTTTCAACCAAATGGTCGTGAATATACTTTTTTCCCCCAAAATCATTCCACGGGCTGGATTGAACCCCTTTGCGGGCCGGATGCAGCCCGCGGGCCATTAGTTTGACACCCATGGCTTAGATTGTCATGCAGCAATGGTGAAAAAAGAAAGGTTAACAATTTAAGGTCAGGGTACCCTCCCCAACCCAATTATTTTCGAAATAATTTGTGACAGATAAATTCATTGGAATTCTTTGAAGATGTAACAATAGTCTGGATAAAGGAGAACCAGTCGATTTAGCATATTTGGATTTCCAAAAGCAATTAAAAAACTACTCATGTTCACAAGATAATATCCCAGGAAGCTGTAAAGGCTGATCATGGAATATATTCAAGACTGAATCAGAATTATATTTGGATAATAAAAGAGTTATTATCAACGGGCAGGAAAGTGCAGATTGAAGATTTAATCATACTGAAGTTTAACGCAGTTCTGAAGCGCTATGGTCTACTCCTACTCCTTCAGTTATTAATAGGATAGAAATAGGCCATTAGGTCTGATGGCCTACCAACAACGAAAGGGTGATAATTCTTAACAGATGTTCAGGTCAACTAAGGACGTAAACAAAAATTAGTATGGGTGTTAGAGGTTATGGGGAGAAGGCAGGAGAATGGGTTTAGGGGGGAGAGATAGATCAACCATGATTGAATAGCGGAGTAGGCTTGATGGGCCGAAACGCCTAATTCTGCTCCTATCACTTATGATCTGATGATCAGATGAAAAAGGAAATGGAGTCTTGTACACAATATGGCATTTATGGTTGGTGCACAAACATCTATTACAGAACAGCTACGAAGTTCCATAAGCCAGGTGTTAGAAGGTTACACAGGTATAAACATGAATTCTAGCCAGCAGATATCCAGTGAAACAATTGGAATGAGATTGGAGGTTTGTCGTTGATTGATCCTGGATGGAAAATCAATATGCTGATAATACTCAGTGGTCGATAAGTATGCTATGTTTTCTTTCTCCACTGCGTACAAATAAACTAGATCTTTCACATGCCATCTTATTGCAAATACATTTCCCTCAATATAATCAAGTGGCTCTTTGTTTTTATCCCCACCTGTTAAGAGTTTGCAATTTTAACATCAACCAACATTATGAAACTAGGAAGTTAATTTGAAAATGTAAGATTTATGGAGTTCAAATTCAATAAATAGACTGCATTGCACAACAATTTCAGATAATCAGCATTTCATTCAGATTCCAGCATTCCCTCCACTTTTGGATAACGATTTGGCATTTAAACCTTCTCCAGATAACATTTGTTCCCTATTAACATCTTTTTCCCATTGAACTTTCATCCTTTTCGTCATTTCACCTTTGTTGCTCTTCATCCTGTCATGCGTTTTCCCTTTCATTCGCTTCTCCTTTCTCTCTTTGTGTCTTTAAATGTGCTTTATAACTATTCCCAGTTCATGATTGAAAGAAACAGCATGGAAACAGACCCTTTGGCACAGAGTCCATGCCCACCTTCGATCACTCGTTCACACTAGTTCTATACTATCCCACTTTTTTAATCACTCCCTACATACTAGGGACAATTTATAGAGGCCAATAACCCACAAGACTAGCATGCCTTTGGCATGTGGTAGGAAACCCACATGGTTGCAGGGGGAACGTGCAAACTCCACAGAGACAGCACCCGAGGTCAGGATGCAATCTCAGTCTCTGGTGCTGCGGGGCAGTAGCTCCACCAGCTGCGCCACTGTGCAATTCTGGTGAAAGGCATGCACCTGAAACATTGTCTCGGTTTCTCTCTGCAGATTTGCAACCTGTTGCATAATTCTACATTTTCCATTTCAATGTATGTTTCAATTCAATATGATTTGTTGTATAACTGTTGTATAAGGTAGGAGGAGTATTCTCAGAATACTCCTCCTACCTTATACAACAGTACAACAGTAATGGAAAAGGAAATCAAACAGGATTATGGAAGGATTATTTGGGTCCCTGAATGGTGGGTAGTGATAAGAGAACAGATCTTGCTGCTCTTGCATGAGAAGAGGAGTTCATATTGGTGGAGACGAGTGAACCATGGAATCAAGGAAGTAATGGTTGATGGAGATAACGTTGTTTCTCGTGTCTGAACAACATTGCCATTCTTTCAAAAGCTATAACTGAATGAGGAGGCAACGACACTGAGGATGGAGTAAAATTTAGAAAAACTTAATCTACTTCAGTCAAAAATACAGACGTATGATTTAATGATATGTTCAAATGATGAAAGAATGCAAAATAGAGTTATACAGCACAGAAACAGTCCATTTGGCCCAATTCACCCATACCAATCAAGTTACCTACCTGAGCGAAGAAAATATGTCAGCACTTGCCCTCTCATGTTAAATGTATGACCTTGAGTTTTAGACTTGTCTATCCTGGGAAAAAGATTGTGACAATTCTCCTTATCATTGCCCAAAAATCTTGAAGCTCAAAGGGACCTAGGTGTTCTTATCCTCAAGTCACCGAACGTTAGCATGGAGTTGCAGTGGGCAGTCACAAAAGCAGATGGCATGTTGGTATTTATTAAAGGACATTGGCGAAATTGCACACACAACAAGGTGTATTATTTTTGTCTATCAATTAAAAAGAGATACTTGCAGGAACAGTGCAGCGAAGATTCAGCAATCTCGTTTCCTGAGATAGCTTGTCTGTCTGATTACAATAAGATTTAGTGTGTTAGGTTTCTAATTCCTCAGAGTTTAGAAGAATGAGAGATGACCTAAAACACAAACACAAAAGTCTCTTAGAGGGTTGATCAGGGTAGATATAGGAAGGATGTTCCCCCCCCCTGCTCCAGAGTGTAGAACTGGAGACCGCAGCCTCAAAGTAGGGGTCAGGCAACTTAGTACAGTAATGTGACAATTTTTCACCCAAGGCATGACAAATATTTGGAATTCCCTTCCCCAGAAGATTTTGTAGCCACAGCCATTGACTGCTTACAAAAATGATATCAATTGTTATTAGTGAAATGAAGAGAAATGGAGATAGGAGAGAACAATGGAGGACCCTGCGTGGAGGGACCGCCATGAGGGAGGTGGGGGGAGAACAATGGACAATGGGGATCCGGCTTGGGGGGACCGCGGGGGGGGGGGGGGGGGAGAGGGGGGGAGAACAAGGGGAGGGGCCAGCGTGCTTTGTAACTTTGTCAGCGCCGTAGGTGGCTGCTATTTGTAGACATTGGGTAGGCAAGCAAAGAATTTCACTGTGCCTAGTGACATGTGACAATAAAGTATTCCATTCTATTCCATTCCATTCCTTTCCAAAAGTAGCCATGTTCTTGCTGAATGGCGGAGTAAGCTCAAGGAGCCAAGTGATTTACTGCTGCTCCTGCTTGTTATACTCTATGTTTTTTATATATCTATTTGTTCTGTTGTTGCGTTAATGCATCTGTTAAGCTGCATCTAATAAGAATTTCACTGCTCAGTTCCTGGTGCATATGACAATTAAACACTCTTGACTCTTGAGGCATTCAAGTTCTGCTTGTCATTTTTTCCTTTAGGAAAGAATGTGTAGAAGCAATTTTTATTTACAAAAACCCATTTTTTATTTGTTCCACGGACAACAGTTTTTCTTTTGACGACACAGAGAAATGTGAGGCGTTGCATTTTGGAAAGTCTAACATGGGCAGGAAAAACACAGTGAATGGTAGGGCACTGGGGAATGTTGTAGAGCAGAGGGATCTCAGAGTGCAGGTTCATGGTTTCGTGAAGGTGGCGTTACCAATAGTTAGGGTGGTCAGAAAGGCTTTTGGCACATTGGCCTTCATCAGTCAGAGTACTGGGTATATAAGTTGGGAGGTGTAGAAGGGAACCGCAGATGCTGGTTTAAACCGAAGATAGACACAAAATGCTAAAGTAACAGCGGGACAGGCAGCATCTCCGGAGAGAAGGAATGGGCGACATTTTGGGTCGAGATCCTTCTTCAGACTAGTTGAAGTTGGGAGGTCATGTTGCAGTTATATAAGACACTGGTGAGTCCGCATTTTGAGTATTGTGTTCCGTTCTGGGCACCATGTTACATTTCTGCAGCTGGTCTATATCTTGCTGCATCTCCTGACAGCATTCCTCACTGTCTGCAACTCCTCCAATTTTGGTGGCGTCAGCAAACGTACTGCAGTTCAGTTAGTATACAGTTCACCCAACTGCTTTCAAAGATACCTCAGACAAAGTTGAGTAGCTTGCACTTTAACTTGCTCTATTTTTCTCAGAAAGAATAAATTCTGGTTACTTTGAATTGAGGCTTGGAGCTGTAACATTGGTGCCACTGTCTCTAACTTTCAAATGAAGGGCAGGTGCTTGTAAACACCAAGAACTAGAACACGATGTGACTGACAGGTTGTCCTGTTAATCATTAAAATCTCCTGGCGCTGTTGTAATGACGCAAACCACAGCTGGTTACCCCCTTGAGTTTTTTGTGACTATCAAGGCATACGCATTGGAAGTAGCACAGGTCCACACATCATGTTTTGACATAGAAAATATTGAAATAGTTTTGCCTCATTTTCTGGCCAATCTATGTTTATTTTGCGAAAAACTTTTCTTTTTGCCATAAGTGTTCAGATTATGGGAGAAATCAGTTTGGTGGCTGCTGGGAATTTCATACAATATTTGAGAAATCAAGATTTGATTGACCCTCCTTTTCCTTTTACCGTAAGATTTTGCAGACTGCCCGTGCTTGATTTGTCTTTTTTTTATACGTTCCTAATAGCACATCACTGGAATTTTATCCATCCAGTTCCCTCGCACTTCACTGCATTCCCCTGCAAACAGTTCAGTTGCAACTTCATGCTGTTTCATGAATTTAAAACCGCAGCCTAAAAATCAGCTACAGGCCATCTGCATTGATCATAGGTGATGCGACAAGATAAAACAAATCAGACACCACATAAAACATACATGC
The DNA here is from genome assembly GCF_053455715.1 of Rhinoraja longicauda. NCBI lineage: Eukaryota > Metazoa > Chordata > Chondrichthyes > Rajiformes > Arhynchobatidae > Rhinoraja > Rhinoraja longicauda. Next base: position 47,047,548 of record NC_135956.1, on the reverse strand, counting down.
GGCATAATGTGATATCGTTCAAAAATCTCATTGAATCACAAAGCAAAACAAAAATGCAGTCAGAAATAATCTAGAGTGAAACAGAACTATTCCCCTTCTCTAAAGAAAGAAAATGTGGACAAAGTATTAATAATATATTGACATATTGATATATTGATATATATTCCTATTGATATATTGATATATATTCCTATTGATTCAGGATGCATAATAATTAATTAAATATTAAGATTTTCTCTGCAGTGATTTAAAAAATGAAAACAGAATAAAAATTAATCTTTAGTCATTTTGAAGTCAATGAAATCAATTTAGAAGTGAATTGGAACATAGTGTTGCCAATATATTCTACTTCCAGCACCACTAAGAGAGAAGATTAGGTCTTGGTTCAACATCTCATCTGAAAGATAGTAGCTCCAAATTACAACATTCCTCAATAATGGCAATGAAGTCTCAGTTTCGACTTCAGTACAAAATCCAGTCTGATATTCCCAGTGCTGCAATAAGGGAGTGTTGCACTCAGAGCAGCTGGCATTCAAATAAGGAAATCTGAGGCCATATTTGTCCTCTTAGGTGATATAAAAGATCTGAATATGCCACTGATGTTAGCTGGTGCTATACGCTGAAGGTGGCAGATTGTTGGATCACAGGGCATTTCAGGAATTAATATCCATCGGTGGCCTGTTCTGAAGAAGAAAAAGACATGATAAACTGTTGAGTTTTTGCATGATTCTGTCCAATATTGTTCAGGGCAACCATCTGGACAAGTGTCTATCTGAACCTACTGCCTGCCCCTCTTCCGAGGATATGTTTTTGCCCAAGTGTCCAAGGAGAGGTCGCTGGAGACGTCATGGGATCAGCGGGCACTGCAGGGGGTAGAGCACATCCTGGACATTTTAATCTAAAATTATTCCACAGTGTAAATAAGTAAACCAAGTTATCGTTTGTAAATCTGGAGCATCTCTATCAGGAAGTGGCCCAGTAGAGGTCCTTTCACTGCACAGTTTCGTTAAAAAATTCTGTTAAAATGCCATTACCTATTTGCTTCATTTGAACATGGAATAATGTTACTTTCCATGAAATGATAAATTGAATGTTCTGTTTTTATATATCTTAGAATTTTAACGAGTGGAGTATATTTTGAAAAAGGACTTTTCATTCTGGTCAGGTTGACTGGCTACCTACACAGTAAACAACTACTTCTGGAGCTGGCAGTCACTTATATTGACCAATTTAAACACTTTTTTTAGATTTAGATTTAGAGATACAGCGCGGAAACAGGCCCTTCGGCCCACCGGGTCCGCGCCGCCCAGCGATCCCCCGCACACTAACACTATCCTACACCCACTAGGGACAATTTTTACATTTACCCAGTCAATTAACCTACATACCTGTACGTCTTTGGAGTGTGGGAGGAAACCGAAGATCTCGGAGAAAACCCACGCAGGTCACGGGGAGAACGTACAAACTCCCCGTTCTCCCCGTGACCTGCGTCCATAGGTCGGCGCCCGTAGTCAGGATCGAACCTGAGTCTCCGGCGCTGCATTCGCTGTAAGGCAGCAACTCTACCGCTGCGCCACCGTGCCGCCCTTCTATCAACACCAGCTACCCAAGAATTCCATCTGATTGCAAGAAACAACCATCTTTACTCACCAATTTTGTATGCATTATTACCCAGAGAAATCTTCCCAATTCACATCTATAGCACGAGATGCAGGAAAGAGGATGTGAACACAATAACTGCATAGAGTGATGGTGTTATAAATCAGTGTGGCGATAATTTTGCTGTTACTAATTCTCCGTTGCGCGTCTACAACCATGTTCCTTGAAATTATTTGTGAATCAATGCTCGTGCTTATTTACTTTTCTAATTTTATTCACATAGCTACTGCATTTAAATCTAATTTGCAAGAACACAGCTTCGAAAAGTCAATGGGGATAACGGCACAATTTTGATTCCCCTTCTACTTCATCAGCAAAAAAATCTGAAGTTCTATTGAAGATGTTAAGATCACTATCAGTTGAGGAGTTATGTGAGGGTGTTCAGCCACACGTCATAAACATAATTTGACTGGAGTAGAACCTTCCATCCTCATAATAAAGTTCCTTAATTTCAGATAATGGTTCTGCTTCTCCCACATCTGCCTCCTCTAAACTGATTAGTTTATTCTCTTATCATCCCTTTTCCCTTTTGCTATCATTCCTTGCATCATTTAATTGGTGTTATGACAGACAACTTTCTCTCTCTCTTCCCCTCTTTGTTGTTCCTAACTAGCTTTACCAAGCTCCCAACTTCAAATGTTTACAATTTCTCTCTCTGCAGATGGTTCCTGACTTGCTCAATGGTTCCATTATTTCTATCTAAATAAGTAGCAAAGGAACAAAATTCCCAGGATCATTCTGGTGAACCTCTTCAGCATCTTCTCCAAAGTGTCCACATTCTTTCAATAGTGTGGTGCCAGAATTGCAAACAATATTCTAAATGTAGTCTGACCAAAGTGATATACAGCTACCACATAACTTCCAACCTTTATCTTAATGCCACTACCAATGAGAGGTCGTATGCCATATGCCTTCTTTATCATCTAACCCACTTGTGTTACCACTTTCGAAGAGCTATGGACTTGCACCCCCTGCACATCAGAGCTCCAAAAGCTCCAACCATTTACTACTTACTTTCTTCTTGCATTTGATCTTCTAGAATGCACACCTCAAACTTGTCTCGATTGAACTTCACCTGTCATTTCTCTTCCCCAATTTCCAGCTGATCTATATCATGCTATATCCTTTGACAATCTCTTTTGCTGTCCTCAACTTCAATATTCACATCTGTTGCAAAATTAGTTTATCAAACCACTTACATTTTTATCCAAATGACTAATATATATTACGGACAACAGAGGTCCCAGCATTGAACACCACTGGTTTAGGACTTCCAGTAGGAAAACACCCTCTTCCTCTGTATGATCAAGCCAATTGTGGATCTAATTTTCAGTTACCGAAGGTGGGGAGGAAGTAGCTCATGAAAGCATTATTCCAGAGTAACGTGTGGATCGAGTGATACAGCATGCCTCCCTTCACAGGTTAGTGCATTACGTATTAAAACCTGGCAAGTCACAATGCAGATGTGCAAAACATTTAATAGGCCACATTTGGGGTATTGTATCTAGTTCTTTTTGCTCCATTACAGGAATGGAGGCTATGGAGAGGGTACAGAATTATTTTACCAGATGATGTCTACTTGCCAGAAAAAAAGCTGGAATAACTCTGCAGGACAGGCAGCATCTCTGAAGAGAAGGAATGGGTGATGTTTCAGGTCGAGACCCTTCTTCAGACCCAATCCGGTCTCAACCCAAAACACATGGTAGTGGGGGCAGGATATGGATAGAAAATTGGTTGGCAGACAGGAAGCAAAGAGTAGGAGTAAACGGGTCCTTTTCAGAATGGCAGGCAGTGGCGAGTGGAGTGCCGCAAGGCTCGGTGTTTACCATATATATTAATGATTTGGAAGAGGGAATTAGAAGCAACACTAGCAGGTTTGCGGATGACACAAAGCTGGGTGGCAGTGTGAACTGTGAAGAGGATGTTAGGAGGTTGCAGTGTGACCTGGACAGGTTGAGTGAGTGGGCAATTGCATGACAGATGCAGTATAATATAGATAAATGTGAGGTTATCCAGTCACTGAAAGTTGGTGTGCAGGTAGAGCAGGCAGTGAAGAAAGCTAATGGCATGTTGACCTGCATAACGAGAGGAATTGAGTATAGGAGAAAAGAGGTTCTTCTGCAGTTGTATAGGGCCCTGGTGAGACCACATCTGGAGTATTGTGTACAGTTTTGTTCTCCTAATTTGAGGAAGGACATCCTTGGAATTGAGGCAGTGCAGCATAGGTTCACGAGATTGATCCCTGGGATGGCCATTCGGCCCTTCGAGCCAGCACTGCCATTCAATGTGATCATGGCTGATCATTCTCAATCAGTACCCCGTTCTTGCTTTCTCCCTATACCCCCTGACTCCACTATCCTTAAGAGCTCTATCTAGCTCTCTCTTGAATGCATTCAGAGAATTGGCCTCCACTGCCTTCTGAGGTTCACAACTCTCTGACTGAAAACGTTTTTCCTCATCTCAGTTCTAAATGGCCTACCCCTTATTCTTAAATTGTGGCCCCTTGTTCTGGACTCCCCCAACATTGGAAACATGTTTCCTGCCTCTAACATGTCCAACCCCTTAATAATCTTATACGTTTCGATAAGATCCCCTCTCATCCTTCTAAATTCCAGTATATACAAGCCTAGTCGCTCCAGTCTTTCAACATATGACAGTCCCGCCACTTCCGGGATTTAACTTAGTAAACCTACGCTGCACACCCTCAATAACAAGAATATCCTTCCTCAAATTTGGAGACCAAAACTGCACACAGTACTCCAGGTGCAGTCTCACTAAGGTCCTGTTTAATTGCAGAAGGACCTCTTTGCTCCTATACTCAACTCCTCTTGTTATGAAGGCCAACATTCCATTGGCTTTCTTCACTGCCTGCTGTACCTGCATGCTTCCTTTCAGTGACTGATGCAGTAGGACACCCAGATCTCGTTGTACGTCCACTTTTCCTAACTTGACACCATTCAGATAATACTCTGCCTTCCTATTCTTACCACCAAAGTGGATAACCTCACACTTATCCACATTAAACTGCATCTGCCATGCATCCGCCCACTCACACAACCTGTCCAAGTCACCCTGCAACCTCAAAGCATCTTCCTCACAGTTCACACTACCACCCAGCTTTGTATCATCTGCAAATTTGCTAATGGTACTTTTAATCCCTTCATCCAAGTCATTAATATATATTGTAAATAGCTGCGGTCCCAGCACCGAGCCTTGCGGTACCCCACTAGTTACTGCCTGCCATTCTGAAAGGGACCCATATATTCCCACTCCTGCACCTATTGTCTATTGTCTATTGTCTATGGCGGGACTGTCATATGAGGAAAGATTGAAAAGACTAGGCTTGTATTCACTGGAGTTTAGAAGGATGAGGGGGGGATCTTATAGAAACATATAAAATTATAAAAGGATTGGACAAGCTAGATGCAGGAAAAATGTTCCCAATGTTAGGCGAGTCCAGAACCAGGGGCCACAGTCTTAGAATAAAGGGGAGGCCAATTAAAACTGAGGTGAGAAGGAACATTTTCACCCAGAGTTGTGAATTTGTGGAATTCTCTGCCACAGAGGGCAGTGGAAGCCAAATCACTGGATGGATTTAAGAGAGAGTTAGATATAGGTGCTAGTGGAATCAAGGGATACGGGGAGAAGGCAGGCACGGGTTATTGATTGTGGACGGTCAGCCATGATCACAATGAATGGCAGTGCTGGCTCGAAGGACGGAATGACCTCCTCCTGCACCTATTTTCTATGTTTCTATGTTTCTATCATCCATTCCTTCTCTCCAGAGATGCTGCCTGTCCCGCTGAGTTCCTCCAGCTTTTTGTGTCTATCCGGTTTAAACCAGCATCTGCAGTTCCTTCCTACACAGTTAGTCTACTTCCCAGGAAGAAAACGTAAAATACTAGACGGCCTATGTTTATGGTGAGGGGGAAAAGTTCAAATAAAATTTATAAGGCAAGGTTTTGTTTCACACAAACGGTGGTTTCACATGAACATACTGCCAGGTGAAATGGTAGAATTAGATACAACAGCCACATTTAGATAGACAAAGGAACAGGCAGTGAATACAGGAAAAGGGACCTTGGATGGATAGATGGGGTTAGTTTTGATTGGCATCACGGTCGATGCAGACATGGTGGGCGAAGGGCCTGTTCCTGTGCTGTATTGTTCTATGTTTAAATATGTCTCAATGTCTGTCGATTATATGGCTGGAGGGAAGGCGAGTGTGAGGAAGTATAGAGTCAGAAAGCTCCAGGATAATGTGTGGAGCCAACTTGATGCATCAGCTGATTGTATTTTTGCAGCCTGTGATTTTGAAATCACTATATAAAAATGCAGCAGAAATCAACATGATAAAAAAGATTCCATGTACAACTCCATAAATGCATAATCATTATTGCATATACAGAGCTGACATTCTTATGTAAAAATTCCCACATGAGAGACAGACAGACACAGACAGACAGACAGACACAGACAGACACAGACAGACACAGACAGACAGAGAGAGAGAGAGAGAGAGAGAGAGAGAGAGAGAGAGAGAGAGAGAGAAAGGAGAAAAAAAGAGACAAAAAGAGAAAAAGAGAAAAAGAGAGAGAGAGAGAGAGAGAGAGAGAGAGCTGCAAGAATTTTTAAAAAGACAGTCTTACAGACTAACATTAAAAATCAAGAGAGAAGAGCATAAATGAATTTACATTCCATGCAAAATGTAAGCATACAACAACCGTAAAGCTTTGGAACCTCAGGCCCCAGAATATATTGCTATATTTTACTGCATTATTTTGCAGGAAGAAAATGGACTGAGATGGAAGCTATTTTGCATGGAACAATGACTATGGCTAACAAATGAGAGTTCTGGAGGCTGGATGATAGTCCCCTGCCTCATCTGCCACCCCTCATGACTACAGCCACCTGCTGTTTTATTGTCACAGCTGGAGCAGGTTCACACTTCTCAGTGCAGAGCTCTGCCCATGAGCTGCAATCTCTCTCCTCGGCTCATTGCTTTGATGAACTTTTTATGGTCAGCACCCATGAAGACCTCATCTAGGACTGTGCAACCTCGACTAGCTTCAGGGGAGTTCTTAAGAGCTGTGGCGAGGTGATGATAAAAACTGACACTTAGCCAGTTGCTACGTGACAATTATAGGAAAAACCATCAGTACAACAGCAGTCTCTGGCTATACAAACCTCCTTCAACAGGTATAATTTCAGACAATCTGTTGTACTCCTCACATTAACAATTGTTAACACCAGACAACCAATTCAGTTTAAAAAACGCATTTTTGCCTATCACACATTTGCTATGTTTGTGTCAAACTTTACAACAACATTTATGATGATTTTGTCTGCAATTTTTTTAACAACTTCGTACTTTTCCAAACATTAGTGTATGGGGAGAAGGCAGGAACGGGGTACTGATTGAGATTGATCAGCCATGATCACATTGAATGGCGGTGCTGGCTCGAAGGGCCGAATGGCCTCCTCCTGCACCTATTATCTATTGTCTATCAACAGCCTGTTTACCAGTTGTCTGGTGCCTGTTCACCAGCCTGTTGTCTGAAGAAGGGTTTTGACCTGAAGCATCACCTATTCCTTTTCGCCACAGATGCTGCCTGACCCACTGAGTTACTCCAGCTTTTCATTTAATCTTTGGTTTAAACCAGCATCTGCAGATCCTTCCTACGCAGATTTATGTTTCTTACCAAAATTGTATGTGATTTCGGAATGAAAGTTATAAATGGTAAATATCGCAAATGATGGAGCTCTTGCCATGTAACTCAAATATCATAGATCTGTGTCCCAACAAGGCTGAGGAATAGTTTTATTTAACAGAAAGCTCCATCCATTCTTACCCAGCAGTGCATTTGAGGCCGTGTTAAAATCAAACATTTTGGTAAGAAATACCCACAGTCTTTTCCCCAGGGTAGGGAGTCTAAATCTAGAGGGCATAGATTTAAGGTGATAGAGGAAAGATTTCAAAAGGACCTGAGGGGCAAGTTTGTGACATAGAGGATAGTGGGCATATGGAATGAGCTGCCAGAGGAAGTGGTAGCGGTGGGTATAATTATGACATTTAAAGGGCACTTGGACAGTCACATGGATAGGAAGGGTTTAGAGGGTTAGGGGCCAGGCACAGCGTGGGACTAGCAAAGTTAGGCAACTTGGTTGACATGGACGAGTTGGTTGGGTTGAAGGGCTCATTCTTTGCTGAATAGCTCTATGACTCAATATGCATTCCATCTCAGTGCAGTACAACTGTCTGCACCATCATTAAGGTGGCTTGTCAATGGAGGAATCACCTATTGAATGTCATCTACTCATGTTCTCCAGAGCCCGAACCACTGAGTTACTCCTGCACTTTGAGTCTTTTTTTGTTTATCATTATTGTTGTTTGTGGGAGCCTACAATGTACAATTGCGCTGTCTCATTTCTTACAATGTAACACTTGAGAAGTAGTTCATTGGCAGTGGACCATATTCTGAGGTTGTGAACATTATTGTTGTATAAATATAGGTTTGTCTTTCTAGTGCTTTATAATTGACCAACCTTGGTACCTTTCAGGAACCCAGGAGGGAATTCCAGACCAAGCTAGAGTTTCAAAGCAATCACACTGTTTCTCCTAAATTGTGGCAAGGCTTGCACGCTATCATGGGCTACAAACTGAAGGCAGGCAGTATCACTGGCAACAATGGGTCCCTCCCTGAAGACCTCAATGCATTCTACACCAACTATGAACAGAAGGTCAGTGGAGGAATGCCACCCGGCCCGCCAGGCCCAGGTGTGTCTGACTCTGTACCAACGGTTACTGTGGCAAACATAAGATTGGCCTTCCTGAGAGTGAATCCTTGGAAAGCAAATGGCCCGGATGGAAAGCAAATGGCCCTCAGGACCTATGTGGATCAGCTGGTAGAAGTATTCAGACATCTTTAACCTCTCACTACTCCATTCTGAAGTCCGCACCTGCTTCAAGAAGACCACCATCAGCCAAAAAGAAGATAGCGTGCCTTAATGAATGCCGTCCAGTGGCTCTGACATCCACCATCATGAAGTACTTCAAGAGAATGGTGATGCCACACATTAACTCCAGCCTCCCAGACAGTCTTGATCCACTGCAGTTTGCTTACCATTGCAACAGGTCCACAACAGATGCCATCTCCCAAGCCTTAGACTCACCTCCTTGGTAACAAGGATTGCTACGTTAGGCTCCTGTTTATCGGCTACAGTTCCACTTTCTATGACATAATCCTTTTGAAACTCATCTCCAAACTTCTGGACTTAGGAATCAGCATCCCTCTCTGCCACTAGATCGTCATCTTTCTGACACACATTTACGATCAGTTCAGATAGATAACAACACCTCGTCCATAATAAATTCTCAACACCGGTGCCCCACAAGGGTGCCGGCTGTGTCCCCTATATACTCTCGATACACTCACAACTGTATAGCCACAATCGGCTCTGACTCCATCTGCAAAGAAATTAGAGAACTTACTAACATGGTGTCAGGATAATAATCTCTTCCTCAATATTTCCAAGATGAAGAAGCTAGTAATTGATTTCAGGAAGCATGGTGGAGTACATACTCAGCATCAATGGAGCTAGAGTGGAAATGGCTGATACATTCAAGTTCCTGAGAATTTCTTGGTGTTGATATTACTTATGGTCTGTTGTGGACCAACCACATTGATGTGACAGCCATGAAGGCACACCAATGCCTCTATTTCTTGAGGAGACTGAGGCAATTTAGCATGTCTACAAACTTCTGCAGATGCTCAACAAAAAGCATACTGTCGGGTTGCATCACTGCTTGGTTTGGGAGCAGCTCTCCCCAAGACCGCAAGAAATTGCAGAGAGTTGTAGATGTAGCCCAGTCCATCACCCAGTCCATCAGACGTCCCACCATTGACTCCATCTACACTTCATGCTGCCTCGGAAAAGTAGCCCATCATAATCAAAGACTTGTCCCAGCCTGTTCATTCATTCTTTTCCCTGCTCTTGACCCGGTAAGGTACAGAAGCTTGAAAGCTCCTACCACCAGACACAGGAACTGCATCTTCCCCTCTCTGGTAGGTTTCTGATCGGTCCTTCCAAAAGCCATGGTACTTTTCAATTCAATCCTACCTCTGTGTTGGCACTGAACTTTGTCTATGGAACTATATTCTGCACTCGATATCTTCCCTTTGTTCTATCTATTGTACTTGAGTTTGACTTGATTACATTCATGTATGATATAGCTGTATCTAATGAGTAGCATGCCAAACAAAGCTTTTCACTGCACCTTGGTACGCCTGAATCAAACCTAAATCAAACCTAACATTCCCTGGGAAGTTTACATTCCAGTCTTTCTGATTCTTTGTACCAATGCAAACGGCAAATGGAGGAGTGGGGTCTTTCCCTTCTCCTGGAAACATATCATGTGAAGGAATTGTGACTGGGAATGCTGTGAATGAATACAATGGATTTGTTAGTCCAAAGATTATGCTGGACCTCCCTGAAAATCTCATTAGCATTTAGGAGCAAATTAACATTCAATTCAACTCTAATACAAATTCAAGAAATTTGCACTCATGTCAGGGTGTAGTCACACTAATGAGTAGCAGGGGGCTTTGACAAAAGTTTTGCCAATTCAGCAAAGACGACTGATGAATTTTGAGTGCAAAACCGCGATTGTATTTGAATCTCCTCGATCTTTTGCACTAAAGAAACCTGTCTTTGGCACGTCTTCAGGAAAATCCCTGCCCATTATTTCTTCCACCCACCTCATTCTTCATTTAATAAAGCAACAATGTCAAAAGAATCCGCCCCTCTATTAAATTTACAGCATTTAATTAATAAAGCAATGTACATTGTTCTTTCGGTTTTTAGTTACAACAGCAAAACTGCAGTCCATTTCAAAGTTCTTTTATTTTAGATTAAAGTTCTTAAAATGCACTAAATATGTAACCTGATTATTAACCATCTTTCAGGCTGGAATGATGGCATATATTGCAGGCTTCACTCAATTAAATCTATAAAAGGGCATGTAGATTCCATGATATGGTTTAACAAATTTGCTTCATTTAAATCATTTTTGTCAGAAAAATGAAATATGCAATGATTTATCAGCCATTAATTTTTTTGCATTTTAGATGAGGTGTTAATTAGTCACTAACAGAGTTTTCACTCAGTTGACTATGCTAGGTGATAGGTGATTGCTTATCAGTTAAATAGAACATATTTAGTGTAAATCAGCATTGGTAAGTTTTTGTCATCTCACGCCAGAAAATTAGAATCCTGAGAAATGCACTGCGTGCAGCTGACAAATATTACCCATTGTAGTCCAAGGTCAAAAGTAACACAAAAACACAGTCAAAGTTAGAAGTAACTAATAGATCAATGTACAATGACTAGCAACCTAATAAGAACACATGGAGAGAGGACATGTCAATGAAGTAGCATTGAGGCTATAAATATTTTTTAATTAGGAACCAGTTTACACAGTAAAAGATCCATGGCTTATTTCTTTATAGATATTTGAGAGCATTAGACACACTAAATGCAAGGCACTATTAATCACTTTAAATTGAACCTGATTTGCATGGGCAGACTAGATTTGCTGATTGATAAGCTCAAAAAGAACAAATAATGTGCTATGGGTTATTTATTACACTGATCTAGGTGGTTCAACAAGATAGAAACTTGAGGCTGTGAATGCTGGAATCAAGAAAAAAAAAAACGCTGGAGGAACTCAAGCAGAGAGAAATAGACAGACAAATTCCAAATCCATTCCCAATTTTCTGCACATCCTCGTCCAACCTGACAGATTCTAAAGCCATCGGAACCCTTCTTCAAACTGTGGAGGGAAATGGACAGACAATATTTCAGATTGACCATTCTTCAGTCAGAAGATGAGTCGCCGTCTGAAATGCTGTCTGTGTATTTCACCTCCACAGATGCTGCCTGGCTGCCGAGTTCCTCCGGCAGTTTGTTTTTTTTGCTCAAGATATAAACTCTGGTGTGTCAAAAAGATCCAACTCCCCTTTCAGATGTTGGTGCTCTGCTGAAAACTTAATTTGAGGCCTCAAGTGACCAGGTGCAGCACATAGGAATGTGGTACCTGGTGCAAGGCATTGGCCAGAACCGCGTTTGGAGTATTATGAGAAGTTTAGGTCCCATATCTGAGGGAGGATATGCTGGCATTGGAGTGGGTCCAGAGGAGGTTGACATGATGATTGGTATAACGTATAATTAGCGTTTGATAGCACTGGGCCTGTATTTGCTGGAGTTTAGATGGATGGGGGGGGGGGAACCTCATTGAAACTTACCGACTAGTGAAAGGCCAGGATAGAGAGGATGCGCAGAGGATGTTCCCACTTGTGCGAGAGTCTAGGACCAAAGGGCATAGCCTCAGAATTAAAGGACGCACCTTTAGAAAGTAGAGGAGAAATGTCTTTAGTCAGAGTGTGGTGAATCTGTGGAATTCATTGCCACGGACGGCCAAGTCACTGGGTATTTTTATTCCTTTGAGAGACCAAAATTTAGTTGGTGGTAACGAGAGCCCTGATCAGATCCATGCTGTTGGTGGGGAAAAGATGGCTTTAGAATTTGTCAGGTTAGACGAGGATGTGCAGAAAATTGGGAATGGATTTGGAATTTGCACTTGTGTAGTTATGGGGTAAGAGTAGATTGAGGTGCAGGAGACTACAGTTTTAAGGGGGAGGGGGAAGGTTAATCATGTGGGTTGCTGCAAGGGGAAATAGATAGGTACATATGTGTCACCACCGCCACAAAGGATGAAAATCAGTAATTCTCTTACCTAGCTGGCACCCCCATCCAATATTAAGCAGGAAAGACCATGTTGTCCTGGGAGTATCCAACAATAGGTGTTCCCTAAACAACATTGTCCAAATTTCCCTTATTCACGTTCTAGTGAATAATGTCAAGGAAATTTAGGGCGTAATGGTCAATCACGATTGGAAATTGCACTGAAATTGATTTTCAGTGGCCAAAGGGAAAAAACAACCTTATGCAATTGAATTTCGAGGCAAACGTACATGATCCACAGAAATACAACCACGTAAATTCTGAAGAGCAACACCGTGATGTGATGGGTCGAAGTGTCCTGCACTTCGTGATCATACCCTGTTTATTCTGATGGCACGAAACATGCTTGGAAAGAGAGCTGAAGAACACTTACTGGCATCAAATTCTCCTTCAATCACCAACAAAAGCCAGATTCGCTCAGATTACTTGCTCACATCTAATGATAAAGGTCCTGTCCCCAGATTTATATTCTGCATAAAAATAATCACATAATGAGTTTAATTGTATTTTAATCACCTGTACCTTTGACGGTTCTGCTGCAGAATGGCTCCAATGAAATCATTTGAATATTTTTCCACAGTGCTTAGCACCAAATATTATGTTTTTAAAACATCAATTAGTATAAAACTGTAAAAACTGATTCTCAAAGGAAAAGAACAAAATAAAACCAGTAAGAAAAAAAACTGTCCAGACCTCATCCCCATGACAATATGGAAACTGCTTATTAAGAAATAGCATTTCCCTGCTAGGTATACTAAATCTAAAATATTAAATTGGGTACATTTTTCTGTATAATTTTACAAATAATTAAAAAAGAGAGAATATATACTATTTGCTGCATTAATAACTTGTTTACCATAGAGACAGTGAAGCTAAAACTAAGGGAAAAAATGATTTAGCTTCCATCTGTCACTGCACAAATGGTGTTATTAGAAAAAAGTTTAAATACATCTTCTCCCTGGTGACTGCTTTAAATTCCCAGAATCTAAAATTCTTTAGTTCTTCCAGCACAATTAAAATTCAAAGAATCTTGCAGAGGTAAGCCATTTAGCCCATCCAGCTTGTGAAACACTTTGAAAGAGAGAGGGATAATGCATTACATCTCCACAGCTCCTTTCACAATTCTGAAACAGCTCGAATGCTTCACAGTCAGCGCAGTACTTTTGAAGTGTTGTAATGTAGGAGGCTGCCAATTCACAGACATGATATCAATGAGATAAATATCTGTTTTAGTTACATTACCCAGTAGAGCATAATTGACAAGGCATCCCGGTTTCCTTTGCTGCACTGCCGTGTGACTTAAAACCAATCCTGCCGTCTAAGGTGAACATTTAAAAAGAACACATAGGTGTGTTTTGAAGAAGAGCAGGGCTCCCAGACAATATTTCTTTTTCCACCAATATCCAAAAAGAGAATATCTGATCATTCTCACATTACTGGATGTGGGAGCTCACTGCACACAAATTGGTTCATACAGACCCTGTATTAGGAGAATGGCAAAAGTATTTGACTGCCTTTAGAGTGTTTTGGGATACTCTGCACATGTGAATGCTGCTATGAAATGCAAATATTTTTTCTATCCCATGGGTCTTCATTGGATTCACATGTGTAAGCCCATTTTATATCCTGCCCAGGTTCCACTGTGTTTTCTATGTTGAAAGATTTACTTGCTGAATTGCATTGGGTCTCTTTTGACTTTTTTTTTCACAAACTCTTCGGCAGGTCAAAACTCACAGATCTTTCACTAGAATGATGTGCATCATTATTTAACCAGTCTGATGGTCAAATAGATAGAAATAAGGAACTGCAGGTGTCAGTTTACAAAAGAAGACACAAATTGCTGGAGTAACATGGGTCCCAACCCAAACGTCACCTATCCATGTTCTCCAGAAATGCTGCCCAATCCAGTTACTCCAGCACTGTGTGGGGTTTTTTCATAGCCATGTTGTTCCAATCACTTAGTAATAGAATATTTTCAAAAGAACAGAGGAGAACAGGCTGCAATTAGACATAAGCCTGAAGAGAAACACATACTCAATTATCCCATACTCCAAGTAAGAAGATATTGTCGCCCTGATTCTTCAACAGAGTATCTGTACTGACACAGATCCATTGAGAAGTTAGGATTTCCTAAGTTCTCAATAAGATTTTCAACATCCAAGCAAGTGTGGTTGTAAAAGCACCAAAAACAAACACAGAAAGTGGACCATTCGGATTAGAACAAGGCAAATGGCAAGAAAATCTATTTCATTTAAAATTAGACCCACAATGAAAATCAAATAAAACTGAAATAAAAGTTATGAAGGTGAAAGTTTTAGAAAGTTGTGACATACACAGCCAACGATGCACAACTGGTCCAAGCCATCTCAATTGGTCAAGGTTTAATTTGAAATATGTGTCACAAAACTTTGGAACTTCGAACATTTCAACATACAATTTTGTTCTTTTTTTCCACTCAACATATTAGAAAGCTAGAGCTTGAAAATTCAGATTATGTGTTTACTGTCATCGCTGAAAAATATGATTACAACAGGTTGAAAATCAACACCCATGGTAAATGACAATTCACTCACATCGACTAACAAATGTTGCTGAATATTTGTCAGGAAGACTAAATATTTTAAAGAAAGGGACAGAAAGGTTTCAGATGCAAAAGACATCAAGGGGTAACTAGGAGAACAGACACATGGCATTGAGATTGATGGTCACCCATGATTGAATTGAATGATGGAGTCGACTAAAAGGGCTAAATGGCTTATTCCTGCTACTTTTTCCTATGTTTCCATGTTAAGGAGAATGTGATTTTCCCCGATGGATTGTCCAAGAAGCCCTATTGAATAGTTGTGGTGATTTTCATACTATGAGAAAAAAAGTGCACAATGGAATATTTCTCACTTACATACTTTCCCTGCAATCACTTTTTGATGCTTGATACAATGGGAGACAGAGTGAATGAACATCATTAATAATTTATTTGCCTTTTGAGAACCTACAAATAATATTTTGATTTGGTGCCTGTGGGTGATCATTTGCTTACAACACTGTGGGACATTTTCAATGATCATTGTGTAGCGATCCAACTGCCCATGCTGGCAAAATATAGCCATGGTTCATGTCATAATAAAATGCAGCTCAAATTAAACACTAAAGCTACAAATTTGCATTTATCACATGCTCATTGTTGCATAGTCAAACAGTTCAGAATTCATAATGATAAAATATTCATATATTTTTTTGTTTTAACACACATTATCTCGATATTGTCAATTGTTTACATAATGCCAAATAAACCACTGAAAGGTTAAATATTTGCAGAGCATAAATTTTATAATAAAGGATAAAAACAACAAATCAAAGTGCTGCCTGAATTTGATAAATGAAAGGACCAAGTCTGATGAGGGATTACAAGTATAAATCAATGTACATTTGTATTATGTCGTGTGATCATTAATATAGATCCCAGAGCCATCATTTTGTGCAATATTTGCAAAAATACGTAATTTTATTATTCTGAAGAGATGATATTTTAGGTGCCATGCATTTAACTTGGAAATAGGAAGATGAGGTTTCACAAATGTTTTAGTGATGATAGTATGATACAGTTCAGGATGTCACCATTTGACCCATCTAGCTCTTTGATTTATGTTAGTCAAGTTGTCGGGAGCATGCAGTGAGGTGATTTGTGGTCATTTACACCACACCAATTTTCTGATGTGTGCAACCACACAGAATAAGTAAGGCAAAATATGAGACCCAAGTTAAACTCACAAAACAGAAAGAAATTAAGAGACACAAATACAGGGAGAGTTGAGCAGGCTGGAAAGAGGCTTGTACTGAACACTGGAGTGACAATTTGGGTCAAATCACCAAAATACTGTCTGAATTGAAACAAACTATGAGTTCAAGGACATATCAAATTCTGCACTGATTCCTGAACATTCAAATTAATTAAGTGATAGTCTAAGAAACAAGAACATCATTCTTTATATGTGCAAAGAACCACCGAACCTGTAGTGGATGTTGCATTCAGCAGATTTTTAAGACTTTCCCTCTGCGACCCCCTGCATCTGCCCTCTCCCCCTCAACCAACCCCCACCCACCCACACCTCCGCCTGCCAAAAAGATCTGAACATTGACTTTATGAATAAACATCATGTGGTATGTTGGGCAGAATGTGGGAGATTTTTTTTGGCTCCAAGCTTCGGGTCTTTTGCACATGTTAAGCAAAAGCCACATTCCGTTGTGCCTGGTGCAACTCATTTTCAAGGTCTCCTTGATTCATGGCCAGCATGAAACTGTGAATTGCTAAAAGTCTGCAAAAACATACGTAAGTAATGAGGGACATGCATGTGGCTAGCAGGATGCTTTGCCACCCACCTTGATGGTCAGAGCAATGTATGAGTGACAGAATGCTGAAGTAATGGGCAGCATAAAGCTAAGTCCCATTACTTAAAAGGCTCACCCTCTCCTTAGAGATTAATTGTACACTCGCACATCACACCTTACACACCATCACCTGTCCTCCCCTCAAGTAGCAGGTTGGCTTTTGTGATTTTATTTTGTGTATGCTCTACAATTGTACTCTGCAGTCCAACTCTAGAAAGGACAGAAATCTAGACAAGGATAGATGTGGTTCTGGACTCATCACAGGGAATGTCTTTAATCAATTTTCATCAAATAGAGCGGATGGAGAGAGAGAAGAAAGGAAAACACATTTTCATGGCTCCTTTCAGATGTCCTATGAAACGGAGCAAGCAGGGAAGCAATTTCAAAATATGGTCAAAACCGAAGACAAGGGTTTTGTGTTCCAGCTGCTAAACAGAATTACACTGTGCATATGCTAGTTCTGACAAAACCCAACGCAACTACCTGCAAAAGGTTTGTACTTCTTTAACAGTTTAATACAAAAAAAATTTAAATGTCTTCATTACCCTTAAGCTCCACCATATTCTGGGGACATCCATGGGTCCTATCAGGTACATTATTTGCAAATGTACAGAGTCCCTATCATCATTGAAAAAAGAATTTCGAGGTTAAACTTTCCTTTGTTGGATTTTTCAGTACTTAAGTCAGCATACTTTAGGTTAAGGCATTTTAAGATCTCGTCCAAGTGAACGGATAGAAGCACTTTGGCCAATAAAATATTACTTCATCACAGCTGTCCCTCCATCAGGGCCTAAAGTAACAAGGAGTAAGGGTGAACTAGCCAAAATAACTTTGTAACAGAACTTTAGCCTAATTTTATACACTATACTCATCAGTAATCTGCAAGCAATACGCAACAAAACCTCCCTGTTTTATTTTCAAGAAGACCCTTTGCCTGCCTTTCCATCTCCCAGCTGAAATGTTCCCCAACCACCAAAATGACATAAAAGGTCTTATTTTGGTGCCACAACAGACCGGCCTGGCAGCAACAAGTTTAACCTGCTCAATTCATACTGAATCCCAATGCCAATCTATGTTGGCCTCATTTCCTCTTGGAGTCAAAATGCATTTACCTGCTTTTATGTTGTTCAGCATAGAAGCAGACTCTTCAACCCACCACATCTATGCTGATCATCATGTCTATCTATAGTAATCCCACTTGCCTGCATTAATTCCACTTCCCTTAGTCCCTTGCTTATTCAAGTACTGAACATAGAAACATAGAAAATAGGTGCAGGAGGAAGCCATTCGGCCCTTCGAGCCAGCACCGCCATTCATTGTGATCATGGCTGATCATATACAATCAGTAATATGTGCCTGCCTTCTGCCTACTAGATGACCCCTACACTTATATTACGGTTCCTTTCTCTATCACTTCCTCTGGCAGCTCATTCCAGGTACTGTAATAGCGCCACCTTTGGTTGGAGGATTGTAAATGATTGAATAAACCACAGTACAGCTGTGCAGTCAAGTTCCGGTCAGCAGTGAGTTTACTTGTTATCCTGTGTCTGAACTCAAGATATCACAAATTGACGACGAGGATGGGATCGTCGATTCCCCAGCTTTACGTGTTTGTGTAGATAAGGAATTCTACAGAGACACGGAGAAGGTTGTAGAACTTTTGGTGTCAAGGAAAGCTGGAAATCGGGTCACAAAGTTGAATTCTGTGAGACTGTTAAAAACAAATCTAAAATGGCGGTGCCCATCGGAAGATTGGGTGAGTTCCAGCAAAGCCGGGAAACATTCAGTGCGTACATTGAATGTTTAGAGATGTTTTTTGCTGCAAATAACATCACTGAAGTAGAAGCTTCTGATGCAGAATCAAGACGGTTGAATGAAGCAACTCAAACTAGGAAAAGAGCCATTTTTCTCATTGAAATGGGTCCCGATGTTTATGATACAGTAAAGAATTTATTAGCTCCAGCCAAACCAAAGGACACGCCTTTGAAGGATATTCTGAGGAAGTTAACAGAACATTATGACCCGAAGCCCTTAGAAATAGCTGAAAGTATCGTTTTGGAACAAGATGCCAACTTCCAGAGGAGGATATTAGTAATTTTATCGTGACACTCAAGAGGTTCTCAATTCATTGTAATTTTGGAAATTTCCAAGACCGGGCGTTAAGAGACCGTTTCGTGTGTGGACTGAGAAGTGAGCGGATCCGAAGTAAGCTGATGACGGTGTATGACCTGACCTTTGAAACAGCTTGTAAAACTGCTTTGTCAAAGGATATGGCAGAAAGGGGTTCTAGAGGTCAGGACAATTTCTAGACAACCAGCGGAAGAGTTGAAAAAGCTGCAGTCCAGCAAACTAATGACGGATAAGTCGCCAAAGACGTCAGAGAATCGTTATCCATGGAAGGGTAGCAAGACGACGGCAAAGTCATGCTATCGCTGTTTGGGCTCACATCCAGCACAGTCTTGTCCATTCTTCAAGGCAGAGTGTTACTCGTGTCACAAGATGGGACACCTAGCGAAGGCTTGTCGAAAGGCTAAGCAGCAAAAAAGTTAAACAACAAGTAAGCTGCATTCTGTGGATCAACTGCAGGCAGAGGAAGAGCTTCTCGATATATACACCATCTGCAGCAATGAGCTAGTAAACCGGAAGACAAAGAATGTGTCCGTGCAAGACCAAACTTGGCTCAAACAGTAGAAGAGAAACAGGAGAAACAAAAACCATATCATGACGGAAGTAGAGTAAAGGAAAGGAGTGTTGAGTTGAATCAGAAGGTAAGGGTGAAAAACCATCATCACAAGTGGGTGAAGTGGTTACCTGGAAGAGTAGTGAGAAAGTGCGGACCACGGACATACTTGGTCAAGATGTTTGGAAGTGAAAAGGTGAGAAAAGTACACATTGACCATGTCATGACTATGCAAGTACAGACAGGGTGGAAATCAGACAAATTAGACGAGTCAGATAATTGGGTTACCACTCAAGTACAGGTACCAGATGAACCAGAAATGGTACAAGAAGGTACACAAGTTAGTGAGAGTTTGAATCAGCCTGAAAATGGAGGTTCAAGTGGGGTTGCTATTGAGGGCGTGCAGCGTAGGTTTACTAGGTTAATTCCCGGAATGGCGGGACTGTCATATGTTGAAAGACTGGAGCGACTAGGCTTGTATACACTGGAATTTAGAAGGATGAGAGGGGATCTTATCGAAACGTATAAGATTATTAAGGGGTTGGACACATTAGAGGCAGGAAACATGTTCCCAATGTTGGGGGAGTCCAGAACCAGGGGCCACAGTTTAAGAATAAGGGGTAGGCCATTTAGATCAGAGATGAGGAAAAACTTTTTCAGTCAGAGAGTTGTGAATCTGTGGAATTCTCTGCCTCAGAGGGCAGTGGAGGCCAATTCTCTGAATACATTCATGAGAGAGCTAGATAGAGCTCTTAAGGATAGCGAAGTCAGGGGGTATGGGGAGAAAGCAGGAACGGGGTACTGATTGAGAATGATCAGCCATGATCACATTGAATGGCGGTGCTGGCTCGAGGGGCCGAATGGCCTACTCCTGCACCTATTGTCTATTGTCTATTGACAGTCAAACAAAATTGACTGATGGTCTGGAATCTACGAATGTAGGTCAAAAGGAAGGCTTGACTCGATTAAAAATGAGTCGAAGTAGTTCTAAACAGTCAGAAACTTTTGGTCAGGGAAGATATCCAGAAAGAAGGAGAAACCCAGTGATTAGGTTAAATTTGTGGTTATTTCCTGAAATGTACATATCATTGTATATGCAACATATATGCATGATGCCCTCATTTTATTCAGGTTATATAAAAGTAAACTATCAGACACGATTGTAATAATTTCATACCGTTGGTTATATTCAAAACAAAATGTCCACAAATAATTATTTCTTTAAATTAGGGTTGAAGGAGTTGTAATAGTGCCACCTTTGGTTGGAGGGTTGTAAATGATTGAATAAACCACAGTACAGCTGTGCAGTCATGTTCCGGTCAGCAGTGAGTTAACTTGTTATTCTGTGTCTGAGCTCAAGATATCACAGGTACCAACTACTCCGAGTGAAATATTTACCCCTCAGCATCCCTCTAAATCTCCTCCCTCTCACTTCAACCATATTGCCTTTAATTTTAGACAGCCCAAAATTGGAAACAGACTCTGGCTATCTATCCTATCTGTGCCTCCCATAATTTTATATAACTCTATCATGTCACCTCTCAGCCTCTTTTGCTCCAGTGAAATCATACCCAGCCTATCCAATAACATAAGCCCTCCAATCCAGGCAATAACAATGTAGATCATGTGTGCACTTTCTCTAGCTTTATCGCATCTTTCCTGTAGTGTGCTGACTATAAATGCACACAATACTCCAAGAGTAGCCCAATGAACTTTGCACAATCATAACATGGTATCCCAACTCTTGCATGCAATCTCTTGACCAATGAAGGCAAACATTCCATTCACTATTTTCACCACCCTGTCTACCTGAGGAATTTCTCCATACCCTTTTATTCCTGAATCTTCGACATAATTAACCAGAATTATGCTAAATAGCTCCATAAACATGACATTGGCTTGGGAATGAGCAATCCCCATTGTACAACTGGAAATCTTTTAGAGTTTAAATCTGGAGATGACCAGACAGCTTCAGTTGATAGTGACTTTATATCAGAGTCATACAGCATGAAAACAGGCTCTTTGGCCCAACTCATCCAAGGCTGCACTCATCCATTTGCCCGCATTTAGCCATATCCCTCTAAATCTTTACTCTCCATGCACCTGCCTCAAATACTTCCTCTGGCAGCTCGTTCCAATATAATCGCTACTCTAACTGTGAAAGTTTTACCCCTCAGGTTCTTATTAAATAGAGTCATAGAATGATACAGTGTGGAAACAGGCCCTTCGGCCCAACTCACCCTCACCGGCCAACAATGTCCCAGCTACACTAGTCCCACTTGCCTGCGTTTGGTCCATATCCTTCCAAACCTGTCCTAATCATGTACCTGTCGAACTGTTTCTTAAACGATGGGATAGTCCCAGCCTCCACTACCTCCTCTGGCAGCTTGTTCCATACACCCACCACCCTTTGTGAGAAAATGTTACCCCTCAGATTTCTATTAAATCCTTTCCCCTTCACATTGAACCTATGACCTCTGGTCTTCGATTCCCCTACACTGGGAAAGAGGCACCGTGCATCTACCCGATCTATTCCTCTCATGATTTCGTATACCTCTATAAGATCTCCCTTCATCCTCCTGCGCTCCATGCGCTTAACCTCTCCATATAGCTCACACCCTCTGGTCCTGGCAACATCCTCGTAAATCTTTTCTGAACTCTTTCAAGCTTGACAATACCTTTCCTATAACATGGTGCCCAGAACTGAACACAATATTCTAAATGCGGTCTCATGAACGTCTTATACAACTGTAACATGACCTCCCAACTTCTTTACTCAATACTCTGACTGATGAAAGCCAAAGTGCCAAAAGCCTTTTTGACCACCTTATCTACCTGCGACTCGACCTTCAAAGAACCATGCACCTGTACTCCTAGATCCCTCTGCTCTACAACACTACCCAGAGGCCTAACATTTACTGTGTAGGCCCTGCCCTTGTTTGACATCCCAAAATGCAATACCTCACACTTCTCTGTATTAAATTTCGTCAACCATTCCTCCGCCCACCAGGCCAATCGTTCCAGATCCTGCTGCAATTGTTCACAACCATTTTCACTATCTGCAAAACCACTATCTTTTGTATCATCAGCAAACTTGCTAATCTTGCCCTGTATCTTTTCCCTATCACTTTAAACCTGCACCCACTCATGCTTAATTCCCCCACCCTGGCAAAAAGACTGTGCATGCACCCTATTTATACCCACGTCATTTTATATAGCTCCACAAAATTACACCTCAGTCTCAAGCACTCCAAGAAATAAAAAGCTAGCCTGTCCAATCTCTGCCCTTAGTTCAATCCCAGGTCGGCGGCATGGTGGCACAGCGGTAGAGTTACTGCCTTATAGCACTTGCAGCATGGAAGACCCCGGTTCGATCCCGACCACGTGTGCTGTCTATACGTTCTCCCCGTGTCCTGCGTGGGTTTTCTCCGAGATCATCGGTTTCTTCCCACACTCCAAAGACGTACAGGTGTGCAAGTAAATTGGCTTGGTAAATGTAGAAATTGTCCCTAGTGTGTGTAGGATAGTGTTAATATGCGGGGATCGCTGGTTGGTGCGGACCCGGTGGGCCGATGGGCCTGTTTCCGCGCTTTATCTCTTAACTATCTCTAAACTAAGTCCTAGCAACATCCTCATAAATCATCTCTGATACACATTCATTCACACATGATTCAAGTCTTAATGTATAAAAATACTGATATTTATATGAAATTCATCTCCTTTAAGCATCCATAGCTACATTTACTGAATGTTCAATCATTCCACTGTTCCAAAACACAAAGTTTAAAAAGCAACACATTCCACCCTATCCATCTCCTGTATCTCAGCAGCCGCAATATTCAATGCGAGCAACACATTACTTAGTTCAAAAAACATGATATTCAAATTTTTCCAAGACTTTCATTAATTTCAAAAGGGGTTTGTAATGCAATTGCTATGGTGGTTTATCAATTATTATGCTTTAGAATCTTGTTTTATTAGCGCAATGTTACAAAAGGTATAAAGTTGTCCTTATTTCTGTGGGAAGATTTTTTTTAATAAGATCAACTGATTATATATTTCACTTGACATATTCTACCTTCATTAATTTGGCTAACAAAACTTATTCAAATTAAAAGGTCTCTCGGAGCTTAAAATAAATAAATTATAATGTTGTGCAATGTCAGCAATGATATTTTGTGGAAGTGGATTGCATATTTTTGTTCTCAAGCTGTGCTTTATAGACATTAATGTAATATACTGTATGTATATCATACTAAACAAGCAATGTGAGCAATGTTCACAAATATGTCCTTGGGGAAGTGTGATTGAGAAGGTTCTGGATATCATTCAAAAGCAGTCAAAATATCATGAGCAGAAAATGCACAGACATGAAAATGTCAGGGCAAACTAAAACAGACTGATGTTGAAAGCAATCACACAAACACAAATCTGTCTTTCTGCAAGGCATTTCTACTGCATTTAGACGAGGCTTCTTTGTACACTGAGCATTTTTTGGCCAAACAAACTCTTCTGCATTTTGCGATACAGCACATATTTTGTATAATCCCTGAAATTAAATGTGCCCAGACATCTTCAAGAAGAAAGCTTTCACGTGTGCCTGACATCTAAGCAAGGTTAGGATGAGAAGAAGGGCT
Source organism: Rhinoraja longicauda (assembly GCF_053455715.1). Lineage (NCBI taxonomy): Eukaryota > Metazoa > Chordata > Chondrichthyes > Rajiformes > Arhynchobatidae > Rhinoraja > Rhinoraja longicauda. Next base: position 47,023,383 of record NC_135956.1, on the reverse strand, counting down.
TCAGAACTTGCATTGAAATCTGAAGGCCATTAGAGATGCCCAAAACCATTGAGGGTTAGGACTGCAAGTGCATCACCTAAAACAAAGTTTCATTTTTAAGTTGTTTTTTTACCTCACTGGGTTTTGGGGTTAATTGGGATATCTGAAACATTAGAAAACACATTCTTAAGTTTCCAAACAAGCTACCGAAATACACATTGAGCAGAGCTTCTATTATCCATTACCTAAAGCAGAATGCGATTGGTAACCAAAGTCCACACAGCCATAGCTTAGGGAGATTCAAGTCTATGAGATTTCACCAGCTGAAACAATTCAGCTTGCTAGTAACAAGCACTGTCAAACAATTCTCAGATCAAATTACTCTCAAAATTTTGAGTTAACTAGAGCTGCATTTGCAATAACCCAGATCCTCGTGACAAAATAACAGGTTCTTTTTGGAAGTCAAGCTTCTCGAGGTTCTGCTTAACATGTCATTCCTCAGCAATGTCTGAGAGTTCAGCATGCTCACTTCATTAAGGTTTTCCCATTCCTTCTGGGACTCAGATGTCACTGGCTTGGTCATCAGTGCCCATCCCTAATTGCCTCATTGCTCCTGAACTGAAGCTTTTGCTGGGCCGCTTACAGATCAGGTACAAGTCAACCATTTTGTGATAGTTTAAATCTATGGTCATTTATTTTTCACTCCTCTACTAATGGAACCAGAATCTTCCTGTATACTCTATATAAGCACACACAATTTTATACATCTCAAATAACCTACTCCCTCCACCTCCTCTGTATTAAAGAAAACAATTCCTGTTTATCTCATCTTGCCTCTTGACAGCAATCTGCCAGTCATGGCAACATCCTCAAGCATCTCCTTCACAGCCTCTCAAGTTCAATCACATTTCATGTAATATGGTGGCCAAAACTCCATACAGCATCCAAACTGTGGTCTCAGTAATGTGTATGTATTTTGGCTATCATAATCTCTGCTCTCGTGTTCTGTGCCTTTACAAAGGGAAGTATCCTGTAGGCCTGTTTAAGTGCCTAAAGGACCTGTCCCACTAAGGCGATTTTTTAGGCGACTGCCGGCGACTGTCAAAGTCGTAGCAGATCGCCAAAATTTTATTTTACCCAACGACAATGCCGAGTCAGGTCGAGATTACACCGTCTTCGGAAACATCGCAAAATTCCCACGCTGTCAATGCTTCTCCGGCGTCCTAATTTTCACTGAAATCACTGACAAGTCGATAAGTACTTGAGAGTTTTGAAATATAACATCCTGCCCAGGTTTACTTGAAAACCAAGCTTCATGGTAACAAGGCATAAACTGGATTAACTTCCAGTTTATTAATAGCAGTATTAAGAAATTTAATTTTAAAAGTGGTTAAATAGATTTTTGTAAAAAGTGTGTGGGCATTCTTTGAAAATGTACCGGAGATGTATATTTGGTGTCTGGGTTGCATGTCTGGATTGGGAGCCTACTTTAAATGTAATCGCTGATGGCCATAAACATCGCAAAAATTCCCACGCTTACCTGACCGTCAAACTGTCGCCTCCAATCTACCTGTCAAATGTCCTGATGGTAAATAAATTGGTTAAACACAAGTATTTTATGGTATCTTTAAATGACTTTACTTATTTTAATATTATGTGCTTCTAAATGCATCTAAGAGAACCTAGCGAACCTGGGTACAGCATGCGACAGCGCCCACAATCAGCAACGATACCTGGCGACAAGCCAGCTGTCGCTGAGAAATTTCACTCCGGTTGATTTCTCAGCGACGCGCCGAGATCCACTACGATTCTTGGAAGACTCCTCACGATCATACCCGTGACACCCCGGCGAACTGTCGGCGACAGCCTAGTCACCGGCAGTCGCCTAAAAATCGCCTAAGTGGGACAGGCCCTTTAATGTCCTGCAACATTTAAGGACATGGATATGTGTTTCAAGGTTCTTGGTCCCTCCGAATTTTTTCAGTATCCTCCCATTTCCAATGAATCCTTTCCTTGCTTCCTTTGACCCTTTCCTTTCTTTGGTTATCTATTTGCTCTTTATTTGGCTAATATATTTCTTCTGATTTTCCACGTCAATATCTTTTCATGGCTCCTTTTTATTTTAATTTTTAATTTTTTAATTTCACACCTACGCTTCCTATATTATTCTGACTTTTTGCAACGTTTGTTTGTTTCTGTCTGATGTAACCTTGCCTTTTGTTTGATCATATCTTACTCTCCATGCGCCTTATCTTCCAAGGGCTTCCAGAATTTTGCTGCCCTGCAGCCCTATTTTGTGGGAACATGCTTCTGCTGAATCCATTAAATCTCCTTCCTCCCATGCCTCCCCACTGCTCTAACATCTTAAAATAGCTGCTTTCAGTCCATCTCTGCCATATCACTCCCCAATCTAGCAAAAACAGTATTACACATGCAGTATTGAAAATTCACTAAATTAAATTGCATTCAGAACCACAAAAGTGCACAGCCATTAATATTTTGTCTACCCTTCAAAGTCCACTCGCTAAATCCGGATTATTTTTTTTTGTTATCTGACACTACAAGCAGAGTCAGCAAAGCACACTGCAGTTCTGCCTGGTGTATGGTGCAGCAGTTAAACTGGACCAGCAACTCAGAAGCCCAGACAAAAAAAATCCAAAGCTCAATTCTCACCACGGTAACTGTGGAAGTTCAATTAATGACCTAGAATTTACACAATAAAAATACTACGTGAATAGAAATGACTGCACAATTCTATCTGATTTACTAACATTTCCAGAAGGAATTCTTTCATTCTTACCTAGTCTATTTGTGACTCAACCCAAGAGTAGGGTTGATTCTGAAATGGCCTAGGATGTTACTCGGTTCAAGGGCAATTCAGGATAGGAAATAGGTGAAAGACGAATTAGTTGATGTAATACAAGCTGCACATCATTAAGACTGTGTCAGCTGTGATTCAAGTTCCTATTCCAAAAACCTGAGTTTGAAAATCTAGGCGATAGGTCAGTATCCAGGGATTATTCCAAATCTAACATATACACAACTGATGTCTACTAATGCTAATTCAAGGGCAATACCAAGGGAATGTTCATTGCTAGAGGTGGCATCCTTTAGAAAGGATATTAAACTGTTCTTAGAACTCTGAATATTCATGTGTTCTTCGATTTATAAATGAACCATATATGAATTTCTGCTATTATGCCAATTACAAGTTGAAGTAATGTTCTCAATTTACAAATCTGCTTTTCACTACAGTGAATAGCATGCCATTCTCCACCCATGGCAATATCAAAAAAGAAGTCTGAAGAAGGATCTCGACCCGAATTGTCACCTACTTCTTTTCTCTCGGGATGCTGCCTGACCCGCTGAGTTACTCCAGCTTTTTGTGTCTATCTTCAAAATACCCAGTGTATATTTCACCATACTTTGCTTTATGAAATTTTGCCTCACAAAACATTTTCCAAAAATGCAGCTCTTCAGTAAATCAAGGAATACCTGTAAGCCATCTCATGTTGCATTCCTGAAAAGTAGACCAACTCTCCCCATGCTCAAGCTAATATTAACTCCTCAATCAGCATTACTCAAACATATAATCCAGTTCCGCTTCTGGGATCTTGCTGCATACAAATTGGCAACTGCGTTTCCTACATTATATGAGTAATAACAAATGTAAAACACTGTGACATCTTGAGGTTGTGAATGGCACTACATAAACACAAATCTATCATTGCCTCAATGCCTCACCATGTTTCATGTTTAATGTTTCTCAGGATCCAATAATTAATTTGATTTTTGTGTTACAATGTTGTTCTCTGAAGTATGAGCTTTAAAGATTTGTTGATTCTGACAATGCAAGCGAACTGCATTAGCATCAGTTAACACCAGTTGTGTACATGTTTGACTTGCCATAATCCCTCCTAGTAATTTACTATTCACTGATTAAATATAAAAAACTATTCTTCTTATAAAAATGATAGGCAGAAATAAAAACAGAACAGAAATAATAGATAGAATAAATTGTCAAGATTTATACTTAAATTTGATTTAAATCCCTTTTTAAAGTTACTCCAGTAATATGTTGCCATTCAACTAAAATTTCAGTGTATGAATTGGGTGTACCTATGATCGTGAACATACATACTTTTATAGAAATCCTGAAAGTGATAGAAAATAATCTGATTTATTTTAAGTAGAAGGCAAAATCGGGCCGTGCAGGGCTGGGGAACGATAAGATTGGAGGCATTAGAGGGTAGAGGGCCGGAATTTATTTTAAGTGTCCATTGAATTATTTTAAATGATGTACCTTTACAGACATATGTATAAATGGTGGACATGAATGATGCCATCCAAATACATTGCTTTGTACAAAGATACTTGGAAAGCTGGTCTTCTAATTTGTTTGAAATGAATTGAGGAATTTACGTTTCTAACATAATGTACAGCCTCAGAATTCTGTCTTGAGGTCACATGGGGATTTACATAGATGCACATTTGAGTCGGTTCCATTGTCGCAGGAAAGACAGAAAAGAATTTAATCAAAATCAAATCCAGACAGTTTTGAATTAAATGATGTGCGATTCATTAATTTCAAAACAGTAACAATTTTATATTAACTTAATTCTACAACAATGTAACGTGCAAAACCAAAATATGTAACCATGAAACCCATTGCATGATTGATTAATACAACTCTGAGGCTGTATATTATAAATAATCCACTAAAAATAAGTAGGTTATAAACTTTGACAAACTGCATAGAATTTGTTCAATTCAAATCCAGGAAGCAATAAAGATGCATTCTTCAGGACTATTTAATTGCTAAAATGATCGAGATATTCCACATGCAATAAGAAAGAAATAATTCACCTGAAGAATTTCATCAATTTATTTAGAGCTTGGATAATTAGCTATGCATAAGTAATTTAATAAATAGTGATACACATTTTGAGTAAGTTCCTTTGTTGCACGGGAAGTAGGTGTATAGAAGCTAATTAACAAAAAATTGAGACTGTTTCAAACTTAATGGGTGTCATATCATTTAGTTCAAAACTAGATTTGATTTTAACCAGAATTCCGTACATCTTGGCTGAGAATGTTTTCAGAACTCCTTTTAATGGCTTGCATACACTAAAAAGTCATAAAATGCACATGTGTGAAAGCCACCTTAAGCCACACATCCAAGTAAAAAATAAAGAGACAGATCAAAGAACCAAATGTTGTGTGAATTGTTTTGCAGCCTCCAAGGCTGACTGGAACTTCCAAGTCCAGAAATATAAACCTGAAAGCATCATGCTGTTAAAACAGATCATGTCAGCTGGACATCACTGCCCTTTACAACAAAAACAAAACCCTGTAAATGTTAAATCTGAAATATGAGTAATGCTTGATCGAGAAGATTTTGAAAGTCAATGAAAAGCCTTGACTTCCCTGACATGAAGAGAGCAAAACAGAGACTTGTAAATGTTACTGCAAACACAAAATGATTTTTCTCAATTCGGATTTATGCAGCATTCAGCCCCACTACCATTCGAGATGCCCAATTTCCAACAGTGTTAGTATTTTGTAAAATAACACACTCACGTTAATAAGGCAGCAGTCTGCCAAAATGTTTTAATTTCTCGAGTGGTATCTTGACACTATTTTCTTGCAGGCATTTAGCTTTTGTTTTTACAAACTGCAACAGCAATGGTTACAATGCTCTTTTTCTTAGACTAGCTTCATGCTGAATCACTAGACTTAACAAGACAACAAGTTAGGAAACAGAAAAAGCTTCTTAAGTTCTGCCGCACTCTCCTTCTGCTAAGGTTGCTTTCAAATATTTTAATACAAAGCTTGCTCGGTCCATTTTACTGCCCTCTGCTTTTAATTCCTTTTCATAATCGTTTGTGCTTAAATTGCAAATTGGCCTATTTCTTTTTGTTGAATGCTTCCTAAGTTCACATTCATTTGACTAGGTAGCACAATATTCTGTAAAATTAAAGCAACTCATCATCTCTTGCATAAAACATTCAATTGATGCATTTTGATGTAATAATTACTCCTCAGAACTGCTGACCCTCACGAAAACATCTCAAAAATTTATTCTATAATCATTTCCCATGGATCTCAACATACCATGGATATTTTTGTTCCCAGCTCTACGTTATGATTGTCAAAGTGTTCAGGGATTCTGAATAGTGCTGTAAATTACTTCTTTGTAAGAGCTGTTTTTACTGGATTTTATGCACTGTACCACTATATCGGCATTGTTCATGGTGGGATCAAGACCACATCATTGTCGGTATCTAATGTTAGCTTGTTCCTCAATAACTTGAAAGAGTTTGCTGTCTTGGTGGACCAGTGTTCCCTTACTGGAGATATCTGGTTTCTTCCATTGCCATCCTATGCTTACGGCATGTCACTTTTAATTTCAATTCACAACAATCCTCGTGAAAGCAACCTGTTGAATCTTATAAGAACTGAGAGATTATACTCATTAGGAAAGATTGATCAAGATATATATTCTCCCTGTGGAAAAGAAACTACACAGGTGATCTGATAAGAGTTTAACATTAAGATAAATACAGCGAAGATGCTTCCATTTTGTGGGAGTCCATGTTTGGGACTGAATCACTTATAAGAATTATTAATAGATCTTTTGGAATGTTCAGAAAAAAGCTCCTTTCAAAGTGCTATCCAATCACAACATCAAAAGGCCTGCAAGAAGGAACATAATCGGAAACTTACTCAGATTTTAAAGATCATCTTAAAAGACAAAAAAGTAAAGATGCAGAAGTTTGCAAAGAGGTAATTTACCAGGCGGAAGAAAACAGGTCTGCCAAAAGTCGAGTAATGAAAACAAAAAGTAGCAGAGGCATGAATGTGGATTTTTGCAGCAGATGTATTGTATTGTATAGCTGGGACAACCACAAGTGACGTTACAAAGATGGAAATAGACAGCAGAGTGGCACAAATCATTTTGAGTTAATCACTATTACGAGGAGTGGTTGGGGTGCATAGTCGAGAGACATTTACAAACCAGTTGGATAAACCATAAACGAGAAGCAAATCAGAGAATAAACTGAAGGGAAAAGGGCTGTAAGAAGGCACGTGCATATATGGAGCAGGAACTTTTTCTGTGTTCTATATCTTACGTAATTCTTTGCAAATCTTTTTTGGTTTCCTAGCCTTTTTCACACCATCATCTCACTGCAGCTCCATAAAATACTCTGATCCCCGAATTAACCATCATCTGAAAACACTAAAGCTTACCTGGGATCATTCTACCAGCATACCCCTCCAGTACATTGCCAAATCACAGGCCAGGTAGCATCTTCCTCCAGCATTTTGTTATTTTACTCAAGATTACAGCATCTGAAGTTCTCTTGTGTCGCTACCTCACCAAACCATCTGATTTTCCAAGCGAGCTCAGGCAAGTTATTCAACAATGGAAAATGTCCCAACTGAACGTGACAACACCCATTGGCTATATAAATGCAAGCCTTTTATATCTATTCACTGAAGCTGGATTTATAACAAAACACCCTAAATTATCAATATATCAAAGCACATAATTTTTGCATGATTGCCCCCCGCGCTTCACCTGGACTTGCTCTTATTTCTCTCCTCTCCTTCCCCTTCCACCCACATTCCTTCACTATTTGCAACTCTTCAATCCTTTTTTCTCACACCATGTCTTTTCATCTCTAGGCTTAGTCCAACCATCTGCCTATCAACAAATCTTCCTGTCAGGCTTTGTTCTGCCACTCCCCTCGCCCTATAATCAGTCTGAAGAAGGGTCCCAATGCACAAAACATCACTTATCCATGTTCTCCAGAGGTGCTGAGTGGGTCCACTCAGCTACTCCAACACTTTATGTCTTCTTTCGTAAACCGCCATCTGCAATGCCTTGTTTCTGCACACAATTTTTACCATTTTATGCTAACAGGCTAAGAAACTAGTTGAATCTCCCATCACATTACAGATGATATTATTTACATATAGTAACATCAAATAAAGCAACTAGTCTTACATAAAGAATGATTTTAGTGTTATCTTCAGCAAGATGAAACATTCGTCATGTTGAACAGCATTCAAGAACAACAGCACTGCAATCATTTAAATATTCTTGGGAATTCTCTCAAAGTACTTCACAAGAGTGTCAGAAGAAAATGTCACAACAAGTCACATAATGTATTAAGACATGTAAACAAACACTGGATCATAGTAGTGGGTTTTGATGAGCAACATAGAAGAAGGAGAGGATTAAAAAGGAAATTTCAGAGTGTAAGGCCTGGGCAATTGAAGGCACACCTACCAATCATGGCGAGGTGGAGAGCAATGGAATTAAAACAGTTTTTCATGTACTATTCTACTGACTTATCTCTGGAAATAACTCCTCACATCATTTTAAAAGGCATTCTGAGGTTATTTTGCCCCATATTCAAGAACGGTCAGATGTCAGAAATGTTATTAGAAGGGTCTCGACCCGAAATGTCACCCATTCCTTCTCTCCAGAGATGCTACCTGACCTGCTGAGTTACTCCAGCATTTTGTGATACCTTCGATTTGTACCAGCATCTGCAGTTATTTTCCAGCACATGTTATTTTGAGAAGTGTGTTCCTCCTCATATGTCGCTTTCTACAATTGTGTAACGCTCTCATGAAAAAAAAACCTGCAAGATTCAACAGATTAACTGTTTTTTATTATATATGATATACCTGTGGGTTAGAGTTCCAAGCAAATCATTCAATCAAAGCATTTAGATGAAGGGATGTGTCAGGACAACAGCAAAAGAGTAATAAACAGTTATCAGAACAAGTTGGATTACTGTCATTCAATTGACTACTAGATCCCTGTTATTTTACATAGACTAAGCTTAAGAATGTATCAGATACTAGACTTTCATTATAGTTAAGTCACTTCATCTTGAAATTTTCCATTGGTGTCAGGATGATGAAGAATCATGTGTCAAATTGATATTGGTATGGCACGGGAGAACATCTTTGACCTTGAAGCAGGATCTGTTACTTTAAGAAGTTTTAAGTACAATTCTATGGACGTGTAATATTGACGGATAGTCAAGAGCTGCCAATTTCACTCATAATCTCAAACAGCACTCAGGAATTTTAAGCCTTTAACTTTGGTTAAAAACAACAGTTCCAGCAGAACAAAACCCCAGCGAATTCAACAGTTTGAGGACAATGATTGTAATTGGATCAAAACGTAAAGTGTCTGCTCTCACCCAGTCTCGTGTTGCCTTGCCATTTCCTCAATCTGCTACGGTTTATTCAAGTAACAACCATTTTAGAGATTGAGAGTCCAGCCCAATGCTATTCTTTCATAAAACAGAATAGGCATTATAAATCAACAACCTGATCTCACCATGAATTGGTGTTAAAAAAACCTTTATACACCTAGTACTTGTGAATATGATAATAAGCTCGACTTGACTTGAGGGTCCACAACAAAGGATCTACAAACCTGTCCTCATTAATGGTCAGTGGTGGAGGGAGTCAATAACGTCAAGTACCTGAATGTGTGTATATCTCTGAAGATCTTTCCTGGACCCAGCACACTGATGCAATCATAAAGAAAGCCCATCAGCACCTCTACTTCCTTAGAAGATTGAGGAGGTTCAGTATACTGATGAATATTCTCTAGAACTTCTGCAGGTGTACGGTAGTGAGCATATTGACTGGTTGCATCATGGCATGGTTCACTATTTGAATGCCCGGGAAAAAGGAGATTACAAAATGTGATGGATAGTGCCTGGTCCATCATGGGTACTGACCTCCCCACCATCGAAGGGATTTATAGGAGACGCTGCCTCAAAAAGGCAGCCAGCATCATCAAGGACCCACACTACCCTGGCCACAATCTCATTTCACAATAACCATTGGGAAGAAAGTATAGGAGTCTGAAAATCTTGACCTCCAGGTTCAGGAACAGCTTCTTCCCAACAGCCACTGGGCTATTGAACATCACAAACACCAACTTGAACTTTTATTTGGTTGTTTATTATGTTGTCTATTGAATACTGTGTTTATAAACCTGTTGTGCTGCTGCAAGTAAGAATTTCACTGTTCCGATTCAGTACATATGACATAACCACTTAGCTCTTGACTCTTAAATATTTGTCATGTCTTATCATTTTAATCACTCCACTTTTAAACTATTTTTGTTGCAAACTCTGGCAATTTAAAATCATCGTTTAGTAAAATGGTTCTGTTATAAGAGACCCTTTGCAAAGAGATATGAAAAAAATCTATGCTTCTGAAATCATTTCTGATACTTGCATGACATATTTGATAACCAATGGCAATGGCGGCTCCATACATTTAACCATTATTGGCTGATAACCATATAGAAGTCTGAAGAAGGGTCCCAATCTCAAATGTCATCCATCTTTTTTCTCCAGAGATGCTGCTTGACCCGCTGAGTTACTCCAGCACTTTGTGTCTTTCTTTAATCAGATAGAAATGTTTGGTGAGCTAAACCATGAATGATGTTCAAGAATTATTGACTGCCTGCAACACTAAGCCACAAGCAGAAATCATGTATTACCTTCCATTTAATGAGCTCATACTACTTGCTTCTGTGCCACTGTAAGCTCGCAAACATCTCGTGTACAAACTAACAGTTCATCACAATAGTTGGCAATTAGCTATAGTAAGATACCTTTCAGTTAAATATCGTCAAAATGGTAAATTTAGACACCAATCAACACTGAACTGCTATCTTTTTCATGTTACTGTGGTTGAACTACCTCGACTTCGTCTTCGGAAGGTGATATCCAGGGACAACTGCTTAGATTTTTTTTTGCAAATTCTACCGATTTCCTTCACAAAATCAAAGCAGACTAAAATTGCCCTGCAGCAAAGTCTGCTGATCTGCTAACAACCAACAAATTTCCTTTAGTATTTAAAAAAAAAGCATGCAAATTAAGGAGGCTGAAGCATGCTTTCAGCTACTGCTGTAATATAGTAGCTATTCATCACCTGGAGTCATAACCCACTAGGTCCTGTCCTTAGCATATTCTAATGAAGCCTATCATGCAAATTAGACTGACCTTTTCTTTGCATTCCGCAAGTTCAAATTTATGCAAGGAGTATATATAGTTTGCCAATACAAACTAGCCAAAGACTGCGTAATTACAGTAATCAATTAGTAGTTAGTGTCTCTCTGCTCATTTTCAGCTAATGTCAAGCAAGCCATTTTGAAGAGAGCCCGTCCAGACAGCTTATCTTTCATCGTGCTACAAAGGATGAACAGAACTTAACATCTGTCAATTCGTTCAAAATGGCCATCCAACTGATGAGATTAGCTTGTATTTATCAAGATTCAAAGAAGATAGCACATTTCTGACCAAGACTTACAACTGCCTTAACTGTGAAATGAAACATTAATATTTAAGTATTCAAACGCATGAATTTCTCCCATGAGGAAGCTGTGAATATCAGCAAGATGAGGCAAAACTTAGGTGCACTTTACAACGGATGAGTAAACAGGGCATACCCTCTGCTTGTTAACAGTCTATTTTGCAGACAGTAATGGATAGGAAACATTACTTCTGCTGGTAATTAAAGTAAAACTAATACTGTCTCTTGGATGGGGATTTTTGGTAGGGAGAAACCATTTATCACTAACTCAGAGTCTTCACTCCAAACCTGGAATGAATTATACACTTAGTGCAAACCTTTGCTTCGTTTGCTTGGTACCCGGTGGAACAGAAATTCATATTTTTTTCCCTTTCATTTTGGTTTCATTAATTTTTTTTCCAATTCCATCTTTACTTCTGCAGTAGAAAGACCTTCAAGTGTTCATCTGTATCCCCCAAATATTTTTAAAAGTGGGGGGGAAAGTTTGTTATTATTGATTTGTATAGTTTTCCCCCCCAAAAAAGACCTGAAAATTACAAAAATCAAAAGTTGAGCTTGCTCAGATCAATTTATACTAGTGTAAGTGGTAATTCCAGAGCAATGAACACTAATAATCAGTTATAAAAAATGGACTGGATTGGCGTACTTAAAGCATCTATTTAATAATTTAACAGAATTAATGTACAATTCTCAAATCCCCTGCTGTGCAAGCTAGGCTAAAGATTCGGGGCAACGCAGAGAGCTAATTGTTCGCAATTCAGCAGCACAAATTCTCATGTCCTTTATTTGCGTACATTAGACTCTCACTCATATCAAACCTTAAAATGTAGAATTGCTCTGCAATAAATTACAGCAGGCACAGCTTTGAGCTCCTGCCAACAAACTCCCAGCTTTTGAATGCTTGCAGCCAAGTTCTATACACAAAGAATCCTACAGAATATTTCAGTTGGTCAAAAAAAGTCAATGCTATGTTATAAAAGTACTCAATTTCTCCATTTTGATGGTTCTATTTATTAACAAAAGCCAAAGTACACATTTCAGAAAACATACTTCACATTGCTCCAGAGTTAGTAAATTCACCTTTCATTTTTAAACACAGTAGCTTTGTCTATCACAAGTTCCGTGAATCTAGAGACCATTTGAAAGGGAGATCTTGTCAGGTCTCACACTGTTTCCTCATCTTAATGAGGTGACATTTGTGAGTAAGTTTTGTGCACAGTCAGAAATTCTAATTGTTACTTCAATTACCCCATGGGATGTGCATGGAGATTAATAGAAGGAAAATACAGGGCAAGTATCAAGGAAAAGGTATTTATTCCAGAGATTTATCATTCCTAAATGGAGAAGGGGCAAAATAAAATCTTAGGGTTTGTTCAAAATACAATTAGGTGGTAGGATGAAAGTTAGTGTGTTGGAACGATGAACTTCAAAGGGTTTAGCTTTTTTTTCTACCTTTGACTTTTTTTTGTGTTCTTTTGATAACTGCATGAGGCAATGGAACACATAGCCTTTTTTTTAATACATTAACAGCGTCCTCAGCTCACAGTATGAGTTCCTAAAGAGTTCTTGCACATAGTTGTTCACATTATTCAGTACTCAAGTCTGAAGATGGGTCTCGACCTGAAACGTCACCCATTTCTTCTCTCCAGAGATGCTGCCTGGCCCACTGAGTTACTCCAGCCTTTTGTGTCTATCCCAAGCTTGAAAGTTCATCTGTAGTCGTTTATACTAAATATGCGTAGAAAGCGAACTTTGAACAGTGAATTTTTCAATTGTAAGTAACCCTTACCTCCTGCATTCCTCTCTCTCCTTCCAATCCACGAATGGTTCTCCCATTTCCATACACCCTCCAGACCCCATCACTGATATTCGCACCCCCAACTGGTTCCATCCTCCTCCTACCCACACTTCACCCATGGTTTCCCTTCCCCTAACTGGTTCCTTCTGCCCTTCTTCTCTCCCTTAATTATTCCCACTGTCATCTTGCTTATTTACCAGATTCCACCACATAGCCTTTGTGTCCCTACTTATCACCCCTCAGCAGTCTCCACCTTCACCCACCCATCCCTCCACCCACCTTTCTTTTTTTTACCTTGTCTGTTTCCACCCATGACCCTCTTGCCTCTGTGTCTCCCAACTCCACTCCTCCTCTTCCTGATATGGCTCCTTCTGCCCATCATCTCTAACCCCTCTTTGGTCCACCTATCTCCTCGTGACCCCAGTCTCACCTCTCTCCCTCTCTTCTTTATACCGGCCATCTTCCCTCCCCACTTTCAGCCCTGGGGCAAGGTCATGACCTGAAAGGGTGACAACACGTTTCCCCCTCCACAGATCTGAATTCTTTTTCCTCTTCCAAAAGCTTGCTAAATTCCTTTAACAATTTGTTTTGGCTCCTGATCGCAGCATCTGCCAACACTTATGTCTACACTTAAAAGGTTACAGCTGTCATTTGCATGTTTGGTTCCACTGAGAGGTCAATTATAATATTTAAATTTAATGGGGATGGTCTTCAATTTCAATAAGATGAAGTAAAACTTTCTTTTCCATGAGGTCTTCTTGTTAACTTCAGGGTGTCTTTGCACGTTACAGCCAATTAAGTACATTTGAAGTTGAGCACAACAAACTCATACAAAGACCACAATCGTAAGGTAATTTATATAATTAAAATAAATGTCTTCCTGTTCCACAAATAAATAGGCTGAAATGTTGGGGTTCATCTTGAGGACTCTCAAAGCTGCAGAAGATTTAAGAGATAGTAACTCTGAGACTCAAAAAATGAATTGCAACTACAGTTCTGATATTAGCAATACATAACATGGACCAAGAAGCAAAACATGCTTCTGAATGCCACAGTGAGCAATTTGGTCTCACCCTATCATGGATATTCATTTTGTTCTACTCATCTCTCTTCGACTTCTTCTTTTAAAATCGAACTAATTTTCTTTATTTCACAGTTCTGACAAAGGGTCTTGAACTTGAACTGTTTCTCCTTCCACATGCATTGCCTGCTCTCTGGGGTGTTTCCAGCATTTTCTGTACTTCTGAGCCTGCAGCCTAATCTCAGTGCTGGTGCCTACCAATGCAAATGTTCAACCACTAAGTCACTGGTGGCAGCATCGCTGGTACAAGCCATTCTATGTGCAAACAATTCATGACCCAGAGAATCTCTTAACCTGTACATGCTAAATGGCTTGCATCTCTGAACTGCGTGTATTTCTGTTTAGTCACCTTGAGTCCATCAGTGATAAACAGATAATACATAATTTTGTGGGAAATCCTATGGTAAGATTTGAAGAAAAATATTCAGGGATACATTTTACTTTTACATGTACAATTTATTATAATCTGGATTATATTTTAATTTAGTTTAGAGATATTGCATGGGTTCAGGCCCTTTGGCACACCTAGTCCACGCCGACCATCGATCACCCTCACCATCGACCATCGGGCGGCATAGTGGCACAGCAGTAGAGTTGATGCCTCACAGCGTCAGAGACCCGTGTTCGATCCTGACCTCGGTTGCTGCATGTATGGAGTTTGTACTTTCTCCCAGTGACTGAGTGAGTTTTCTCCAGGTGCTCCCACATTCCAAAAACCTGCAGGTTTGTAAGTTAATTGACTTCTGTAAATTGGCCCTAGTGTGTAGGATAGGACTAGTGTATGAATGATTGCTGGGGACGCGGACTCTGTGGGCCGAAAGGCCTGCTTCCATGCGGTATCTCTAAACTAAACTCCCATTCACACTGGTTCTATGTTAGACTCACTTTATCGTACACTCGTTATACACTAGGGGAAGTTTAGAGGTCAATTAACCTACAAACCTGAACGTCTTTGGTTTGTGGGAGGAAACTGGAGCACCCGGAGGAAACCAATGCAGTCAAGGGAGAACGTGCAAACTGCACACAAACAGCACCCATCGAACCTGGGTATCTGGTGCCGTAAGAAAGCAACTCTACCAGCTGCGCCACTGTGCTGCCCAAATATTGCGACGGAGTGCCTGGAAGTAAATTCAATATAATCAGATACACACTTGATGGAGAACTTGAAGGATATGTTCAGACAGGACTAGTTGAATCACACTTTCCAAGTGTCAGATTAGTTATCACAGACCAAATAGCCTTCAATTGCACTGTATGATTGAAGTAAAGTACTACAATTTACCAATTTTATAATTGTATTTTCCCAATGCAAATATAAAAAAGAATCTTCAGCAATTTTCTGTAGAATTGCATTTCTCAGACTGTAGCATCAATGACTTAGGCGCCGTGATTAAACTCAATGTTATGTACTCACAGAATTAATGACTGGCAACCTTTAATAATAAGGGAAGCTAATAGGACCAATGCCATAACACAATCAATATTGTTTGCTACTTTCTGGCAGTAGTGCTGAAACATTTTCATTCTTCCCCTCCAAAGACTGAAAGCTCATCAGAAAAATTACTTCCATAAAAGAAAACTAAAAAATAGTGGTTGTAGCAATATTAAATGGCCATTTATCACCTCAGAATCCTATTAACGCATTCCAAGATGATACTTAAATTCAGAGCAATCACATTTGTTTTATTTTAATGGGTCATTAATTAATCTAAGGGAAACCAAGGCTTTTTTTTTCATATAAACTGATCAATTTGTTAAACCTTCTTCATAACATTACATGATCAATGAATTGCAACTTTAACAGCATGGTGAATTTATTTGTGGCTTTTCTACATTGTGTGGAATGGGTCAGCGAACACTGTGTCAAACGTACAACTCGTCAATACTGACACGAGGCCAAACAGCAGGAAGATAGCTCTTTTCATTTTTGTCAAACTGTGCTGTGACAGGAATCAGTGACAGTTACCGAGAGGGGAAAGACATGAAGCAACTTGAGCAAAGAGTTGGGGTGGGGGGGGGGGTGGAAAAATTATTTGCAGTACATTCCAAAAGCCTAAGGCTAATCGTAGTTAAGCCGCAGAGAATCAATGGACGGGGCCTTATGGAACAGTTTTTCTGACTTGGATCCAAGTGGCAGCTCCCACCGAAATGCTGAAGAGACGAGAAGCTGGACTAATCACTGCTGCACTTCCAGGGAATAATGCTCTTATGATAAACATTTGCGACAATTTGTGACCATAGTGCTGTTACAACACTAATTGTGCATGAAAGGTGACCTGCAGCAAAGCAGCAGAGTTCAGTTTCGATAGGCCTGGCTCTCATGTAAAAGGATGATTACTTGTGACAGAAGACATCCATGCATCAACCATCCTTTAAGCTTTGTGACATTACTTTCCGCACTGTAACATGATGCAGTAGTACAAGTCATGTGCCACCAGTGCAATAGTGGTGTGCTTAAAAACAAATGCCCAAATTGAAGTGAATAAAAGATTAACCATTTTGTGTCTATTATACACAAAAAAGCAGCATTATATATTTTTAAAATATTCAATCCATTTCTAACCAATTTAAACAGGATCATTATTCATGAATTAATAGTATGCGGACTATGCAGAATGAAATGAGATTAATATCAACAGCTATCAAGGTTGTAAGCAAGAGACTTTTATTTGATATGCCCTATACTGGTGGTGATTTAACATATGCTGTGCACACTAAGATTTGGCTAAAGCAAAAGATATAAGGGTCTGCAACCAACATGCACCACGAGATCTCCAGGGAAATTCAAAGTACTGTATTTGTCTACCATGGTCCTTTAATGACTAATGGCTACCAACCTTCAATTAAACCTTGTGCACAAAATCTGTCTTTGTTGTTAAAAACTCTTGGCACCATACATCATTCCTGGCTATTCCTGAAGGACATTTCGTATGTGGGGGAAGTAAAAGTGAATGAATTTATAATGGTCTTACAGCCCAATAATAATCTCAAGTCAGAGGTTATAGCGGGCAGTAGCCACCTGAGAATAATGCTGCTTGAAAACCAAAATAATGGTTATACTCTATTACATATAATCAATGTTGGGCTGGCACAGTATTACAGGACATGGGGAAAGGTCCATTGCCAGTGACAGTGAAATGGTTAGTATGAACTAACTTGGCCACAAATGAGGTGTTAAAAAAAGAGAACAGAATTAAGAGAAAATCTCAAGCAGTGAAAGGCTGGTCCTTTTTCCGTGTGTACCACAGAACACACACAATAGCAACCACCGTTCCTCTCTTGACAACAGACTGCAAGTGTCAAACTTTGTGGGGTAAACCATTTGTCATCTTATCTGTCCTTTAGAGAAAGAGGTATGCTGGTCAGGCATTTTAATATTGATTTCTAAAGTAATGCTATCATTTTGCACAGGACGCAGACTGGCGGAGTCATTAATGGGAGACAAAAGGTAAATACTTTGCAGAATAAAACTGGATACTTACAGAATTATTAAAATCATAAACAGAATTTTGTTCTAAAAAAATATTAGAATTCTGAACCAGGCCACCTCTTTGAAATGAAATTAAAGAAACAAAGTGATCATGTTTGCTCAGGTGCCGTGTAAACATTTAAAATATTGTCAGAGTTTTCAGTGGAATCACATGCTGTTATTTAGAATGCCTGTGTTAGACATAATACTACTTTGTCACTTCTGTTTAACAAACTTAATTTGATTATTTTATAGTGGAAAGAATAAGTGAAAGAATATATAATTGTTTAATCTCTCAATTATTGATTATTATTATTGATTATGATTATTGAATTATCACAATTATGAATTATTAAATATGATTGATTATTGCACATTTATTGTGGTGGTGTTGCATTAATATGTCTGTAAAGCTGCTGCCAATAAGATTCTCATCGTTCTGTTCCAAGTACATATGACAATTAAACACTCTTGACTCTTGTTTGCTTTATGTTTCTTGGGAGAGGTGGGGTTTGGACCCGACAAACAATAAAAGTATAGATAATCATTATTATGAGAAATAAGTGAATTATTTTGCAGTTAAACAATATTACCCAAAATAAACATACCCAGCGACAGCTTGAATTAATCATGGTAAATAGAACTTAAAAGACCAGTTGCTTAATCAATGCCCGGCTCAACTCTTATCTGGCATCAAATCGCTCTGAGCATTCAAAACAAGTTCTGCTATCTGCCAGCTCAGACAAGCCCAGAGTGCGACAAAAAGGTGGCACAGAGAGAAGGGAAGGCCAGATAATTACAGAATAATTTGTGCACTGACAACACAGCCTGCATGAAATCAGAGCTTGGTCATTGATGGAAATCAATGGTTAGTATCATTCCAAGATTCATGCTTTATTAATCATGTTTGGGTGCTCCTCCCAGAAAGGCAATCCTTGCAAACTGGCTTGACGCTAGGCAGCGGAAAAACTGAGACAAACCAACTCGCAAGTGTTCAAACTTTGCAGTACGAAGTTGCGAGACGATTAAGGAACTGAAAAATATACAGATAACTTTGCAGGTTCATTTAAATACACTCTTCCTTTTATTACAAAATATTCTGTCAGTTCTGGGTACACAGTGAAGAATTTACCACTCTGGTGTTCCTAGAAAACTATTTTTTTCAACCATCAAGCACAGAAAAGTTGAACTGTTGTAGATTTGCTCATAATCTGCTCGGAAATCCAGTAATTTAAATTAACTTTAAAACGTAGCTTGTCCAACAGTAAAACTGGTGACTAATTGTCAATTAGACAATGATGCAAGCTTTAAATTAATATTATTCTCTTTTCATTATTCTACAAAACTAAATGTTTATTCAAGATCAAATATTTGGATTTTTTTAAGTTACAATGGCTGACCTTTTTCGTCTTTTATTATTTTACGATTGCCTTTCAATTCTGGTGGAAGTTACCATTTGCCCATCAATGACCATAACAGCACACACAATAAAACTCAATGTATAAAAAGGACGTAAAATAAACTGAAGGAGAAATTCAGTCAGTGTTCTTCCTTATTTCATACCAATCATACTTAAGGCATTAGGCGAACAAAGCAAATGAAAAATACCAACAGATGAAATGACAGTTATCTGCAAAAACTCATAAATGCTCTTTCTGAACAATTGCAATAATTGCATTTCATCCTGTCATTTTGCATATAATTGCTCACTACAGTGTTTTTCTTCAGAGAAGCCATCAGTTCCCCACAGTGCCTGATGCCAAATATGAAGAAAACATTCTATAATCGTAGATCTGAATTCCAGATAACTACTCAGAATAAGAATTTGACCCACTAAATTTTTTTTATAAACATGCTGCTTGCCCAAATTGGTCCGTGAATATAACTGGGTTACCTTTATAAAAATTATGTAACCTTTGAGAAGATACTCGTACTAAAGCAAATACAAACATAAAATATATGAACATGCCTACATCAGCTAATCTGCTCCCCAAACCCTCACTCACGTCATGGTTACCTCTAGAATATTCCAATGCTTCCCTGCGCCACTTTGCTTATGCCACTCTCTGTAAATTGAGCTCATCATAAACTCTGCCTGCATACTAACTTGGGCCAAGTCCAATCACTCTCTAGGTCACACACTGGCTACCAAAAATTCCTGGAAATAAATATGACCAACAATTTGGCCTGGTCCAACACCTTGATGCTACCTGGTGACTTGCTTTCTCACCTTTTCCATAGCCTTAATATTGCTTCATGGTCCAGAACTGGCATCACTCCAAATGTAAATAATCCACAGATAGCCCAGGTATAGTACTTTTCATTTGGTATTTGATGACTCTTGCAACACAATAAAAAAGCTGATTTTTATTCCCTTAAGCCACCTCGCAGTTTGCTATATCTTTAATGGTAATCAAATATTGCATGAGATTTTGTTTTAATCTATTGCCCTGAACAAGTACTGCCTGCATGTTCAATCAAGAACATTTTGCCGTTTCTATTTTGGACAGTCGCAAAGAGATACGGAGAAATAAAAACACAGTAAAGGAATTGGGACATTATTTGCTTGACCATAATTCCATAGTTCTTTGAATAAAGCAGCAGTCTGAAAGGAACATATTCCAAAGTCTCAACTGCGTTTCCTTCCAAAATTTGACAGTCGCTTGTGTTTAAAAGAAATGCAAAAATCCTGCCTTTTCCACTTTAAAAGATGTTTAATGCCAATGTTTAATCAATGGCTACAATACCAGTGACTGTTTCTTCAAATGCAGGTGAATTTTGAGGTAATCTGAGCCTTTGCTTTTCCCCAGAGATTACTAAAGACTGCTCAAGAATCCTGGCAACAGCACTCACGACTATCTCAATCATGTGTAGTCAGCTCGTTTACCTGACCATGCTACAGTTTGTCACAATAAATACATCCTACTTAACATTTTAACACCCCATCGCATTCCAATACCAACCTTTCTGTCCTTGGCCTGCTCCATAGCCAGAGTGAGGCCACTGGCAAACTGGGAGAACACCACCTCATACTCTGCTTGGGTAGATTAAATTGAATCCTACAATTTCAAGTCATGCACCTCCACCCAACTCTCCCTCCCCCCCCCCCCCCCCCCCCCCCCACCGTGTACACATTTCTCCCACCATCACTCACCACCCCAATCACCCTGCTCTTTCCCCCTCCATATGCTCATCTCCAATCCTCTCATCCTATATTTCCCTTTTACCCCCTCCCTTACATGCCTTTCCTTCTGTCCTCTTCCCCCTACCTACTTCCCTCCCTCTCTCCAGCTTTACATTTCACTCCTGCTCTTCATTCCTTACCTGACATCTTTTTGTCTCCTTTTCACCTCTAACCTTTGTCACCTACTTCACCCATTTACCATTCACCTCACCTCATCCACCTATCACTTGCCAGATTTTGCCCCACCCACCTCATCTCCAGCTTTCTCTCTCCTACTCCATCTCTCTGAAGAAGGGTCCCAGCCCAAAATGGCATCCGTCCATTTCCTCAACAGATGCTGTCTAACCCACTGAGCTCCTTCAGCATTTTGCTTTTTTCTGTTCTTGAAGAAGTTGTTCAGTGGTCTATATCCCACTCCCGCATTACTGCAGAAACCTAAGCTATTGTTCATCATCTTTCATTTCATCTGGAAGTCCAAGATAGATTACGTCCACAGATATACAATGTAGAATCCAGAAAAAAAGGCGTTAAAATGTACCCATTGTGGCCCTTACCCTGAAATCTCCCGAGTGTTTGGATGCATCAATGTGTGGTTAGACACAAAAAGCGGGAGTAATTCAGTGGGACAGGCAGAATCGCTGGAGAGAAAGAATGGGTGACATTTCTGGTCGAGACCCTTCACGTCACCCATTCCTTCAGAGGTCCCAGCATTGATCCTTGTGGAACACCACTGGTTTAGGACTTCCAGTAGGAAAACACCCTCTTCCTCCGTCCTCTATGACCAAGCCAATTGTGGATCTAATTTTCAGTCACCTGAAGTTGGGAGGAAGTAGCTCATGAAAGCATTATTCCAGAGTAACGTGTGGATAGAGTGATACTGCATGCCTCCCTTCACCGGTTAGTGCATTAAGTAATAAAACCTGGCAAGTCAATGCAGATGTGCAAAATGTTTAATAGGCCACATTTAGAGTATTGTATCTAGTTCTGGTTGCTACATTACAGGAATGGAGGCTTTGGAGAGCGTACAAACATTTTTTTACCAGATGATGTCTACTTCACAGAAAGAAAGCTGGAGTAACTCTGTGGGACAGGCAGCATCTCTGGAGAGAAGGAATGGGTGATGTTTCGGGTCGGGACCTTTCTTCAGATCCGAATGGGTCTCGACCCGAAACGTTATCCATTCCTTCTCTCCAGAGATGCTGCCTGTCCCGCTGAATTACTCCAGCTTTTTGGGTCTATTTTCGGTTTAAACCAGCATCTGCAGTTCTTTCTTACACAAGCTATGGTTAGACCCCGGGCATGCAAACACGGAGTGTTCTTGCATGCTGACGTTGTCTGTCAGACCCTGGTGTCGCTCTGAATGGGTTTGACTATTTCACTGCAGAATATATCATTCAGTTGGAAAATGTCTTTGCAGGTGGCCCTCATAGTTTCAAAAGATAAACACCGTCACCCACAAGTCAATCCAGCAGTGACCTGCACTGTCGGGCCACAAGAGATGGTGGATCATGGCGAATGATCCTGGCAAAATACGTCATCGTCAGAACTTTCAGACGAGCGCCACAACCTGGTGGAAAGGGCCCTCCATATCAGATCCCAGACTTCCAAACATAGGAGTTGTCCACAGTCACATCCTGCCGACTGGCACACTGATAGGTCCACAATTACATGCATAGGAATGCACTGAGGCTGCTGTAGCTGCAGCTGCAAGGATGCAAAGCCATTGTTTAAGATCCTCTCACTAATTCATGCTGAGGGGCTGGCACTTGTGTAAAAACCCTTCAGATATATCATTTATGGAATGCGTGAAAGGAAAATTGATGATCTGCTGTGGCTATGAGAATCATCTAAATCATATGGCTTGAATTGTGAATGGAGAAATACATATCTACTGGATCATCTGTGCAACATTTAATAAATAAAGGATTTAATTGAAGGAAAATTAACTACATCCTGCACACAGATAAATGAATAATCATTAGATACGAGTGGGTTTGGGGTACCAGAGGAAGCAGACTCCAACAATTGGCAGGGAAAACCTTTAAGAGTGTTTAATTGCCATATGCACGGGTACATAACAATGAGATTCTTACTGGCTGCAGCGTTGCAGGGACATTAATGCAATAACACAACAAATAAATATACAATGTATCAATAATACAATCATTTAAATTGACAATTGCCACGGTTAACATCATCCTGGTTAAGATTTTCAGATAATCAGACAACATACAGACGTGGAGATATAATCTGCAGGTTCTACTGCAATAACTAAAGAACAACTTTTGTTCAGAGCATATTTTCTCCCCATTTACTATGAAACCTGAAAGGTTTTCATAATACAAATGAAATAAAAATGACTCAATATATTTTCTTTAACACCCACCTGCCTTCTTTAAGTTTAATGGCGTGCCAACTTCAAACTAATCATTGTTTTATTCGAAACTTTATGCTGTTGTGCAGATGCAGCTGATGATAAAGATTGCAGTTTTCACAAACATATTAACTTCATTTGAATTTTTATTATCTTAAGCTCAACTAAAGTGCAATCCATTTGTATGCTTTCATTCGAGGGTTAAACATAAAACTGGATGATATATGGCAAAGTCGATTAAACTGATGGAAACCGAACTGTAGAAAATATCTTAACCACTTGTGGTGGCAATGTAATTAAATCTAATCATCGGAAGAGGAGAAAAGAAATTGCACTGAATAGAACAGACTTTCATAGTTTTATGAAGCAGTTTTAATTGATTTCAAGTCTAGTTTTAAGTAAGTCAACTGGCATTATGGCAACTGCTATACAATCAAGGGATTATATTGCAAATAATAGACTGAATAATTTTGTGGCCATAAAACGATACGTGGGGATCACATGCAGCGCATGAGTGGAGTTCAGAATTACATACACCAATACTAATTGTATGCTTAAGTAAGACTACATTTTTAAATTTAAAAAAAAAACAACAAAATGTTATGCTTAATCACATTTAAATGGCTAAAAAATGCAAATAGTGAATAAACATAAAATGTTGTTAATTAAATCTCACTAAGAGTTTAATTATAAAATAGAAAAAAATCTAATGACTGCTACCCATGTTTTATCAACGACTTTTAATATAACTAAAACATCTCCTTTGCATTGGCAACAAAGAAAATTTCTCATTTTCCTTGCTTTCCACTATCTAAGTCCTTTATCAATTTCTTCTCGCATTTTTCTTCTTTTCTTCCCTTCACATGGGGTCTGTATTTCTATTCGCTCTTTCTCAACTCATTCTTTGAGGCTATCCATCTCCTCTCCACATTTCCCTGGATTCCTTAAATGCGGAGATCTTCTTGCTTGTCCCAAGCCTTGCTTCCCCCTTTGCACATCTTATATCCATTTGCCTTCTCTTCTACCATTTGCTTTCTCCTTTCACACTAACATCTGGAGCCATATTAACTTCTGAACTCGTCCGCCAGCAGCAAGGCACTTCACAGGAGCATTATCATACTAAACATCGCTCTACATTAGGTACTACTAGACCAAGTGGACCTGTTGGACCCAAACCTCTCCTGCATTGGTGCAGCACCCTCTCCCCCCCCCCTCTCCCCCTCCCCCTCCCCCCCTCCCCCTCAACCCCCTCCCCTCTCTCCCCCTCCCTTCCCCCTCCCCCTTCCACTCCCCCTTCTACTCCCCCCCACTCCATCCCCTCAACCCCCCCTTATCCTCCCTCCTCCCCCCTCCATCCCAACCCCCCTCCCTCCCACCACCCCCTCCCTCCCTCCCCATCCCTCCCTAGGAGATAGATTTAAACTTTAAAATGTGAATAACTAAAAATATAACACCGATTTCAATGAAACTTCTTCCATTAGCACCAAAGGGACGACAGTGAGTGAGGTGGGCCTAAAATTGTCGCTCTATTGTGACCATTTTGGCTGTAATTCAGGAACAAACACAGGAGAGTTTTAGTATATAGATTAGATTAATTAACCAAAAGTGTGTAGATTTTAAGGAACATCCTGATTTGGGAAGAGAGATTTAGGGCTGAAACAACTGAAAGACAATACGACAATGCTGCAGCTTTATAAATCATGGATAGGCAAGAGGTCACAATTTCAGGATCAAAGAAATCGGGAAAACTTTATTTCCTGCAAAGACATAGTGGTGAAACCACAGAGGAATTTGCTAAAAGAACAAGAATCCAAAAATATGTTTTTTTAATTTCCAAATATAAACTTTACTCAGCATAAAATATATCTATACAAAACAAACACCGCAAAACCTCTTCAGACATTCTCAGTGAAAATACATTCATTAGTATCAGTGGAGTGCTGCAAGGCTCAGTGTTGGGGCCGCAACTGTTTACCATATATATCAATGATTTGGATGAAGGAATTAGACAATAGACAATAGGTGCAGGAGTAGGCCATTCAGCCCTTCGAGCCAGCACCGCCATTCAATGCGATCATGGCTGATCACTCTCAATCAGTACCCCGTTCCTGCCTTCTCCCCATACCCCCTCACTCCGCTATCCTTAAGAGCTCTATCCAGCACTCTCTTGAAAGCATCCAACGAACTGGCCTCCACTGCCTTCTGAGGCAGAGAATTCCACACCTTCACCACTCTCTGACTGAAAAAGTTCTTCCTCATCTCCGTTCTAAATGGCCTACCCCTTATTCTTAAACTGTGGCCCCTTGTTCTGTAATCCCCCAACATTGGGTACATGTTTCCTGCCTCTAATGTGTCCAATCCCCTAATTATCTTATATGTTTCAATAAGATCCCCCCTCATCCTTCTAAATTCCAGTGTATACAAGCCCAATCGCTCCAGCCTTTCAACATACGACAGTCCCGCCATTCCGGGAATTAACCTAGTGAACCTACGCTGCACGCCCTCCATAGCAAGAATATCCTTCCTCAAATTTGGAGACCAAAACTGCACACAGTACTCCAGGTGCGGTCTCACCAGGGCCCGGTACAACTGTAGAAGGACCTCTTTGCTCCTATACTCAACTCCTCTTGTTATGAAGGCCAACATTCCATTGGCTTTCTTCACTGCGTGCTGTACTTGCATGCTTCCTTTCATTGACTGATGCACTAGGACACCCAGATCTCGTTGAACTCCCCCTCCTCCTAACTTGACACCAGTCAGATAATAATCTGCCTTTCTATTCTTACTTCCAAAGTGAATAACCTCACTTATCTACATTAAACTGCATCTGCCATGTATCCGCCCACTCACACAACCTGTCCAAGTCACCCTGCAGCCTTATTGCATCTTCCTCACAATTCACACTACCCCCCAGCTTAGTATCATCTGCAAATTTGCTAATGGTACTTTTAATCCCTTCGTCTAAGTCATTAATGTATATCGTAAATAGCTGGGGTCCCAGCACCGAACCTTGCGGTACCCCACTGGTCACTGCCTGCCATTCCGAAAGGGACCCATTTATCCCCACTCTTTGCTTTCTATCTGTCAACCAATTTTCTATCCATGTCAGTACCCTACCCCCAATACCATGTGCCCTAATTTTGCCCACTAATCTCCTATGTGGGACCTTGTCGAAGGCTTTCTGAAAGTCGAGGTACACCACATCCACTGACTCTCCCCTGTCAATTTTCCTAGTTACATCCTCAAAAAATTCCAGTAGATTTGTCAAGCATGATTTCCCCTTCGTAAATCCATGCTGACTCGGAATGATCCTGTTACTGCTATCCAAATGCTCAGCAATTTTGTCTTTTATAATTGTCTCCAGCATCTTCCCCACCACTGATGTCAGACTAACTGGTCTATAATTACCCGTTTTCTCTCTCCCTCCTTTCTTAAAAAGTGGGATAACATTTGCTATCCTCCAATCCACAGGAACTGATCTTGAATCTATAGAACATTGAAAAATGATCTCCAATGCTTCCACTATTTCTAGAGCCACCTCCTTAAGTACCCTGGGATGCAGACCATCAGGCCCTGGGGATTTATCAGCCTACAGTCCCATCAGTCTACCCAAAACCATTTCCTGCCTAATGTGGATTTCCTTCAGTTCCTCCATCACCCTAGGTTCTCCGGCCCCTAGAACATTTGGGAGATTGTGTGTATCTTCCTCAGTGAAGACAGATCCAAAGTAACGGTTTAACTCGTCTGCCATTTCTTTGTTCCCCATAATAAATTCCCCTGCTTCTGTCTTCAAGGGACCCACATTTGCCTTGACTATTTTTTTCCTCTTCACGTACCTAAAAAAACTTTTGCTATCCTCCTTTATATTATTGGCTAGTTTACCCTCGTACCTCATCTTTTCTCCCCGTATTGCCTTTTTAGTTAACTTTTGTTGCTCTTTAAAAGAGTCCCAATCCTCTGTCTTCCCACTCTTCTTTGCTATGTTATACTTCCTCTCCTTAATTTTTATGCTGTCCCTGACTTCCCTTGTCAGTCACAGGTGTCTCTTACTCCCCTTAGAGTCTTTCCACCTCTTTGGAATAAATTGATCCTGCAACCTCTGCATTATTCCCAGGAATACCTGCCATTGCTGTTCTACTGTCTTCCCTGCTAGGGCCTCCTTCCAGTCAATTTTGGCCAGCTCCTGCCTCATGCCTCTGTAATCCCCTTTGCTATACTGTAATACTGACACTTCCGATTTTCCCTTCTGCCTTTCCATTTGCAGAGTAAAACTTATCATGTTGTGATCACTGCCTCCTAATGGCTCTTTTACCTCTAGTCCCCTTATCAGATCAGGATCATTACACAACACTAAATCCAGAATTGCCTTCTCCCTGGTAGGCTCCAGTACAAGCTGTTCTAAGAATCCATCTCGAAGGCACTCTACAAACTCTCTTTCCTGGGGTCCATTTCCAACCTGATTTTCCCAGTCTACCTGCATGTTGAAATCTCCCATAACCACCGTAGCATTACATTTTTGACACGCCAATTTTATCTCCTGATTCAACTTGTACCCTATGTCGAGGCTACTGTTTGGGGGCCTATAGATAACTCCCATTAGGGTCTTTTTACCCTTACAATTTCTCATTTCTATCCATACTGATTCAACATCTCCTGATTCTATCATTCCTTACCATCAGAGCAACCCCACCCCCTCTGCCCACCTGTCTGTCTTTTCTATACGTTGTGTACCCCTGAATATTCAGTTCCCAGCCCTGGTCCTCTTGTAGCCATGTCTCAGTGATCCCTACAACATCATAGAAGTAACACTTGCAAGTTTGCAAATGACACAAAGCTGGGTGGCAGTGTGAACTGCGAAGAGGATGTTAGGAGGTTTACGGGTGACCTGGACAGGTTGAGTGAGTGGGCAGATGCATGACAGATGCAGTATAATGTAGATAAATATGAGGTTATCCACTTTGGCAGCAAAATCAAGAAGGCAGATTATTATCTCAATGGTGTCAGGTTAGGTAAGGGGGAAGTGCAGTGAGACCTGGGTGTCCTTGTAAACCAGTCACTGAAAATTGCCGTGCAGGTACAGCATGCAGTGAAGAAAGCTAATGGCATGTTGGCCTTCATAACGAGAGGAATTGAGTATAGGAGTAAAGCAGTTCTTCTGCAGTTGTATTGGGCCCTGGTGAGACCACATCTGGAGTATTGTGTACAGTTTTGGTCTCCTAATTTGAGGAAGGACATCCTTGTAATTGAGGCAGTGCAGCATAGGTTCACGAGATTGATCCCTGGGATGGCGGGACTGTCATATGAGGAAAGATTGAAAAGACTAGGCGTGTATTCACTGGAGTTTAGAAGGATGAGAGGCGATCATATAAAATTATAAAAGAACTGGACAAGCTAGATGCATGAAAAATGTTCCCAATGTTGGGGGAGTCTAGAACTAGGGGCCACAGTCTTAGAATAAAGGGGAGGCCATTTAAAACTGAGGTGAGAAGGAACTTTTTCACACACAGAGTTGTGAATTTGTGGAATTCTCTGCCACAGAGGGCAGTGGAGGCCAAATGACTGGATGAATTTAAGAGGGAGTTAGATAGAGCTCTGGGGGCTAGTGGAATCTTGGGGTGGGGGTGATCACAATGAATGGTGGTGCTATCTCGAAGGGCCGAATGGCCTCCTGCACCTATTTTCCATGTTTCTATGGTTCTATTATACTCAATAGGTTTTTCGTACTGTTGAAGGCCTTCTCCTGGTCCGAACTGTCCAGCCTGATATTCACCCCTTTGTCCTGCATGTTGGCGATGGCATCACTGAGCAGCACCAGGTTTTGTAAGTGTTAAGTATTGTCACCCGCAGATGGACAAGTAGAGGGGTACTGGATGACGGCAATTTGGTTTAAATTAAGGCAAGGGAAGCAGACTTTTGAACAAGGATAAGCTCAGACTTGATTGTCTTATTCCTGTTCTGGTTAACCTCCTCCTTTCCACATAGGGTGAGAGGTAGGTGCTTGATCAGGACAGCATTGAAATAGCAAATCCGGAAACAGAGATGAGGCAATCAGCATCAGATGAGCAGAGGCATTTAGCATAAAGCAAATCGCAATAGATTTATTAGTTGTATCTGATCTCCATGGACCATTTTGCAGCAAAAAGGAATGTTATATATGTCACGGTTATAACTTCACATAAGTATAAATCCACCCACTTAAAATTATCGCATATTCCTCAATTAAAATGCAAACCATTTCTTTGGAATGAAGTGAGATGAACAGAATATGCTTATAGTCAATATAGTTGCAAATAACAGAAGTCGTATTTCCATCAGAAACAAATTTGGACTATTACTGTTTATGTTATACTGTCAGAAACAGAGGCTTGTTAAAAGCCTATTAACGTTTGCTTGAGAAATTTCAGTATTAAAACACTTGCACAAATTTGGTCATTTGACTGAATGAAAACAAAACTAGAAGTTTGAAATGAAGAATGCTCCAAGTATGCATTTAGAGAAAGGTTTTCTGAAGCCATTTCAAATGTTTCAAATGAGCTTGCAATTATACCATACTCTTCACAATCTCTGAAACACTTTACAACCACAAGAATATTATTTAAAATGTGGTCATGATTGTGATATTAAGTAAAAACAAAGGTAAATAGTATGAATCAGTTACATATAGGATTAACTATTTTGCTTTAAAAAAAATAAACCTCAATAACAATATTTGGCATGGGAAATGAAAATCACAGTTTTTGCTGATGATATTTAGTGATTGACAATATCTTGAAAAGTATTAGGGGGAAAAAAAAGAAAATATTTATCCAACTAATAATTAATCAGTGGAAAAACATTATCACAATTTGTCTTTTGAAAAGAATGTTGTTCTGCGTTGCTTCAGTGACAACATGATGTATGTTATCGTTATTTAAAGTTGAAACAATCACAGAATCAAGACAAATTGCCACTGCTTTAATAAAGCCAGTGCATCATTGACACTTGCCTAGAAAAAAAAGTACCAGATCCACTTCAAAATAAAATCCAAAGTATCTCATACTCAGGGGTAGGCAATACACTGACCAAAAGTGGTGATGTGTGAATGGCAACTGAAGGACACCCCAAAAGGAACCTCACTTAACCAAGCTACTTGAATTCTTCTTCGAGAAAACTACACATTTAATACCTTGTGCAGTCAATTTGTGAGGATTTAGTAACCACTTGAAAAATCATGGTTTTATCTGAAGACTTTAGGATTTTATTATTTTACTGCATCCACCCCCGCCATCCTCCTGCTCGCCCACCCCTCAAGACAAGTACTGAATTATAGGGATGGTTATCAGCAAATCTTCTCCGACAGACCCTATGCCTGCTGAGGTAATGCAGCTGACAAACTTTGATGCGCCATGCCCGTGCACATTATGTTCACGTAGTGTGTACATCTGGGCACCCTTTATGGCAATGCAGCAAGCAGCCAATCATTTGTTCCACCCTAATTAACACACATGTAAATCCCCGCAAATCAAGCTGCTCTCTGTGTTACCATAGTGGCAGCCATAAAGCAAGCTGGCAGGACAAGTGGAAAAAATAGATTCCGAGGAGCAACTATGTGCTTTGATTCGAACCTTCCATCACACAACGGTAGGGCCTCCCTGATCCTGACTGCAACCAGTTCTCGCCTTCAAAATGCATCACCATGAGATAAGAGATAAAGGTCATCAGGCGGATCTTTGATTGGCCAAGATGGTTTGATTCTTAGCAAGCTTAGAGAGTGCACCTGAAGGGACATGCTCCTGTGGCTTGAAAAGAACAAAAATAGCAGCGGCTAGCGCATGCCATTATTATCTCTGAAATGTCTGATGTAGCACACAACTTATAATAAATTGGTAAGATTGCTGTTTTACAGTGTGCCTGGTACCGGTGTTTTACTATACAAAAAAATGAGACCATTTCCAATTGTCAACTTTCACACATTGAAGCAACTTGGTTTTCTTTAAACAAAAATACAAAAGGGTAGCCTGAGAACTTCTATAAAATACAAATACACCATAAAAAATATCAGTAAAGTGGTTACGCTACTGACCCGGGCTACACGTAATCCTCCTTTTTCCTTTAAATATGGCACAACTAACAAGCCAAATCAGTGGTTATGGCTTCTCAATGCAGTAAGTTTGAATTAAAGTGATAGTTTAAGATTGAACACAAAATAGGATGTGAAAAATACAGTTGGTTGAATGTATTTGATCTTTAGCTTTCACAAAGATCAGCCTTTTCAATGAACATTTAATCTTTTTTCAAAAGCAAAGCTTCTGTATGAAGATATACAATAAAGTATTCAAGCATTCTAATGCACAAAAGAATGGTGGGCAAAATGGTGCCACATAGGGGAAACGCTGCATTCTTCTCGGGTTGCTGGTCTCAAAGGCATGACAATACAATAAACTTCAATACATTCAAAACTCCGCTGCCCGTCTACTCACCCACACCCCGATCCGTGACCATATCACCCCCGTCCTTTACAAACTCCACTGGCTCCCCATCCCCCAGAGAATCCAGTACAAAATCCTCCTCATAACCTACAAAGCCCTCCATAACCTGGCCCCATCCTACCTGACCGACCTCCTCCACAGGCACACTCCCACCTGCACCCTCCGCTCTGCTGCTGCCAATCTCCTATCCCCCCACATCCGGACCAAACTCAGATCCTGGGGGGACAGGGCTTTCTCCATCGCTGCTCCCACCCTATGGAACTCACTACCCCAAACCGTTAGAGACTCCTCGACACTCACCACATTCAAAACATCGCTGAAGTCTCACCTGTTCAGTACTGCCTTCAACCACTGAAGGTCACCTCACCTTCTGTCTCCTTTCTCTGTTCGTTTACTTATTTACTTATTTATCTATTTATTCATTTCCCTATGTTCTCTAAATCTCTGTAAAGCGTCTTTGAGTATATGAAAAGCGCTATATAAATAAAATGCATTATTATTATTATTATTATATAATCAGTAATGGGCAAAAGCACCAACATTCAGCACACTTATGCATTGTAAGTGATTGTAATTATGGTTAGTCACACAGCAACAAACATACAAGTATGAAGGATGTGAAAATGGTGATTTCCAACAGGAAATGCTGCTTCAAGCAATGTACCCCAAGAGGATGCGTTTTAGCGCAAGTGGCAGACTGGAGTTAGAATCAGGCACCACGCATCTCCAAAGAACCGGCACCCATCCACTCCCTGCACAGATGCTTCCTGATCCACTGTGCTCCTCCTGCACTTTGTGTTTCACCCAAAGAACAGGGCCTAACCTCGAACATCCAAATAAATGGTTCATCAGAGAAGATTCCACGGTCAGCCGCAGTGGCAGCTCAGCAAATGACCGTCCCTCCAAGTTGTGAAGCAATCCTATTTCTTTCTTTCCCCGATCAATGCCTGGCCCTTCATTTAAGTTTCACACAACTTTCTCAGTTTGTGTGCGCACTTCAGTGCACCTGCAGGGACCAAACAATGCGTGATGCATCAAGAACCCCGACTAGGAGAGGAGTGGGAGCATCAACATGGTGAGGAGTACGCAAAATGCCAAAGTAAATCGCCAATGTTCTCCCAACATTAGCACAAGAGAACAGAAATTCCACCTCCACAAGTGAGGATAATTCTCCTCTGGCAAATGATCTATTCCCAACCTACTCATTAGACCTGAGTTTTCATGTCCCATTTCTCAAGTAACTAAATCTCAAATTTAGAATTCTGAAATACCTGTTTCAATCCTTTCAGAACCTTTCTCTCCCAGCTGGAGAGCGGTCCTGACTTTCATCTACCTTACTGGATACCTTCGAACTATCTTTAATTGGAATTTATTGGATTTGATCTTGGACTACATGTTTTACTCTTTATCATGCATCCATACATGTGGACAACTTGATAGTTGCTGTGTGACTAACCATAATTACATGTAAGGACATGTATAGTCTTTTCACTGACTGGACAGCACGCAACAAAATAAAGCTTTTTGTTGTACCTCGATACACATGACAATAAACTAAACTGAACTACCTTTTGTAACGTCTTCAATTCTCAAAGGACACTGGACACTTCCAACTCTGCATCCTCCCGACGTCCATTTCCCCATCACATCAACACTAAAGTCTGGAATTTTCTCCTGAACCTCCCCCACTTGCCTCCTCCTCCTGCTCCTTCAATGGGTGCTGTAAATTACACTACTGCAAAGGTCAAAGGTACAATCCGGGAAGTCGATAGGAATATAAAAGAAAGAAAATGGGGTTTGTAGAGGATGTGTAACTTTTTTCAGTGAGTCAGAAGATTGCGAATTCCCACCCAATTCCAGAAATTTGAGCATGAAGTCCATGCCCACACCTCCACCACAGCACTAAAGTGCCGCATTACAGGAGATGCTGTCTTTATTATAGAGAGGTTAAGCCATGGCACCTTCTGCTCACTTGGGATTGAATAATGATCCTGATTCCCAAGGCAATATATAATCTTCACATAATATATGAAACAGATTGTCTGGTCATTATCACATTATTCTTTATGGGACATTGCTGTGAACAAATTGCCCTCAATTTCTTACATGACAACATGACTATATTGTGTTTCATTGGTTGTCTACATTTGGGATCTCCTGAATAAGATTTGGAAGATGCTTTAGAAGCACAAGACTTATAATTTTCCTTTTCCTATTTTACACATTGATTATTCTGGCTTCACAAATAAACACCACAAAATTACTCGTTTCCTTATTTCACTGAACAAATCCCTTCTAAAATGATACATTTAAGACTCCTGGTCTTCAATACATCTAACTTTCTTTTACTAAACTTATCATTCTGGAGTTGCTGTCGCCTAGAGGTGCTACAACTTCCTTTCCGTGTACATTTTTGGGTCTTTCGCAAATAGCAGATCAAAAGAAACATTGCCTTTCAGGCCTTTCTTCACATGAATATATTAAATTGACACTCATCCATTACATTTGCCATCTCTGGCTCCAAACCACTTGGATTGTAACAGATTATTTTCAGTCAATTGAAACCCTCCTATGAAATGGCATTCTGTTGGTACAACTCTTTCTGCCCAACAAGGAGCAAATTAGTTTCAACTGTATGCTGATCCCACACGATTGCAATGTTTTTTAGTGCATCAGAGTGGTCAACAATGTTACACTGTATATCTGCACTCTTCAGCATCCCCACACTTAATCACACCCACCATTGGCAGCCAGAGTCAATTATCTATGGCTATCGTCTTCCCACAGTGCATCTTGGTGCCATCACGTCCCCAGGTAAACAGCGCACACGTACACAGCCATCCACGTGATCTAAAAGAAAATGGGACTCATCGGACCAGGCGACCTTCTTCCACTGTTCCAAGGTCCCGTTCCGACGCTCGCGTGCCCAATGTAGGTGCTTTCGACGGTGGACAGGGGTCATCATGGGCACTCTGAACCGTCTGTGGC
The DNA here is from genome assembly GCF_053455715.1 of Rhinoraja longicauda. NCBI lineage: Eukaryota > Metazoa > Chordata > Chondrichthyes > Rajiformes > Arhynchobatidae > Rhinoraja > Rhinoraja longicauda. The sequence continues at coordinate 46,988,681 of NC_135956.1, read as the reverse complement.
TATGCAGCCCCATACGCAGCAGGGTGCGATGCACTGTGTATTGTGACACATTCCTCCCGTGACCACAATTAAAATTTTATGTGACTTGTGCCACAGTAGACCTTCTGTCGGTTCAGACCAGATGGGATAGCCTTCGTTGCCCTCGCGCATCGATGAGCCTTGGGCGTCCAACACCATGTTGCCGGTTTGTCCCTCCTCAAACCACTGTCAGTAGGTACTCTCCACTGCTGAGCGGGAGCACCCCACAAGCCTTGCCGTTTCAGAGATGCTCTGACCCAGACTGCCCATAACAATTTGGCCCTTGTCAAAGTCGCTCAGGTCTTTACTCCTCCCCATTTCTCCTGCATCCACACATCAGCTTCAAGAACTGATTGTTCACTTGCTGCCGAAAAATATCCCATCCCTTGACAGGTGCCATTGTAACAAGAAATTCAATGTTCTTCACTTCACCTGTCAGTGGTCATAATGTTACACACACACACACACACACACACACACACACACACATATATATATATATAAATAAATAAATGTGCTGTTGTACTGAGGAAGAGTACTGAGAGTTCTAGAAGAGAATTCCTCAGCACAGTATTAAATAATGAATGGCATGCCCAGCAATGATAGAGCAATGGAATGGCCTTTGAGCCAGTTGACTGGAAAATTTGAGAGTCAGGGCAGGGGTGGGTGGAACATTGAGACTGCAATTCCTGGTATCAGGAATAGGGAAGAATAAGACAGCAGGTGGATTAACAACGCAACAACAGGATTTAAATTTTTATTGCAAGTCTTTTTGCCTGATGCCAGCAGATGACTCCTTTCCTTCTGGTTAAACGATATTCCACACAAATGATCTTTCACACAAATGTAGATTTGATAATGATTGGATGAAATAATTTCTTATTCTGGGATTCCTCGTGGTTTTTTTAAATCTAGGTGATTATTTAAGATTAAATAGGAAAAAGTAATCTTAGGGTGCAAGGGAGCATAAGCAAAAATCTCAGTTCTGTGCCTATCAAGAACTGGCAAATGTTTGCACTGAACATTACAACTAAAAGTGAAAAAAACTCTGCTCCCAAGTAATGAAGTTATAAAACAAATAGCTCTGACAAAAAAAATCTTGACAAATTAACTAAAAATAGGCACCAATTAACAATTCACATACTGCACTTGTAATAGAACAGTGTAAATTAACTCGATCCTACTCAAACATTTGCCGCAAAACTAATTGTTGACTGAAGTACAGAAAAAATAACACTTCACAGCCCCCAACAGCAATCCTTAGTAAGAATCCTCAGTTTTCATTTTGTTTGTGCTAAATAAACATTGGCAAAGCATTTCTCAGTGTATTATATTTGAAACAGAGGTTCTGTGTTTGTTTCTTTGTGATGTTTTAAATAGTATTAGGTGTAAAACACGCAGCCAGCTGAATCAGTGGAATCATTCACACTGTCACCAGCTGGACAGTGACTGCAGTTTTAAAGTATTTAATTGAACATGAACATCTTTGGGACAATCAGAAAGCAGTGTGAAAGGCATTGTATAAATGCAATTTAAATGCAAGCATTTCTCTCTGGTCTTTCCAAATACTGTTGTTGAATGGGATTTTGAAAATACCAAATACAATAAAAGCTGAATTATTCAGTATTTCACCAACTGGCAGTATCCAGTAACTGACACCTCGGAGGGAGTGTCCAGTCAAAACTGGGGCACTGCCAAGACAGCACCCTGGCCAACATTATGGCAGCACTGAGGAACCCCCAGGCATCTCCTGCGACTGCACATTGCTTATATCTTATTCCTCTCCCTCAGAAGTGACTGAAGGTGAGAAATGACCAAATTAGAGGAGGTGGAAAAAGACAATGCTATTTTTTAATATCTCATTTAAAATTGCTCTCAGGCACTTTATTGACTCATTAGAGGTTTATGTTACAACAATAAAACTCCCAACATTCTATTAGATCTGGTTTATATTTCGGCTTGTGTGTTGTACAATAATCAATAGCCATTGAAGACCAGGAACACCCTTGAGCAGTTGGAAGATGAAAGATTAAGATGGGAAGAGCACACACCCAGCAGAGAGCAGTGAGCACAGGGAGTTTGGGTCAGACATGCAGCTGGAACAGTATGGTACTGATTCTCTTGCTTGCACTCTCCATGCAGACAGCTCAGGACTGCACTAGTCCATTTATCCAGCAATATTTAACTGTATCCTCATTGTGGAAATATTATCTTTTGGATAAGCATGGCAGCAGATTGTGCACTGTCCCTCAACTTCCCAAACATATGGACTTTCAATGTGTCAAATAGATAAGTAATGCATTGGCTTTAGCTTACAACCACTCTGCAGATGGGATTGTTTTTTGTATGTTTCAGTCTGCCTGGTGAAAGTAAAATTGCATTTTCTCGGCTAAATTCACTATTGGGTCAGAAAACAGAGGAGGAAAAAAACACTGGCTTCCCTTTCCTTTCTAATAAAATGTATAACAGAGAAACATTTAAATTGTTGAATCAATAGTTATTTTCTTCTACTTTTTGATGGCACATTTCTACGTACAAAAATGAACACTATTTCCTTCACGATGGGGCCAAATTTTCTTGAAGACCAAAATAAGTAATAATAGTGATGATTACATATTGCCAATTATGTTCTGATTGTAAATCAGAAAAAAGTTCTATTATTTTTCTAAAGTTGAAGATTTGATAGGGCACGAATAGATTTGACAAACTAGGGATCTTTCTTCTCCCAATATTTAGAGCTAATGTGATAATAGTAGATTTGAAATAAATGTGTGCACCATATGTCTCTGTATCTCTCCCTCTTTTTCTCTCTCACTCACTAACATATGGAAAATAGTGAGTAATTTGAAGCAAGAGCACAATCTGACCTTCTCCAGAGACGGAGAAACTACTGGAATTTGCTCAAACAGAAAAGCCAGCAGCCAACCACGGCCTCTAATCCTTAACGCTGTGTCGCCTTAAAACAGCAATGATTGTACAAATCAATATTACAAATGACACACATTACACGATGTTGTTGCCCACCATCAATTGCAAAATTTTCACCTGTCTCTTAAGCAACTTTGTATTAGTCATTCCTTTTATGATCTTGTGACTTCCCTTTTATCACTCTCTACCCTCTTTTATTCCTCATGTTTTGTCCTATCGCTCAAGTGGCTGTGAAAAACCTGGTTGTTGGCAAGACACTTCATGTCCAATACAAGTAGGTCTGCTAAAATGCAATAGTTGTGTTCCTCAGAAATCTTGTGTTATAGAAAATCACGTTACAAAGGCAATTGTGTCAACAAGGGAAAACTCGCAATAACACAGTTATTTTTCCCGCAGGATTTTCAGAAATAAAGGTCCTTTCAATAGCAATAAGTTTATTTTTGTTACTGCAAGCTAAAAATATTAAAGGCTGTATATTACATTGTTTAATGGAGTATCGTTGCACAAATGTCAAGTATTCCTTGCCAACTTCAATGGCTACCTGTGGTTAAAGTAGCAGCTGTGTCCATAAGAAACAATGGTGTCTGAATACTGCTGGGAGGAAACAAGTAAAACAGTTTCTCACACCCCTTTTACTGTTTTATTCTGAGACAGTTTTTTTTCTGCTTGACAATTTCCATAATTGCTTTTTCCACTTTCTGATCGAAATAGTACTATAACTAATTTGGCCCATAAATAGTGTTCTCCAATTGATCACTTGTATCATATCCAATTCGCGTTATGGAAACATGTTACAGCAGGACGACCTGCATGCAATAATTGGCGTCATAATACTGGAGCCCATTTTATTCTCTTCACTTACCAACATAACTTTATTTCCACAGCCACTTCTATTCATTGAATAATAGATCAAAAAAGGAGAATATTTGGCCTCTTAATACTATGCCAGTTCTTTGAAAAACATCACTAACTGTCCCTGTTGATAACCAAAGAAACATTTGCTCATCCAATTCTCTTTTAAATGTTAGTACGGAATCTGCTTTCACCACTTTCCTCTTTATTAAAACTCCTATCATTTCACACATGACTCAAACACAATCTCATGGCACTATCCCCTATCTCCAGTCGTGTCCTCTCAGTTACTCCCTATCTTCTCACCTGTAAACTCCAGTCTTCTGCGGCCCACATTAAAGCATCACACGGCACACATTCATCTCTGGAGTCTCTGGAGTCACCATGCACCATTTGCCAAATTTGTCACCCCAAATTTTTTTTTAATGAACCTGCAGATGCTGTAAATTAGAAATATACACTGAAAATGCGAGGAACACTGAGCAGGTTAGCAACATTTGTGGCTGTGGAAATAAAGTTATGTTGGTAAGTGAAGAGAATAAAATGGGCTCCAGTATCATGACGCCAATTATTGCGTGCAGGTCGTCCTGCTGTAACATGTTTCCATAACGCGAATTGGATATGATACAAGTGATCAAAGAGGAACAGAATTAATTCAAAGTGGTTCTAAAAGCATAGGAGTTCACTCAACCCGTCATATCCATGCAGTGCCCATACTATAGAAATGATTCCACTCCTCTGATATGACACAAAATGCTGGAGTAACTCAGCGGGACAAGCAGAATCTCTGGAGAAGGAATGGATGATGTTTTGGGTCGAGACCCTTCTTCAAACTGAATCAGGGGAGAGAGAATCTGGAGATATAGTAGGATACACAAAGAATGTCCATATCTCCAGTTTCCCTCTTGAAATTTCCCTTTTCCCTTCAATTTCCTTTTGAAAGTTCCTACTTTACTGTCGAATCTGCTTCCATTGCTCTTTAAGACTGAACATTTCAGACCATAATAAGCTGCTACCACTTTCATTTCCATTGAAGAAGCACCACAAAATGACCCTTCCATATACCCTTCCTTTGTGCACTATTTTTTACCCCTCAATTAACTAAGTTATCTCACCTCCCCCCATCCCCCCCCCCCCCCCCTCCTCTACCCATCAACAACATCAGGATGCATTTAATTAGCACCTTTCACAGTCCAAAGTACCTTAGGACTAACAGAGTATTTGCAAAAAAAACAGCGCAAAAAAATCCCATCTGAACATTAATATTAAACCTGGGAATGGGTGGGGATTGAGCAGAGGAGGATTGAACTGCAGAGAGCTATATGAAGGGCAGATTAACAAAGTCACTGTTGATCTTCACGGAACGATCTTTTCTAAGTAACAGTGTGGTGAATATGCTTCAATGTCAAGAAGATAGGGGCAGGAAAGGTGATGCATGGTGGAAATTTAAGATAGAAAGTCTCAATCATTACCATTTTTCAATTGATTGGCTGACATGCGTACAACTGTGAAAGACAGTACAGGACAGTATGGCAATGAGGTAGTCGAGTTAAACTCTGATGGAGCAACGGGAAATAGTGCAAGAGTGGAAGAAATGTAGAACAAGAGTGGGGGTGGGTTGGTTTTGTTGTACATCAAGGTGGGTGAGATGGAATGGTCTGAAGAAGGGTCTCGACCCGAAATGTCACCCATTGAGTCTGAAGAAGGGTATCGACCCGAAATGTCACCCATTCCTTCTCTCCAGAGATGCTGCTGTCCTGCTGAGTAATTCCAGCATTTTGTGTCTATCTTGAGTGGGATGGAAGATGTGCAGATAGATGGGTGGGGATGGTGTGCAGTCACAATTCCAAAAGAAACAAAGTCTTAGACTAAGCATTGGGACAGATGTGTGTTGTGGCCCAGTTTGTGAGAGCTGGGAAAATGAATTAACACAGCTGACTCACTCAGGCCAATGCTAAAAATCTCAGCAGTGTAGTAAAGCAACAGAAACTACATCCAGCCTTGCTGAAGAATCAATTTTATTTGTCTGAATGAAAGACAGAGTGTAGTAGGAAAAGGGGTACAAGAGCACACAGACAGTAATTACAAGGAATATAGATTCTATTCTGAAGAAATTAAAACACTGATTTAGTTTACACGACCGTACAGTAGCAAGAAATCACTTCCTTAGGTTAATGCATGTTGAAGATACAGTGCCTTGTGCAATGTTTGTTCACACAGTGAACACAAGAAGCTGTTCAAACCACACGCACCGCTCATTCGATACAGCCATCATCACTCAGTCAGCCACTTAACCTCACCTCCCCCTCAGCCCCAATCCCCCCTCCGTCTTTCACAGGGGGAAGAGAGCGTATGCAGAGGTCAGCTCCCCGATCTATAGCGACAAGAACGGAAATGTGTTGGGATAGCTCCTCAGGCAGAATGTCAGCTTTCTCTGCTTTTGGTGCAGTAAGACAAATCTGACTACTATTCAGCAATATTAAGGCCAAGAAGTTTCTTTGAAAAGGCCACATGCCAACCTTGTGTGAGATCTGAATGAGAGTCAGTTCCTTTGAGTCACATTTATGGCTTGGTAGAACATGCAAGCAATTGGAACAGACGAGCTTTTCACACTAAATCTAGAATCGGAAATATTGATCTGTAAAGAATAAAAAGGATTTCCCCAGAACAAGAAAATAGGAATAGGCCACCAGGGTCCTCAAGCCTATCCCACTATTAAACATGATTGTGGCTGATCGATGCTGGCCTCAACTCACCTGTGCCAATGCCCTATAATCTTCAATTATTTAACTATCTCCACCTTAAATATACCTAATGATCTGTCCTCCACCAAACTGCACACAAAAGATACTCCTGTTGTGTTGTTTGTATCTATTCACACTATTTACTCCATTTTAGATGTATCAACCGGAATGAGAGCTATAAACTGGCAATTCCCCAAAGATCTTTGCTTATAATAATAGCTGGTCTTCGGTTATAGATTTTCTACAAATAGTGTGGATTCCATCTGATCAGTATAACTCCATCCTAGCTCTCCATTCTTTAAAAAACCCACATTATTTGCACAAACATTAATGACACTATCCAAGATTTTCTGCATTACTTTAGAACACGGGTTCTGAATTCTACAATTAGCTTAACATAATTGTACCAAATATAGAGCAACATGAAAATCTAATCACAAGACTTCCCCAAATTCACTGACTATGATGGTGACTACAAGTATCTGAAAAAATTCAATGGCATTCCAGGAACACACAAATTATTTCCCCTCATCTCACCTGAAGAGTGAGGTGATCTGCTATAATCATAAGCTAATCATAATCATAAGCTAATAACACTGACCACATCAACAGTGGCCTTCAGATGAGGTGTTAGCTCAGGATGATCCAGACTTCAAAAGATTCAGCAGCATTCTCTGAAAGAGAGATGGAGAAATACTTTTCCAACTGAAGACCTGGTTGTTATTTATTCCACAACCAACTGGAGAAAAACAGCTATTAACTTGTTGGTTGAAGGATTGTGCTATGGAGAAATTGCCTCATTATGTCACAGATACTTCATTGACTATAAAGTGTAACGGATTGTTTTTGTGGTGTGAAAGATATTAGGGAAATGAAAGTGTTCCATCTTTCGACGACGTGAACTTTGTTAACAGAGAAACAGTCCTTCGAAAGCATCTTATGAAGAAGAGGTTTAAGTGTGTATTGAATGAAGATTTTCATTAAATCTGGATTCTGTCTTGTTAAATACCAAATTAAAAATAAGTCCTGCATTGAAACCGCATGTTAGCTGTACTATAACTATTACTATTAATTCACTCAATAAAACGTCAATTTAATTTTTTTTTAAACATAGTGGTTAAAAAAGCATCTGTGATGCTCTGCCTTTTTTTCAATGCACAGAAATGTAAAGGATGGAGGTAATGCTAGAACTCTTCGACACTGGTTGACTCAGTTTCATCACTGAACATAATTCTGGTCACCGCATTACAGGAACATGTAAAATTATAAACAAATCAAAGATTCTGGTAATCTGTGATAACGACAGAAAAAGGTGTTAACTCAAACAGAAAGTATAGACAAGGTAACTGTTTTGCCAAAGATTTGCGCACGGTCTGCCAAGGTACACTGGGTTTATCGGTTGATAACCGTTTTTAATCCAGGTCCTCCATTGCCAGAGTAAGGTTACATGCAAACTGGAGGAACAGCACCTCAAATTCCACTTGGGTAGCTTACAACCGAACAGTATTAACAATGAATTCACCAATTTCATATAACTAACCTAAAATTCAACCCCAACCACTATTTCTCCTGCACCCCACGTTGTTTCTAGCTTTCTCCTTCCCACCACAACCAGTCTGAAGAAGGGTCCCAACCTGAGACGTCACCTGAGACGGGACCAACATTCTGGCAGGCAGGTTTGCTAGTGCTACATGTGTGGGTTTAAACTAAATAGCGGGGGGGGGAGGGGTTGACAAATTGACAAATTGACAATAGACAATAGGTGCAGGAGGAGGCCATTCGGCCCTTCGAGCCAGCACCGCCATTCAATGTGATCATGGCTGATCATTCTCAATCAGTACCCTGTACCTGCCTTCTCCCCATACCCCCTGACTCCGCTATCCTTAAGAGCTCTATCTAGCTCTCTCTTGAATGCATTCAGAGAATTGGCCTTCACTGCCTTCTGAGGCAGAGAATTCCACAGATTCACAACTCTCTGACTGAAAAAGTTTTTCCTCATCTCAGTTCTAAATGGCCTACCCCTTATTCTAAAACTGTGGCCCCTTGTTCTGGACTCCCCCAACATTGGGAACATGTTTCCTGCCTCTAACATGTCCAACCCCTTAATAATCTCATATGTTTCGATAAGATCCCCTCTCATCCTTCTAAATTCCAATGTATACAAGCCTAGTCGCTCCAGTCTTTCAACATATGACAGTCCCTCATCTCACAAGGGACCTCTTTGCTCCTATACTCAACTCCTCTTGTTATGAAGGCCAACATTCCATTGGCTTTCTTCACTGCCTGCTGTACTTGCATGCTTCCTTTCAGTGACTGATGCACTAGGACACCCAGATCTCGTTGTACGTCCCCTTTTCCTAACTTGACACCATTCAGATAATACTCTGCCTTCCTATTCTTACCACCAGTGGATAACCTCACACTTATCCACATTAAACTGCATCTGCCATGCATCCGCCCACTCACACAACCTGTCCAAGTCACCCTGCAACCTCATAGCATCTTCCTCACAGTTCACACTACCACCCAGCTTTGTATCATCTGCAAATTTGCTAATGGTACTTTTAAACCCTTCATCCAAGTCATTAATATATATTGTAAATAGCTGCGGTCCCAGCACCGAGCCTTGCGGTACCCCACTAGTTACTGCCTGCCATTCTGAAAGGGACCCATTTATCCCCACTCTTTGCTTTCTGTCTGTCAACCAATTTTCTATCCATGTCAGTACCCTACCTCCAATACCATGTGCTCTAATTTTGCCCACTAATCTCCTATGTGGAACCTTGTCGAAGGCTTTCTGAAAGTCAAGGTACACCACATCTACCGGCTCTCCCCTGTCAATTTTCCTAGTTACATCCTCAAGGGATGGAAATTGGGAATATAAAGATGGAGTTAAAGGGGAAGTGAATATAGGAAAAGTTACAAATGACTCCCATATTAATTGGAAGGAAAGTTCGAGAAGGAATACAAGAGTAAGATTAAGGGCAATAGTGTGAGAGGGGAGGTGAATACTGAAGTAAAAGTGTTGTATATGAATGAGCGAAGTATAAGAAATAAAGTGGATGAGCTTGAGGCTCAGTTAGAGATTGGCAAGTTTGATGTTGTGGGAATTACAGAGACATGGCTACAAGAGGACCAGGGCTGGGAACTGAATATTCAGCGGTATACGTCCTATCGAAAAGACAGACAGGTGGGCACAGGGGATGGGGTAGCTCTGTTGGTAAGGAATGAAATTCAGTCCCTTGCGAGGGGTGACACAGAATCAGATGTAAAGTCAGTATGGATAGAACTGTGGAATTGTAAGGGTAAAAAGACCCTGATGAGAGTTATCTACTGGCCCCCAAACAGTAGCCTGGATATAGGGTGCAATTGAATCAAGAGTTAAAATTGGCATGCATCAAAGGTGGTTATGGGAGATTTCAACACGCAGGTAGACTGGGAAAATCAGGTTGGTACTAGACCCCAAGAAAGGGTGTTTGTGGAGTGCCTCCGCGATGGATTCTTAGACCAGCTTGTACTGAAGCCAACCAGGGAGAAAGCAATTCTGGATTTAGTGTTGTGTAACGAACCGGATTTGATAAGGGAACTCAAGGTAAAGGAGCCATGAGGAGGTAGTCACCATAATATGATACGTTTTAATCTACAATTTGACAGGGAGAAGGGAAAATCAAAGGGGACTATGGAGGCACGAGGGAGGACCTAGCCAAAGTTGACTGGAAAGAGACCCTAGCAGGGATGACAGTGGAACAACAATGGCAGGTATTTCTGGGAATAATACAGAAGGTACAGGTCAGTTCATTCCAAAGAGGAAGAAAGATTCTAAGGGGAGTAAGAGGCAACCGTGGCTGACAAGGAAAGTCAAGGACAGTATACAAATAAAAGAGAAGTATAATATAGTAAAGATGAGCGGGAAGCCAGAGGATTGGAAAACTTTAAAGAGCAACAGAAGATAACAAAAAAGGCAATACGGGGAGAAAAGATTAGGTACGAAGGTAAGATAGCCAAGAATATAAAGAAGGATAGTAAAAGCTTCTTTAGGTATGTGAAGAGGGAAAAAATAGCTAAGACAAATGTGGGTCCCTTGAAGATAGAAACAGTTGAATTTATTATGGGGAACAAGGTTGAACGAGTTGAACAAGGGCAGACGAGTTGAATAGGTACTTTGGATCTGTCTTTACTAAGGAAGACACAAACAATCTCCCAGATGTACTATTGGCCAGAGGACTTATGGTGGCGGAGGAACTGAAGGAAATTCACATTAGGCAGGAAATGGTGTTGGTAGACTGATGGGACTGAAGGCTGATAAATCCACAGGGCCTGATGGTCTGCATCCCAGGGTACTTAAGGAGATGGCTCGAGAAATCGTGGACACATTGGTGATCATTTTCCAATGTTCTATAGATTCAGGATCAGTTCCTGTGGATTGGAGGGTAGCTAATGTTATCCCACTTTTTAAGAAAGGAGGGAGAGAGAACACAAGGAATTATACACCAGTTAGTCTGACATCAGTGCTGGAGTCAATTATAAAAGATGAAATAGCGCCACATTTGGATAGCAGTAACGGGATCGGTCCGAGTCACCATGGATTTAAGAAGGGGAAATCATGCTTGACTAATCTTCTGGAATTGTTTGAGGATGTAACTACGAAAATTGACAAGGGGGAGCCAGTGGATGTAGTATACCTGGACTTTCAGAAAGCCTTTGATAAGGTCCCACATAGGAGATTAGTAGGCAAAATTAGAACACATGGTATTGGGGGTAGGGTTCTGACATGGATAGAAAATTGGTTGGCAGACAGGAAACAATGAGCAGGGATTAACGGGTCCCTTTCAGAATGGCAGGCAGTGACTAGTGGGGTACAAGGCTCGGTGCTGGGACCGCAGCTATTTACAATATACATTAATGATTTAGAACAGGGATCTCCAAACTATGGCCCGCGGGCCACAACCGGCCCGCCACGAGATTTTATCCGGCCCGCAGCAAGCTCTTAGATGGCGGGGACTGGAGGCAGAGGCTGCTGGCGAATGTTCACCGGAGAGCGGATCACCACCGACCCAAAGCCGGGGATAAGGCGAGAGATCGCAGCGCCCTCTCGCAAACAAAAAACTCAAGGAAACTTCCCTCCTCCGCTCACCCCGGGGAGAGAGGGGGGGGGAGGAGAGTCGGGGTAAAGGGAGCAGCTGGTGAGAACGGGAGCGCGGGGAGGGGGAGAGTGTCAGAGGGTCCGGTGAATGAGCACCGTCACTTGTGGGGGCTGCTCCCTCCCTCTCTCTTTCCCTCCCTCTCTCCCCTCTCTCCCAGAGCCAGCGAGATCTGCGCCGCTCTTCCACTCTCTTCCCCGGCCCCGTCTCCCTCTAGAGCTTGCATCTACATCTACATCTACTGGGGTGATGATGATCTGGGTCTTAATTGGCACGTGTGAGAGAATAGATTATAAGAAAACAAGTGGGGAAATTGATTTAATCTGAGAACTGGCATGAACCTGATGGGCTGAAGCGACTCTTTCCATGGGTGTAAAGTAATATAAAATAGGACTAAGGAAAGTGGGAACATGTAATGTGGGCAAATTGGACATGCTTAAATGGGGCATCTAGGTTGGCAAGGACGAGTCTCCGTACATCATCACAACCAAGCATAGACTCAGCGACTGTTCTGGCTAACATATGTTCGGTCCATCAAGGCTTGCAGGGTCCCCCAAATGCTCCAGGCTCCCATTCCCATATTGACCTTTCTGGCCCGGGCCTCCTACATTGCCAGAGCAGGGCCACACACAAACTGGAGGAACAATACCTCACATTCTGCTTGGGTAGATTACAACCCAACGGGAAGAACATTGAATTCCCCAATTTTAGGTAACTACATAACCCTCTCCCTGTCCTTTCTTCCCTAACCCAGGGAGAGGGTTATGTAGTTACCTAAAATTGGGGAATTCAATGTTCTTCCCGTTGGGTTGTATATTCCCCTCTCCCATGTAACCAGCCTGGACATGCACTTATCTGTCTCCTCCCCCTCTCCTTCCATCTACATTCCTGCCTCCAGATTCACAATTTGCAACTGAACTAAACAAAATTCTTCAATCCTTTTGTCTCATGCCTTCTACCTTTTCATCTCTGTCCTTTGTCCAACCATTTGCCTATCAAATAATCCTCCTCACCAGTGTCGGCCTAATAGCTGCCAAGCTTTATTCTGCCACTCCTCCCTTCCATCTTTCTTTCACCCCCCCTACAATCAGTCTGAAGAAGGGTCCCAACCATCCATCCATGTCCTATCCATGTCCGCGTGAGATGCTGCCTGACCCACTACGCTACTCCAGCACTCTGGGTTTGCCCTCTTTCTGTTTGTTTCAAAACTAGCTACTTTTGCCCTGTCATCCTTCTCTTCCTTTTTCTTTGCTTACCCAGGCCAGCGATGCATGTCAGGTAGGTCAGGTTGTACAATGCTACACAGACATTAGCAACTTATTAAACAAGCAAACGTATTGGGCACATAATTTCATCCTATCACATACATTCCCTTCATTCCATCCACTGCACTCAAGCACTTCCTTGCGAACAGGAATAATCTGTTTCTATCGTTCACAGTTCCTATAAACGATCTATGATTTGAATTGTTTCTCTTTGCATAGATAATCCCTGAGATGTTGAACCCTTTCCGTATTTTTGATTGTATTACAGCAAAAGCGCGAATGTATGGTGATTAGCAGAAATAGAAGGCCCGGAAAAGTATAGCTGTGAGGAGAAATTGGATAAATTAAAGTTGCTTTCTCTGGAATATTGGAAACTGATGGGAGATAATTAAGGCAGATAAAATTTGCACAGCACACAAAAATAAAACAAAGCACCTACTTCACTTAGCAGAGGGGTAAAAAGCCAAGGGCAGTAAACTTTAATGGGTAGAGGGATTCGAAATGAGAGTGCAAAAAAAGCTGTGGGAGTCTGAACTTACTGCTCCAGAAAGGCACGACTTGGATGCATGCTTAAAGACCCTGTAGGGTACAGAAAAAGCACTGGAAGGTGGAATTATACGCATTAATATTTTTTTCAACTGCCACAGCCATGATGGGCCAAATGGCCTCCTTCTGCCATTCATATTCATGAATATTTTACGAATCTAAAATATTCTATGCTACCTGTGTGGAAAATCTCACTGCATCTGTGGGATTGCAGCAAATTTAATTTGCCCTAGGGCCAGGGAAAATAAAAGGAGAGAGTGAGAAATGAGGGGCGTTTGCTTGCACTTTGCAGCAATACTGAATTCATGACAAATGTGTGATCTCTCAGATTTGGATCAGTTGTTCAGCTTTGCTCGAACATTATATCACATACACCATGTGGAGTCTGAAACATCAATACATGTATAAAAGAAGTAGATTCCCGTTTGTACAGAGCTGCAGTGTAATAGACCACCAAGCAGGGCCGGAGACAGACAGGCAAAACAAAAGGAAATAAAAAAAGGACAGTCGGCACAAAAGGACAGTATGAAATAAACAATATGAGTCTGTAATGTAAGAAAATAACTGCATTTATTCGAAAATGCTGGAGTAACTCAGCAGGTCAGGCAGCATCTCGGGAGAGAAGGAATGGGTGACGTTTCGGGTCGAGACCCTTCTTCAGACTGAACTGAGTCTGTAATGTGACTGATCCACATTCTACTCTGCTTCATTTAAAATCATTTCAAGCATAAAAAATTATGTCCTGAAATAAACAGCAAGAACGGCATGGTAGCGCAGTGGTAGAGTTGCTGCCTTACAGCGAATGCAGCGCCGGAGACTCAGGTTCGATCCTGACTACGGGCGCCGTCTGTACGGAGTTTGTACGTTCTCCCCGTGACCTGCGTGGGTTTTCTCCGAGATCTTCGGTTTCCTCCCACATTCCAAAGACGTACAGGTATGTAGGTTAATTGACCGGGTAAATGTAAAAAATTTCCGTGGTGTGTGTAGGATGTTAATGTGCGGGGATCGCTGGGCGGTGCGGACTCGGTGGGCCGAAGGGCCTGTTTCCGCGCTGTATCTCTAAATCTAAAAATCTAAATCTAAAAATAATTTTTAGAAAGTCTGGGACAGGAAATTCAATAACTCATAAAAACACGTCTGGTAATTACAACACACGATTATCCTGTGCACCATGAGTTGGATACAAGTGCACTATTTGAAGTGCAACTAGCCAATGCCAACCCTACATCAGCAAGGGTGGCTGGGATTGGTGGTTAGTATCAGTTAAAGAAAGCCTGCACTGGCTAAGCCAGGCTGCTTTTTTTAAAGAGGAGGCACGAGTAACTGTCAGGCTTGCTACCACTCAAGCTGGCAAACTGTCAAGAGCAGCTCAACAGAAGTGAGTGGCACCATAGATTGAGGAGTTTAAGAGAGGTCTCCGAGACACAGAGGAAAATGGGAGCAGACAACACTGGAGAAAAGAGCTAAGGGGCAAGCTCCAAGGACACGAATGCAATTCCACAGGAAGTTCAAAGAACGGACATGAGTTAAGGACAGTAAATGAATTCTTAGTTACCATTTCTCATCAATTGCATCAAAAGACCACGCACTGCTTAATGTACTTCTTCTCTGTTACTCACTGCTGAAGAAATCTCGGTCACTCGGGGCCCAAATCAAAATACTTGCCACAAGACCCACTTATACATGGAGCATCTCTGTAAGTTACTGATCCACTTGTCCAAGCTGCCATGCGCTGTTCAGCCACGATAGTCAATCACTTGGGAGATTCTCACTGACACACATCCACACGAGGTCAAGAGTGTCATGACCAAGTAAAAACTAACTGGAGGGTGCAGAGACAGAGGATTGCTGGTGGAGAGAATACGTCTGCATGTTCTAACTGAAGGCGGCACTGGCCAGGAAAGGTCAGTGCTGGAGTTTTGTCTAGCAGTTAAATCTTTTTTGATGCTGGTGTTCTCAGACTCAGTCCTCTTTCTCACATTCCGTCTTATCTTCAGGCAATGCTCTCTTCTGATTTATATAGTGCAGATGGTCCAGCATGAAATCTTTAATCTCTCGCTCTGATGTGCGAATCCAATTCTGTCTTTTGCAAATAAAAAACAAAAAACAGACACTGGAAATCTGAGATATAAAAACTGAAAGTGCTTGAAAACCTCAGCATCGATGAGTCTTCAAGCTGTATCATGGACTCGGTTTCTCATTCCAATGCTGACTGTTTCCTGCATTTTCTGTCTTTTTTTTTGTCCCCATTTCACTGCCCTTGCAAGCAGTGAGTTCCAGGCACTAACTATTTATTTATCATTATCCAATTATGATGATTAAAACAGATTATCTGATCATTATCGCACTGCTATCAGTGGGAGCTTCCTGTGCATAAAATGCCCACTTGTGTTTCTCAAATTTCACTGGCTTCTGGATGACAGGAGCTGTGCTATGTAGTCCACATCTTTTCCCCTTGACATGTGCAACTGTGACTTCCATTTGCAACCCTTTCTAAACCTTTAGGTACTGCAATAAAACTTCAATAATCGAGAACCCCAGGGTCTTTTGCCATGTTGAACTGGCAAATATTATGGACTATCAATATTACTCTTATCCAATACACATTTCATTCAAGATAGACATAAAATGCTGGAGGAACTCAGTGAGACAGGCAGCATCTCTGGAGGGAAGGAATGGGTGCGTTTCGAGTCAAGACCCTTCTTCAAACTGAGTCGGGGAGAAAGAAATTGGAGATAGAGAAGGGTACAAAGAGAATGTCCATATCTCCAGTTTCCCTCTCCCCTGCCACTCAGTCTGAAGAATTCAAATGTCTCCCATTCCTTCTCTCCAGAGATGCTGTCTGCCACGGTGAGTTCCTCCAGCATTTTGTGTCTATCTTAGGTGTAAACTAGCATCTGCAGTTCCTTCTACACACAATGGACCAGGAAAATGTAAATACTGGTAGAATGAGACCCAGATGAGTTTAAATGGAATGTAGGAGTAATTTCTCAGTGAATTTTAAAGGAATGTTGGAACAGGACTATGGTAAGTTTAAAGGGGGTGCAGGACGAGGATCCGGGTGATTTTCAAGAGAGGAAGGGAAGGAATGGAGGCCATTTGAGCCAGATAATGACAAATAGAGATTTTCAAACCACAGAACAGTGGTTCATCAGAGATTTACTGTATTATGAACACAAGGAGCAAAGAGGTCCTTCTGCAGTTGTACAGGGCCCTAGTGAGACCGCACCTGGAGTACTGTGTGCAGTTTTGGTCTACAAATTTGAGGAAGGATATTCTTGCTATTGAGGGCGTGCAGCGTAGGTTTACTAGGTTAATTCCCGGAATGGTGGGACTGTCCTATGTTGAAAGACTGGAGCGACTAGGTTTGTATACACTGGAATTTAGAAGGATGAGAGGGGATCTTATCGAAACGTATAAGATTATTAAGGGGTTGGACATGTTAGAGGCAGGAAACATGTTCCCAATGTTGGGGGAGTCCAGAACCAGGGGCCACAGTTTAAGAATAAGGGGTAGGCCATTTAGAACAGAGATGAGGAAAAACTTTTTTAGTCAGAGTGTTGTGAATCTGTGGAATTCTCTGCCTCAGAGGGCAGTGGAGGCCAATTCTCTGAATACATTCAAGAGAGAGCTAGATAGAGCTCTTAAGGATAGCGGAGTCAGGGGGTATGGGGAGAAAGCAGGAACGGGGTACTGATTGAGAATGATCAGCCATGATCACATTGAATGGCGGTGCTGGCTCGAAGGGCCGAATGGCCTACTCCTGCACCTATTGTCTATTGTCTATTGTCTATAATATTGAAGCAATGAAAAGTACTCAGTCACTCATCAAATAAACACGAGGTGATTTTGTGCATGCATTGTTTTAAACAACAGCAAGTCCTTGACATACTAAGGGCATTTGCACACAGCAAATCTACAGCTGTACTCTGTTTAAATTGACAGTCAGCAAAAATTACAGGTAAAACTGTGCACCAAAACTGATTGTATAAATGGTGTACTAGAGGACTAAGACCAAAGGAATGGTGAAGAGATGGAGATAGAGAAGGAAAAACAAAAAGATACACGTGGAGTTGTTACAAAAAGGTATAGTCCCAATGCCCAATAAATGGCTGGGCACTACAACTGCATCATAAAAAGTGGCACTGGTAAATATAGTAACAAAGCATAATGCAACTTTGACATTCATATGTAAAATGCACCCAGTTGTTACACAGAACTCTGAGCCAAGTTAGAAAATCTCTGCAGCAATGTGATGTATTTGAAAATGTTGTAACAGAATGAAAGGGTTGAAGAACTATCATACTCAAGGCTGCAGTTTGTCCCTCATAACCCTCCCCTCCAATAATTACAAAAACACTCATTAGGTCAGCGTTAAAAAGTCTCTGAAAGTGCTTTGCAAGGCTATCATTATGTGAAGATGTTGCCAAGAGAAGCTGTAGTGTGGTGACAGTTTCAGAGCCAACTCCTGCCTGGAACATGATTGCAGTGCGCCCGTGACATTATCAGGTCACCAGTACACGCTAACAAACTGGGTCTTATTCTTAATGGACTATGCCAGTGAACTCGGTGGAGGTGATGCTCAGAGGTGGGAAGGGCTGTGGGATGTCGCAGGAGGTACTGGAGGTCACTTGCTCTGCATAGACTCCAAAAAAACGATAAGGCAGCCACTCAAACAATATCTTCAGCAGTTCGACATATAACATGAGTTAGACAAAGCCAGGGCTGAAATCTTGACATTATCAACTGTATCCCAAGATTTTGTCAGGGAGCTGGGAATATTCACAGACTCTGAGCAACCAGTATTTTTTACAATTGTAGCATGTTAGATGACTTGCATATGATTTTCGTATTCTCTTTTGTTCCTTACATAAGAGGTGCAAATGCAACCACCTGGAAAAATATGATTTCTGCATTTAAGATGATTTCTGAAATTAACTTGGAGGTGAAGAGAAATTAAAATGCATTAACCTGTCTAAGAATGGTATTTATTGTATTCGTTTACTCCACTGTTTAAGCATTTCAGATTTTAATCGGTGCTGCACAAAATTAGGAAAGCACATATACATACAAATTTTAACAGTGAACATGAAATACTGAATCCATTAACCCCTTTCCCTTTCAAACTAAAACACATGCAAGCTTTTGTCAGATTACAAATTAAATCAATTTGCAATTGAAATGCACTGCATTAGAACACGAGTTCAAGGTTTGGTTAAAGAATTTATTTTAATTTTGGGGGTTGGGAGTTGGGAGTTTGGGGGGGGGAGTTAAAGGGGAAAGAAATAAAACTTAATTGTAAGTAATTGCAGCTTTTCATTTTTAACATGATGAAATAATTTGATTTTTTTTTTCTCTCCCAGAGGTCTGGCTTTACTCAACAATAGACAACCATTCTGAACATAGGAAGTGTCCTGTTAAGATAATAGGTACTGAATGTCATAGACACAAACACATGTATTCGGTAGATTTTCATAAAATGAACCAGGTGATTTTGTGTATTCTTGAAGGGCCATGTGTCACAAGTTTCTTTTTTTTTCCCCCTCTCAATTGGAATATCATTTCATTAGAGTCTGTAACGAACAGGACTAGCAACCAAGAGGGGAAAGAAAATGAAAGAAAAAAAATTTGTCCTAAAAAAGGTTGAAACATATTATTTTCTATGATCCCTGGGATCAATTTTTATTTTGTATGCTTTACACTACAAAACAGCACCGGAACAATGCAGATCCATTGAGATTCTGACATGTTAAAATGGAAAGCCTGATAAATTTAAATACACGTGGGAAACACTTTTTATTTCTGTGCTACACGTATTGAAATCTAGCTGTGATGTATTGTGCATCAGAAAATTTAAGCCAATCTTTTACAAATATACAACTATGTATTCCATTCAATATACACAGGAAAAACTAAATGCTGGATATCTGAAATAAAAACAGCAAATACCATAAACGGCTGCGCTCCAAAATCCTACTGCCCATGTCCAAAATTCACTCATCTCTCCCATTGAGCTAGGCTAGTTCTCGTCTGGCAAGATCACGCATTTAAAATACTCACCATGGAGTCCAAATCCATCCAGGACTTTCTTACTCCCATTCTCTGCAAACTCCTTTATACCTGTGACTCTCCAGGCCTAACGTCAATTCCGGTATCTTCTGTTTATTGTTCCACCCCTGATACTCAGCATTTGCAGTTCCTTTTTATTACCCAGAACTTAAGCTGCCTCAGTCTTTGATCCTGCATCCCCCTAACGCGGGAGGCACAGTGGCCAGCCGTAGAGTTGCTGCCGCACAGTGCTAGAGACCCAGGTTCACTCCTGACTACGGGTGCTGTCTGTATGGAGTTTGTACATTTTCCCCATGACCATGTGGATTTACTCCAGGTGCACCTGTTTCCTCCCACACTCCAAATACGTACAGGTTTGTATGTTAAATGGATCGATAAAAATGATAAATTGCCCTTGTTTATAGTGCTCGTATACAGGGATCACTGGTCGGCGCGGACACAGTGGACTGAAGGGCCTGTTTCCACGCTGTATCTATAAACTAAACTAAAACTAAACAACCCCCCCATGCATCGTAAACTCTCATTTCCCTTCATGCTATTCAATCAAATCAAATAATACCATATATAGATATAATCACGTCAAACCCAAGTACAATAGGTAGCGCAAAGGAAAAGATGAAGAGTGCGGAATGGTGTTCTTTGGTACCTACATCCATTTGTCCCCATTTTTTCAAGTGTCCCTGTGGTAAATTTTGATTGGTAATACTCCTGTGAAGAGCTTTTGACAGTTGACTATGTTAATAATTCCATGTAATTGCAATTGGCATTGTTGCAATACGCAGCAGATTGCTCAACATTCATGAAGGACAAGGTTCAGGCCACAATCCCTAATTGGAATGGAACTGACCATTCCCCACTCCCAGTCAGGAACGCCATTGCCTGTACTTCCCTCTGACCAGCTCCCGGTAACTTGCTTCAAATGTTCACTCGACCTCCGAATTGATCTGGGGTGTGGATTTGTATTTGGAACATCTAGATAGGTGTGAAATCAGTTGCTCAGTTGCGGAAATACCAGAGTGTTTCCCCCAAAAGGTATATTGAAAATATAATTGCTTAGTTCTGATTAATCCATTTTGGTAGAGCTAAAATAAAGATGCTGCTCTTAAGGTTTTTGCATTTGATTTAGAATGTTTCATCGAATAATAATTAGATTTATTGAGTCATGCAGAGCAGAAACGGCCCTTTGACCCATCACAGCCTTGCCAAATGTTGTACCCATCTATACTAATGCCACTTGCCTACATTAGGTGCATATCCTTCCATGCCTTGTCTATTTAAGTATCTGCTTAAATGCTTCTTAAATACTGTGATTTTATCTGCCTCAACCACCTTCTGTAGCACGGGTTCCAGATAGCAGATAAGCACTTTCTGTGTTTCTCTTCCGTCTCACCTTAAAACCCAGGTCCCTTTTCATGGGAATAAAGATTCTATCTACCCGATATAATCCTCTCCATTTTGACATAAACGGATCAAAAATATAGCCAATACATTTTTCGCTAGTTGCTATTTTAGTTTTTAAACTAGATGATTGATGTTAAAGAAAAGAATTAAAACAAATTGCAATGAAGCAAATATTAAAAGAATATGATCTAGAAGCCAGGGTAAAATGACTGCATTCAAGCCCGTAGAAGTGGAAATGCAGATGGCAAATTCATTGCGGGGGAACCACACAGTTCACTGGGCTAAAGAGCATCTCCCCATACTATTTGTTTAATGTAACCTATAAGGCTTCCAGAATGCAATTTTCTAACTGCTGTAACAAGGCACAGTGCACTTGAATTGATTTGCTTCTGAGTCAAGAAATGACAATAAGAAAATGAGGATCTTGCTCTTTATCACTGGAGCCCAACCACAAACAAGGTTGCAAACAAAGTTGTCATTTCCCTTTCCAAATAAATTAAAAGCTGTATGCAAATATAAATACTGCAACATTATATTCCCAGCTATGTTAAAGTGTTTAGCTCAGGCAAGCCACACATGACAACACATTGTCTAAACGGTGATGGAAGAAAAAAATCAAAGATGTAAAGAAACCCATTAGGTCGACAGGTTGCATTTCCATTGACTGACAAGAGTGGCAATCAGACACTATTCGCACTAGCAACTGACTGACAAGCAGACAGTGAAACAAGACTTCAGGTTGCCAGAATCGTTTTAAAACAATTTAAGTTATTTCAATCGAACTAGGCTACTGTCTTACAGGTAAACACAATCTTTTCATCTGCAGGTATTGAGAACGTGGTCTATATTGTCACCCCAACAATCACACATTACATATTGTATAATTTGCACATTAAAATATTATTGGGCACTAATAGGCATATCAGGCATTTTTGTTTTGCTTAAAATTAAAATTGTACAAATTATTTCCACCATAAAACATCGGATCATGAAAAGTAATTGGCAATTTATATTTCATAACTGGGTGAAGAGGGCTTCATTCGATTGAAAAGTTTCATATAACACTAATAATTTGTAATAGTATAACTCATAACCTTCGGAAAATTCATCCCCACTTAAATGTTCAAAACGCAGGTTGTTATTAAAAGTATTTCTTTACTGAGAACTATCTGTTACTGCTTCAGCTGTGTGAATGCTTATATTACAGCAACTTGCATACATTTATAAACTAACGTCGCACTAAAATAACATTGCTTATGTTTGTGCCCCATTCTGCACCAGCATATTCCACAAATAAACAAGGAGGGTCAAGGTATATTGTAATTGGTTTGACAGAAATAAAAAGCAAAGTCAGAGTCAGTCAAGATGTGTACAGTGAGAAGCACGGGGAAGCAAAAGATTGTCTCCACAATTTAACCATTTCATCAAAGACAGTCACAACATTTTAGGAAAAGAGGTTAAGATTTTTATTAAAAGCATTTTTTTCTAAATTGAGAAAGAAAACCAAGTGCATTGGATTTCTTTCTTAAAGAAACAAAATCTTTAAAAGCTTTCCTATGAAGCTATCTCTGTTCCGTTGACACTTTGGAAGAACAAACTATTTTCATTTGTTACATTTAAACGTTTAAAAATGATAAAAACAGAAATAAATCAAACCGCACATTTACTTTTGGACCTTGTGGAAGCCAACAATATATATTTAAAATGAAATAGCAGAGATTTGTTTCTGTTACAGTTCTTCTACTTTGCTGCACTGTTTCTGTGCATGGAAGAAAGATTAAACAGAATTGAGTGGAAAAGGTTCAACAAAGCCCCTAATTAATGCAATTTCTTTGTTTTAAGATAGTACAAGATCTGGTTACACTTGTGTTAAATACAAGAAATTAACACAGAGATTGGAACTGAATAATTAGAATCCCATTACAAATGAAATGTTACAGTCATACTTTTAACTGAATCATGTTACCATGCATGCAGATCTGCTGCTATTCATTGCAAATTGAAAGAACTAAATGCAGTAGTCAATAACGCAAGTAGTATGTAAAATGACTCTTTGAGGATAAAGTAGGAGCTGTAGACTTTAAAATAAATTGATTTTACAGAATAGCAGCTAGCTCGGTAGCCTGTAGTTAACCTAACAATGTAACCCTGCTGTACTACATGAGAAACATCATGTACATTGATTTTTTTCTTGCTGATGACCGCTCCTTGTTTCAATTCTGCCTTAACAGAAAAAACCTTTCTAAAGACTACAGTTCAAGCAGGTTACTGGATTTCCCTTTCTATTAAATAACCAGACAGTTGACCAAATAAAATGCCTCACGTGCAATTGTTTCAGCTGTAAATGTACTTAATTGTGGAACACAAACTGAGAACAGTTTAACTCCTTCCCGTCTGCAAGTCAAAAGTAAGATATAAGAGCAATTCAACAAGAAATACATTTCAAATTATAATGTTTATCTTGAACTGAACTGCCAAAAACTGGGCTATTAGTTACATGGATATCAGAGTTTCAATGCATTCAGAAGCATTAGCATCATCCTTGCTATTATGTACAGATATCAACAACACAATAAAATTATTCCATTTGCACAGCTCAGTGCTGATCTAATGCAATTATACATATATCGAAACTGCTAAAACATTATCTAAAATGGTTTAACAGAAAGACAGTTCTCTGTTTTTGTATCAGTTATCTTAAATTCACTGCAAATCGCATGCAATAATTAGTATGATTTGATTTTCTTCTATAACAAATCTTAAAAACTTAAACCCCAGGGCTACTTAAGACCCTTATGTTAGAACGTTGTGTTCAACTCTCAATTTGTTAACATAGGTAATATCTGCTATCTGTGAAGTCTAATTAGGTCCTTTTGGTTTAAGGTAAAGTTTGAATCAAAAATATAAATGAAAAATACTGCCAAGCATGAATATCTATTTTTTAAAAAGGATGCAAGAACCTATTAAAAGACTGATATACTACAAGGTCACTAGGTATTATACAGAGTCAGTTTGGTTTATCATATTACATTGTGACAGGATGCTAGGCAAAAATTATAAATTCCTTTCCTAAATCTGTCCTTTTGTGATTTAGATGGATGAAGAATAATTAACTCTTAATTATTCTGATGACTTCGAGGCAGTTTCAGAATTCACTAAAGAGAGGAGTCGTTTTTACCCAGGAAAACAGTCTCCTATCATTTATCAAACCCACGACTCGGCTGGTAATGAATAAAACTATGTTTACCCACAACATTTACCACTACCTTGGAGGTTTCAAGAAGAGAAAAGTTCCCTTAAAATCCTGTAATATGTAAATGTTTCTGTGCTATTTGCATTTTAAAGTATTTAACTACATATTTATTGGATTTCAAGGCCAAGCTGATCATTGATTTATGTGCTTCTGGCAATCATATTTCCATATTTGTATGCTTTTCGCAGCAGTAATAATTCAAATATGCATAAAGCCACTCTTTGAATGGGTATCTTTAATTATGTCCTCAAAGCATCATTGTTTCATTCCGTTTAATTTGCCAAAAAAAAGTTGAATATCAGTGCCAGTACCAGGTTTATAAAATGAAGGGAAAGTATATTTGGCCTGACTGTGTGGTAGCAAATGCACTGAAAATCTTTTTTGTGTAATCCAGACTTCTGCCCCCAAAACATGCTGCAAAGCCCAGCAACCTTGCGTGTAAATACATTATTAATTCTGACACACTTTCACGACAAATTCAATCACAGTTCATAAAATTTGTGCTCAAAATGCAAAGCCTGCCCCATTTGTTTTGCTGATAACTCGCAAAGTTTGGCTGCCATTTCTTCTCATTGGAGTTGTCATAAATTATGTGCACTCTTATGAAACCTATCAAGAATTGGAATCATTAAAAGATTCACCGCTGTTTTTCTTGCCGACAAGGTTTCCAAACAACCATCAAACATGTCTCCTGTCATCCCTGTCTGAAACACTTTAGCTATTGTAGAAGCTGCGAATTTAAAAGAAAAAAAAAGATTTTGTTTTATTTAAATTAGCCTTCCTGCACATGACATAGGCCAAAATGTTATCAGGCCAAGTGCTTGCTGTTCACTTAAATCAACAATGAACAAAATTAGAATATTTAAGGCATTATTAATGCTGTAAGGGTGGCAGATGCCACCTTAAAGAACTGTCATCTGCATCACATAGAATTTTATTCCAGTTTCTTCAAATACAGGCAAGGCAGCAAACAGTTCACATTCACGATTATCAGCCAAAAATATTTGGGGAATTTTGCTTCTGAGCTGAAATCTAGAAGAAATAATATTTTGACGTTTGTTTGTAAACTGCTTTATATTTTAAAAAATGCTTTATTCATGTGGTCATGCGATCCAAACAAATGCAAGCTGAAAGCAGTAACTGTGTGTGGTGGTTTCAGCTATTTTTATAAGACCTCCCCAGGCATCAAAGCATAAAAGACTAAACCACCAGCACTCAACATTCCAGCCTCCAATATACTTGTCAAGAGTTTGCCCTATCTTGCAACTATACACTGAAACAATTCTCCTAACCTCCTTCAAACCCAGTTCGCTATAATAAAACTCTCAGCACTTAGCTGAAAAATATCATTTATTCTTTGTCAGTAGAAGCAATCACATCAATGTGCAATAAAACAAACCTTCTTAAAATGTTCCTGTGCTCCTTTAAATAAATGACTTCAACAAGTAATATCAAAAATTAATGGGATTCATAACAAATTACTAGAATTTATTTCAACACTGAGGGCCATTTTACATTCCTAAAAGGAATCAAAGGTGACATTATGCACTTTGTAAATAAAGACCAGCACCATGGAAGTAAACTGTTTGTAGTCTTCAAGGTCTTCCTTCCAGCAGTAATTTTCTTCCTCTTCCAATTTTATTGCTTAGTCCTTCTCCAATTCAATAAATGTTGCAAAATAAAATTGAAAGCAATAGATGTTGCAATCCAGACTGTAGCACTTAACTGCCCGTATTTAGCTCCCAATATCTCGGCTATTAGGTATTAGCATTTCTGCATACCTTTTATCAATGCTCACTTTCCTACTTGGGACTCATTTTTTATTAGTTTCTTACTCCGAGTTTAATTGTTTTCTTGGCACTCACCACAAGTCAGAGAGACTCCTTGTGAGACCTGGTGGTCGTACGGATTGCCCATTCAGTCCACCCTTCCTTCCTTCAGCCTCAGCAGGCCTACCAAAAAGCTTGAAGAAGACGGTATCACTTGTATAATAATAACCCCTACCTCTACCAGGCTTCCCAAAAGAACTACCAGTAGGGACAACCTATTACTGTTTAAGCTATAAAAGACATTTCAATTAATCCAATTGTCCTTAAATACAAAGTAGAAGCTAAAACCCGGAAAGTGCATATTAAAAAAAAACCCACAAATGGCAAAAAGTATATATTTTTCTTAAATCAAATTACAGTTTTCAGATATAAAGCAAATCAAACTGGTTAGTCCGTACAATGTATGTACTGTATGATTGATATCTTTAGCTTTCATGTAATTTAATATTTCAAAGAAAGAAGATTTGCAAATAAGGCTGAATGAAAAACACCAGAGCTGCTCTTTGCACAAGTTGTGGTAAAATACAGGAACAATATGGGTTAATAGATTTCTAAAATGAGGTTCCAACATTTTCAAGTTATGGAAGATGTTAATATTCAAATACAAAACAAAAAATAATAACTCAAGAAGAGACAGTGAAATGAGAATGCAAGAACTATTGGCAAGGGAGCACTGATAAACTATGTGCTGAAAATGAATGTATAATTGCTGAAAAATCAAAAGCTTCATGAAGAGAGTATGTGCTTTAATCGAGGTTATATCTGAAGAAAATTCAGAGATTCTTGTCTATTGCCTTCAATTTTATTTTGCTCGGTTGGTAAAACATCTTATTGGCTTTGCATTTACACTATTTCGATAGTCAATCAATGATCGATAAGGAGGTTTGGAAATAATCTGACGGCTGCAGTACTCCAGAGTAGCTATTCCATGTAATGTTTGTGTGCTGTTTTAAACTTAAGAAATCTGTGCATTTACACTCAAATATACAATTTGTTGGCTGCTTTACAAGTTCCTCACAGAACAAAGGAACACACTAAATTGCATAAAAATGCACCTACTTTGGGCAAAAACACCAAATATAATATTCATCATAAAAACAAATGTAAAATCTGTAAAATAAGGGGGTGGGTCTTAAATTTATCACTCCTTTTTGGAGAGCAGTTTTTCTAAAACTGAACTCTGATGAATTCCCATATACCAATACTAATACACTGACATTTGAGACTGTTGACTAACTCCAAGCTGATAAACCAATGTTTTTGAAATTTCATGGTGTTTTTATTTGTCTGAAACCGATATTTGTTTTGCAGAATCTTTACATTTACCAACAAAACAGAACACACAAAATAAAACTGCCCTCCAGTACTTCACTAAAGTTGTTACACCCAAGGGCATGATCCAACATTGAGACACAAAGAGCAGCAAAAATTGAAATATATGAAGAGATAGTTGAGCCACTCTGGTTCTGGTCAACCAAGTTATAACTGGCCTCAGTGCCACTTGGTTTCAGAGAAAGAGTGGAAGAAAAATATCCAAAGTTCCTGTTCTAAAACATGACCCAAGGCGTTTCTAAAAGTTAAGGGAAGAATCGGGTCTTGTTCATTTGGTCCCCACACGTAAAATTATCATTCTTAAAGAAAGATCACTGTTAACAGTTACAGGAACAGAATAGCAGAATTTCATTAACCAACTTCCAAACTTGCGTGATAACCATTGGAAAGCATTTTGGAGCTGGTGGTTTTTCTTTTGTCCTCATGGCCTTTAGCATTTGACAAATTTGTTTTTGCCTTCTTCTCCGAACTAAAGGGGCATATATCCTCCTAAATTTCACCCCATACGACAAATAACATGAAAGCAGCCCCTTCACCCCACCGACTCTATGCCGATTTACTCCCATTTTTACACAAATCTACCGTAACCCAGTTTATTCTCCCCACATCCAGCTCCTCCTCACAGATTCCACCACTCATCTACATACTAGGGACAGTGTTCATCCTATCAACGTACATATCTTTGGGATGTGGAAAGAAACCAGATCGCCCAGGAAAACCCTACACATCACAGTGAGAATGTGTAAACTTCACACAAAGCTGGATCTTAGGATTGAACCTGCGTCACTAGAGATGTGAAGCAGCAGCTCTACTAACTGCACCAGTGTGCCATCCAGACAAGATGAGCAGCTCAACAGCATGAGAGTTTTTAGTCTGTAACAGTAATAGCATAGAATGGCTAAACTCACTGAATATCAATGTACCATCATCACTTTTAGACACTTCAGATCATCTTTTTTTCAATGCCAAATATCTCTCATCAGCTTGACAAGCTCAGCTGATATGTATGGTCAACCCACTTACCTTCTGCTCCCAAAGTTTTCAATAAAAGTCCCAGGTTTCCAGGATAAGGCAAGAAAAGCCCAAGTGACTATCACTAGTGTGATTTAAGCTTTGATCTTCAAATCAGGAAATCAAATAATATGTGATCTTTAGCTACCTTTACCTTTTTTTAAACGCTATTAACCGGAAAAACGGTATATCAACAAGAGGGGATATTTTAACAGTTCTTCCAAAACCCTCAATGGTAACCCACATTCCATGGCTTCAGGTTGGAAAGCAAGGTTTATGTGGTGAAATAAAGTAGGTTTCATGAAATGGTCACATTGAAACAAATGAATCTCACCCAGTTTGGCAACTAGTCTCCTTCTGTGCTTTAATGACTCAATGACTCTCAGTCTGCATGACAGACAACCCTTTGCTGCTTCCTGCTCCAAGGTCAAGTGTTTAGAAACCGGATCTCCTGGGTCATGAAGTGGGCTTTGCAGCTACAGAGCACTTTAATTTCTTATTAATTCCAATCATCAACTATTACCACTTCTACTCCCAGAAAAAGATGTCAGAGTGAAGAATGTTACAGACTGCCAGTTGCAAGGGAACAAATTGATCAGTAGATGCAGCAGTGTTTCAATTACAATCAAAGTGCTCACAACAGTCAGTTAACCTCACTGCAAATCTGTTCACATCAGCAAACTATGAAGACCTCTTAAAAGGATGTTTCTCTATTTCCACCATTCAATCCCTAACCCCACTTCCCCATTCCTCTCATTTCAGAACCTTGCATAAATCTGAGATGCTGCCTGACCTGCTGAGTTACTCCAGCATTTTGTGAATAAATACTTTCGATTTGTACCAGCATCTGCAGTTATTTTCTTACACATAAACCTCTATGCTCTGCATCTGCCAATTGCAGCATTACAGAAAGGATAAAACATTCTGTCTTATTAGACCTCAATACACTCAAAGAACTCCTTGGAGAGCATAATTAAATATCCTACATCGACACCATTTTTTCATGATCATCCTTTCAGAAAGTTTAAAGAAACAAATGTTTCAATATCAATTAAAAGTTTAAAATTAAATGACCATCTCACCAGCAGCCCCCAAACGACAAGAGAAATAAAAAGCACAAATCGAGTGAAATTCAACAATAATGCCGCAAAGTAAAAGTCGACGGCAATGTTCTCCTGAAAAGCTGCATGGTGCCGAGAATATTTTTTTGCTGTTGGCTTTGCAATTAACCATTCATTGAGCATTAAGAAACAAATGTACTGCAGACGAATATGTGAAATTAATGTTGGTGCTGCGTCAGGAAGAACAATGCTGGCCAGTGGAGTAAGAATATTTTCCGTGTAAATGAGAAGGCACAACGGCGATTAAACAGGGAGGGAAAATGTTCCTTATTCCCTTTGTTTTCAGTGCAGTGCAATTATTTTGAAAATTGTGACTTAAGGTATTTACTACAGTGAATTATTTAATTAGGTACAACCACATGTAAATCCATTTATAATGGTCGGAGGCAATAGGGCTACTGAAAATAACTGGCAGTATAAGGCAAATGCCTAAACATTATGTGATAAGTTAAGAGGTAATGTTATGGCCTTGGAATGCCATTTTGTGTTATCTTTCTATTTCTGTAATCACAGAATAGCCTGCAATTTTCACGTTTACTCCTCTTCAATAATTTTTCTTCATTTACCTGTAGTTTTTTTAATGCTATCACTGCAATATTATGATAATTTACTTCGATTTATTGTTGCATATTATAAACTTCCAATTTCCACGATCTGAATGCAAAATCCTGCAATGTTCCTTATTTCTCATTTCCATGGCAAGCTTTTGCTTAAAATAAAATATTTTCCCTTTTTTAGTTCACTCCCACTTCCATTTTTAAGACCTCCCCATCTACCCTCCCCGCATCCCCCATCCCCCAGTATCCCCTATCTCACTATATTTACTCCCTGATACTAAATCACAGGGATACATTCTTGTGAAGAAAGGCCAAAGAGAAATGTGCTGAAAACCCGAGAAAGGAAATCATTCTCTCTTGGAATTTAAGTGAAGAAAATAAAAACCATGTTCTAGTGACGCCTAGTGTACAAGACAGGAATCAAGCAAGCACTGGAAAGATAATCTATTCATCTTGAAAGATTTTCAGTCAATGGAAACTGCTCTGAATCAATTTGCAAACTATTTTATGTGGCTAAAAATGCCGCTTCCTAATCCGCTATTCAACTTAAAAACGAATAAAGACCTCATCAGCTAACCTACTGATAAATTGCTGAATAATATGCATTCTACTTTACCCTCAAATTAGTTACTGATAATTTGCATCAGATCTGATATGAGTTCATACTGTATACCAAGAAATGGGTACTTGAAAAGCCCATTGTCAGCATTCACTGAACAGAACATTAACACCTAGGTCAAGGCAGCAATTCTTTTTTCAACAAAAATTCTATGGATGCTGAAAATTATAAATTTAAAATGCTGGAAATGCTCAGCTGGATATGCAGTATCTGCAAAGAGAAAGAGAATTAACGCTTCAGATCTATGGCCTTGCTAAGACACTGATCCTGTCTCTCTGTCTCTCTCTCTTCCCCTCTCTCTTTCTCCCTCTCTCTCTTTCTCTCACATATTTCTCATTGCAAATACAGGTGAAAGATTTCCTATTCATTTTGAGCCAAACTTTCTAAGACTAAATAAGGAAAATAAATTAAAATCAAAAACCATACAATAGGTAAGGGATTTCATGGGTGTTTTCTCACATAAGCCAGTTACAAGCTCTTAATTCTAATGCAGCTTCACCAGAAAAATTATTGAAACAGCAGTGCTGCTGAGATATTCATCCCTTACATTCATGCAGCATAACAAATACAGATATTCATGAAACTTCAGGGGTACAGTAATATTGTAGCTACTGGTAGTTCTGTTACCGAAGGTTGTGAGGGTAGCAGGAATGATCCAGAAACATCCACCTCCGAGAGAGGGGGGGGGGGGGGGGGGAGAGAGATTTAAATTCTACAATAAAATGCTAGTATCGGGAAAAGCCGCTATAAAATTAAAGGATTATCAAAAAATGCAACTTCTTCACCCATATTCTTTATGGTCTGCAGAAGGGCCTCAGCCCTAAACGTCACCCATTCCTTCTCTCCAGAGATGTTGCCTGTCCCGCTGATTTACTCCAGCTTTTTGTGTCTATCTTCTCTGTAGGGTAGAAATGCATTACCAGGTGGTGCTGAGTGAGGGGCCATTGGAACGAGGCTGGATTAATTCACAAATTATACTGGCGCTAATGGAAATAAAATTTAGGGAAGCGCAGTGTTGCAGCTGGTAGAGCTACTGGCTCACAGAGCCAGAGACCTGGATTCAATCCTGGCCTCGGATGCTGTCTGTGCAGAGTTTGCACTTTCTCCTGTGACCACGTGGGTTTCCTTCAGTGGCTCAATTTTCCTTCCACATCCCAAAGCCGCTCAAGTTTGTTGGTTAATTGGCTTCTGTAAATTGCCCCTAGTGTGTAAGGAGTGGATACGAAAGTGGTATAATATAGAACTAGTGTGAACTGGTGATGCTTGGTCGGTGTGGACTCAGTGGATCGAAGGCCTGGCTTCCATGCTGTATCTCTAAGCTAAACTAAACTAAAAGCATCTAAAGAGAAACAGGATAAACACACATGGGTGAAAGGAACAGAAGGCTTGAGGCTTTGATGGTGTACTGGGAAGAATCTGTGATGGAAACAACAGGCATCTTCATCCATAATGTAATTTTAGTTTAAAATAATAATATATTTGAAGAACGATCATGGACAGGAAATGATGTGAATGAAGTGGATTGTTATTTACTCCAATCCAATCAAGTTTAATGTGCCTCAGCACAGAACCACTCCATCTCAAAGTCCCAAAGAAAGGGGATTCCCTGTACATTCTTCCAAATCGGGTTTAAATGACAAACTCTATTGGGAGTGAATTAGAGTCATACAACACACAAACAAGCCCTTTGCCCACCATGCCAATTTTTGCCCATCTACACTAATCCCATCCGCCCACATAAAGACCATATCTTTCCATGCCCTACCTATTTAAGTACATCTAAATGCCTCTTAAACATGGTTATTGTAACTGATTCTACCACTGTTTCAGCCATCAATCGCATATACTGATTACTTTATGCTTACAAATTCATTAATAATAATTACCTATTATTGAATGAAAGCATTTAAAGATAAAATGAGAACAAGTATCAAAATACCCTTCAAAGATGAGAATCTAAAAATTCCAAAAAAATTGTATTTGGAATCTATTTCATTTATGATGCACAACTATTTT
The DNA here is from genome assembly GCF_053455715.1 of Rhinoraja longicauda. Classification (NCBI taxonomy): domain Eukaryota; kingdom Metazoa; phylum Chordata; class Chondrichthyes; order Rajiformes; family Arhynchobatidae; genus Rhinoraja; species Rhinoraja longicauda. The sequence continues at coordinate 46,955,979 of NC_135956.1, read as the reverse complement.
ATTCATTGCTCTATTATTTTCTGTACAAAAATAAAATGTACAAAAACAAAAGTAACTGCAAGGAATCAAATCTCTACCTGGGAACATATGCTCTCAGAGATGAGCAATGACCAGGCGCCATCTCCTGGCATTTGCCAAGCTTACAACGATTTACTTTATCATTTAGTTAGTTGCTAATTTAATATATTGGGATTTGGATGTGAAATTGTATAATTGACTGTAAAACTCCTCAAACTAAATTTATTAATGCCGCATTAGGCTTTTCCACCAAATAAAAAAAGTGAGACTAACAGTTGCAACGCCTCTAAAAAAATGCCTCAAAAAAATCAGAAACTCACAAATTTAAAAATTTAGAAATACACCATTAACACAATTTACAGAGAAGACCATTTCAATTGCGACAAGTGTTTATATTCCCCAAAACATAATGCTGGTCTGCATTGTGCCATCAGCTGACTTCGAAATAAGTTGCCCTCAAAAGACTTGTGATATCTGGCAAGAAACATTCTCGTTTCTAATATGTGCTGCTTCCAGGTGTCACTTCAGTGGGATCACTGGTATCGAGCAGATGCAGCAACATCAAACATGCTCAGCATGCATCTGCACTTAAGTGTTTTCACTGATCTTAAACCAGGAAGCAATAAGCAAAACTTTAAAACAAATGTTTCAAACATCTTATTGGGTTCAAAATAAATTCGCACATCAAATTAATACAGAAGTCAAATAATTATAAACAAGCTTCTTAAACAGATCATGTTAAATAAATTCAAACTGGTAGGTATGGTAGCCCCCCCTCGGTCATGGCTGCTTGCTCCACACCTCGACTAGAGCAGCGTCGCTTGTGGCTTAAGAGACCAATGCGGGAGTGACAGTCTCTGTCGCAAAGGTCACATTTGTATGTGGTCTCTGGTTTGTTGAAATTTCTGTGCTCCTTTCTGCGTGCCCTCTTGTCTGCCGCTACGTTCATCAGTTTCTCTTCGCCCGTTTTGAGATGTTGGTTCAGGGTACCTCTCCACCTCGTGCAGTCAGCTGCAAGGCTCTCCCAGGACTCCACATCGATGTCGAGCGCCTTTGTATCACTCTTGCAGACATTCTTGTAACATAGCTGGGGGCAGCCGATGGTTCTCCTCCCAGATGTCAGCTCTCCATAGAGGAAGTCTTTTAGAATACGGTCATCCTCCATGCGGTGGACATGGGCCAGCCACCGCAGCCTGCACTGCCTGAGTAGAGTGTACATACTGGGAAGGCCAGCGCGAGACAGAATCTCGGCGTTGGACACACTATCTTGCCAGGATATACCCAGGATACGGTGGATGCTTCTAAGGTGGAAGGTGTTGAGTCTTCTCTCCAGTCTGGCATATGTAGTCCATGTCTCACTGCCGTATAGCAGTGTGCTGTTGACACAGGCGTTGTAGACTTTTATCTTTGTCTTCACTGTCAGTTTTGGGTAGTTCCACACTCGAGTTGTGAGGCGAGCGAGAGTTGTAGCTGCCTTCCCGATCCTCTTGTCAATCTCTGTGTCCAAAGAGAGGTTGTCGGTGATGGTGGAGCCGAGGTACATGAACTGATGGACGGCATCGATTTCATAGTCGTCGATGGTGATGACAGGCGGTGCCTCTGCCATTGAACTGCACTGTCCCCTTCGTGTTGATGTGGAAGGACTCTATCATGCTCTGCAGTTTTGGTGGGCAGCCGATCTTTGGGAGAGCCTTGAATAGGCCATCTCTGTTGACGAGGTCACCCGCCTTGGTGAGGTCAATGAAAGCAACATACAGGGGCATCATTTGGACATCATTGGACATCAGGGGCATCCGCTGTTCTCTGCACTTCTCCTGGAGCTGGCGAAGGGAAAAGATCATGTCTACGGTTGACCTTCCAGCTTGGAAACCGCACTGTGACTGGGTACACACGTTCTGCCAGCTTCTGCAGGCGGATCAAGATGACCCGAGCAAAGACCTTGCCTACAATGTTAAGAAGGGACCTTGCCTAAGATGTTAAGGAGGGAGGTGCAGTCGCTTCTCTCGCCCTTGTTCTTGTAGAGGGTAATGATTGTGGCATCCCGCATGTCCTGCAGCACAGCTCCTTCTTGCCAGCACAGACAGAGGACTTCATGCAAAGGAAGCAATAAGTTAGTCTTGATCGGGTCAGGGGGAATCCCGTCACTGCCTGGGGCCTTGCCTGAGGCCAGGCTGTCGATGGCCTTGCTGAGCTCTTCTACCGTTGGCTCTCTGTCTAACTCATCCATGGTCGGCAGGCACTCGATGGTGCCATGGGCTGAGGGGGACACAGTGTTCTCTCTCGATTAGAGGTCGGAGTAGTGTTCCACCCATCTCTCCATCTTGTGGCATTTGTCTGTGATTACTTCCCCAGTGGAGGATTTGAGGGGGGCTGTCTTGCTCTGGACTGGTCCTAGTGCCTTCCTAATGCCATCGTACATTCCCCTAATGTTCCCTGTTATGGCGGCCGTCTGGATGTCCTCACTAAGCTGTGTCCAGTACTCATTGACACAACGCCTGGCAGTCTGCTGAGCCTTGCACCTGGCAGCCCTGAGGATCTGCAGGTGCTTCTCATTAGCTGACCACTTGTACTCAGCTAGGGTGGCGGGCTTGGGTTCGATGACGGGAGTCATCTCGGTCGACTTAGCCTCAAACCAGTCGTGTGTCTTTGAGGTCTTCTTCCCAAAGCTGGCCAAGGCTGTGCGGTGCATGGTGTCCTGCAGTTTCCCACTTCTCTGTTGCAGAGTCTCCAGGACACAAGGAGCCAAGTTCTCTCTCAAAAGCCTCTGCAAACTGTTACATGAGGTCTGGATGGGGCACCTTGCTGACATCAGTGCGGGGTTTCCCCTGCTTCTTGGTACGGTAGAACCTCTTTGGTTGCAGCCTGATCTTGCGACACACCAAAATAATTATAAACAAGTCAAATAATTATAAACAAGCTTCTTAAACAGATCAAGTTAAATAAATTAAAACTACAGTAACTTGAAATTATTATCTGATCCACTTCAAATGAATTTTTCAGGCCAAAAAGGTTGACCAGCATAATCATGGCTTTGGACATCATTAAAATATCTTGAAGGTATTTATTCACAAAATGCTGGAGTAACTCAGCAGGTCAAGCAGCATCTCAGGAGAGAAGGAGTGGGTGACGTTTCGGGTCGAGACCCTTCTTCAGTTCTTGTAAAGAAGTACAATGTCCTCAGTGAAAACAGTTTGACAATATACAATACAATATATCTTTATTGTCATTGTACAGGGGTACAACGAGATTGGGAATGCGACTTACATTCGATGCAATAAATTAATTAGCGAATCAACAGAAATTTAGACAACCCAGAGAAACAAAATTAGAAACAGTTAAAACAGTATAAAGTGCAAATAGGTCTGTGCCGGGTCGATGTGCGACGTGACCATCCGAAGGAGACAGTTCATGGGGGGGGGGGCACTCAGCAGGACCGGTTCAGAGCAGCTATAGCTCTGGGGATGAAGCTGTTCCTAAGTCTGGAGGTGCGGACGTAGAAGGCCTTGTAACATCTGCCGGATGGTAGAAGTTCGAACAGACTATTGCAAGGGTGTAAGGAGTCTTTATGAATATCTGACGTTACTGTCAGCTGACTGTCACTGGAAGAGCCTGAATCAATGGAGGAGCAGGAAATTACTTGCAGTAACTTCTGGAATTATGTTTTTCACTGCACAGGTGCATACTGCAGACACTGCTGTCAGTTTCTCACTGCTATCAAACACTGATTGTTTCAGCAAGTTTACAGCCACGGATTCTGGTTGGTTTCTTTATGGATGCAGAGATGCAGGATACAATATTTCCTGCAAATGCTCTAGAATTAAATGGAGCTTGCAAAGGGGGCAATACTTGTATTGAGATCGATTGGACAACCAACAACAAATTATATATTGCTCATTAACAATGGTATCCATTACTCAAAATCAAGTTGTATAAATTACGCAAGGTTATGGCAACAACATGGGTGCAAAAAGGTCAAAACCATCAGAAATCCAGGATTTTCTGTATCTAGTAAGGTCACTCGCTTAAAGTAGTCTGTTAAAATACTGTAGAAGCAGTGCTTCAAGCCTACACTGCCAATCCAATGAGATAATAACTGATCCTCTGTGTGGAGTCCACTTTCTTGCCCACCCATCCTCTAATTCCCTCTATCCAAACCTGCATCAATCTCAACCTTGTGCAAACAAGCATCGAAAGGCAAACAATTCCTAAAATTTACAACACCAAGTTTCAAAATGTTTATACTTCTGTGACCCTAAGTGGTTGGTAGCAGATTCTATCAACCTTACTGCAGGTTCAACATTCTGCAGAATAAAGGAATTGGCCCACAGTAGTCACACAAGCAGAATATTTATGCGTCAGAGATTAATTCTCACAGTTCCAAACTCCATGGAATTTTTGGACAACCTTACTCACTCTCTTCGTAGAAGAACCCCTCCGGCACTATGCAATTCATTTGGTGAATTCATGTTTCACCATCTCCAATGCAAGTACATAATTCCTTAATGAGAACAAAAATGCACACTGTTCTCTAGACCTTTTTACAGCGGGCACAATGGGGATTCCATGAAACCACCAGATTTCAATTAGATACATACTAGATCATGCACAACTGAATGGTGCTTTGTTAATTTCATATGAAAAATGATAATTCGCAGATTTCAATTTCCACTTAGATGTAGAATTATACATGTGTCATATATTCAATAATAAAAGTTACAGCTCATTAGGAACCTTAAGCCGATTTATCTGATTTTAATTTTATGTGGGGATGGCCTTCAGGTTATAGTCAAATTTTGCTCCAGTAATGGGTGTCAGTGAGATTAGAAACTGCCACTTGCTCAAAGCCTGATGTTCATTCAAGAGGATTAACCACTGTAATGTGATTATTGGAGGTTTGTCAAAAAGTAGTCTGTGGTGCAAACTGAAAACTGGCTAAGAGTTATAAAATGACCAACTAATTGAAAATTGATGTCAGGGACAGCCTTTCCATCAATATTTTTAGAATTAATTCTTTAACAATTTTTGGGACTTTTTTTCATTTATCATCCTCTTTATGTGGCATGGAATGGTATTTGTTGCCCAAACTTAATTTCCCTTAAGAAAGTGGTAGTGAGCCTCTTCTTGAATCACTGCAGTCCTTCAACTGAAGGGAGAGAGGACAGGTAATATATTGTGAGGTCAGGGTGATGTGCGATTAAAAAGAGACTCTCTGGAGATGATGATGATGGGGTCCCTAAACTTTTGCGGCCGATGTCCTTCCAGACATGATGTATTGGCAAAAAACCTTTGGTGAATTGTTGGAGGGCATCTTGCTCATACAAATGAAAGCTTTGATAACACCATTCGGGTTGAGGGAAGGAGAGTTGGGAGGTGGTGTTGTTGGCAAAGCCAGCAAGAAGCCGTTCAGTTGAATCCATGTGGGAGATTAACCAACAGGCAGAACTGAAGCTGAAGAGCCCTTAGATTAATTACTGCTTCTGGACTATGCACATTTAGCTTATTCTGTTCTACTAAACCTTCAGATCCATCTCCGCTTCAGTATCTCTAGCATTCGCCATTGAAATAAATATGTTTCAAGATAAAAAACAATGGAAACAGAATCAACGGTCTCTATCAATCACTAAAATGCCAAAAATAACTAACTGCAATAACAGTTATATAGATACATTGCATCAGATGAAATCTTAGAAACACTACTGGATAAATTTAGAAATTTCTGACACTCTTTTCTAGACAAACCTGGATGGGCTTCATTTTGGGTTAAAAAAAAATGACTGAAGGAACTCAAAGGATCAGGCAGCATCAGCATAAATGGACAGATGACATTTCGGGTCGGTACCTTACTTCCGACATCAAAGAAGGGTCCTAACTGAAACATCATCTGACCATTTTCCTCCACAGATGATGTTTGTCACCCGTTCCTCCAACGGTGTTTTCTGGATCAAGATTCCACCAGCTGCAGTCTCTTCTGTCTTCATTTGGACTTTATCTTGGTTTGTGTTTGATCTTGGAATAATACTGGTTTATTATACGAAAGCAAAGATTTTTGGAAATTTAGGTCACAACTGCCTGTCCAAAAAAGAATCAAGCATTGAATTACAGTTATTTAAGCAAAAGAAGAATGTCATTGTTCATGTTCACCAAACTCAATGTCCAAACTCTTGGGCTATAGTCCCATAGCTCTGGCACTTTATGTAACTTTCTGAAATTGTGTCTCCATCACACTTCCAGGTAATAATTTCCAGACTGCCACTGTTCTCTGGCTAATAAATTAAGTCTCCTCCGATGTTTCAACCAAAACTGTCTTACATCTCTGTTCTTTACGTACTGACCTCTCCACTAATAGAAATAAGTCTTTCCATCTCCCTTTGTCCATACACCAACAAAAGCAACCCTAGCCTAGCTAATCATTTCCCATAAGTGAAACTCTCCAATGCTGGCACCATCCTCCCCAGCTCTTCACCTGCCCTGATGCCATCACCTTTGCTAGCAGTGTTGTGACCAGAACTGTTTGAACTGTGACCATCTGCAGTTCCTTCCTCCACAGAATTGTTTACAACCTTGCTCCGTATTTCAAGCAACCTGACGGTTGTATTCAGATTGCCTCTTCTTTTTCTCTTTATCTGCATTTCACCTAAATTTCAAAATTAATTTGAATTTATTGGACGAAAGAACAGACACATTTCTAGATTTGTAGGAAAAGAAAACTGAAGATGCTGGTTTAAATCGAAGGTAGACACATGTAAGATGTCTACCTTACATTTCTAGATTCTTGGATCAAAGTTATCCAATCTGTAAAACAAATCAACAGTTTAATAAAGATCTACAATGAAATCAAGAAACAAAGTGCTATAATATCAAGAGATATCCAATAACAATAAGAGATTGAAATCAACATTAACAGAGATGGCACGAGGGTCTACAGTATTTTTCGTCCATATCCAAAAATGTTAATATTATTGAATCTACACCAGTCTAGCACCATCTAAGTACTAACATTCTAAAGGTTGTTATCAAATCCCCTCATTGCTTCGCTCCTTCCTATCTCCATAATCTATTCCAATCCCTCAACCTTCCAAATTCTCTCCACTCCTCCATTTCTAGCTTTCTAACCCTCTCATATTTTAATTATTCACTGCGGGTGGCAGTGTCTTCAGCTGTTTTGGCTCCAAGCTCTGATTTCTCTTTCCAAACCACTCTCCCTCTCTTACTCCACCTTTAAGGGGCTACATCTGAGCATCTGTCCCAGTATTCCCAACATGATTTGATAAGAAATGTTGCCTTTTAATCACTCCATGATACACCTTGGGAATTTTTTTAACACCATCTACGCAAAGCAAGTCACTAATGGGTGCCGATTTAAGATTGCAATTAGCTGCAGCATTTACAAATTAATGAAATAAGTTGGTGGTGACATCACTTCACCAGCCAAATGTGACACAGCATGCTATGTTTCTGCTGACTAATCACACACAATGATCCACAGGTAGAGAACATTAATAAAAAATAACTTTTAATACTGATGCACAGAGCGAAAGGTCTAAGCTTCCCATAGCGAGTTGTAATAATACTTCTAAACCATGATATACGCCCAAAAAGTATATCAAATTATTATTTACAACTCACTGTTTTGAAACGTTTGGCGATTTGCATCAATATGCAACTCAGCAGCAAAAGAAGAGAAACTGCAATTAGGCAATGACTAATTCATAATTCTACCCAGAGCCCCATAAAGAGATTTGTTTTATGGAAATGGTCCATATGGAAATGAATGTCCTTTTCATTTATTGAACAATAGTGATTCCCTGCCGCCGCCTCCTCCACAAAAAAATGTACCCCAAAACATAATGCCCTTATAGTAAATGAGACTTAACTCATTGTGTGCTGAATTTCAGAAAGATACACAAAGTTTTCATTGAAGGTGTAGCACAATAGGAATGTCATGGATTTACGCAATGTGAACTATGGTTGAAATACAGAGTCTCAGACTTCATGTTGAAGGTAGTGGTTGTAGGCATTATCTTTCATGGTGACATTGCCCATTTTAGAGCACGATATCACCTCAGGAGTCCACAGCTAAACATCAATCCATATTATTTCCCCAAACTAGAAAGCTTTGACGTGAGGTGATTAGAATTAAATTGAACTCACTCCCAACAGGTGATCTTCTCATTATCACATTCTTGTCAGTGAAACCTTGTGTACAAATTGACTGCCAAGTTTCCTATCTCAAAGCAGCATTGAACTGAAGTGCTTTCGAGTTCACTATTTGCCATGAACGTACACAAGCTCTTTGCCAGTCAATCACATAATCCACCAGATTCTGAGCAGCGAGTGCAAAAGGGGCAAGAATATTCAAGGGATTTCTTTTTGGACCTAAAATAAACTTTAATTAATTCATTTTATTTATAAAGACAATGAATTAAAATTAACAAATGCAAAAATGTGCAAAATATGGCAGATGCTGAAAATTATAAATCAAAAATTGCTGAATTTCTATACCCAAAAATAACTCTGTGTAGATTTTCCAAAAAAAATCAGACAGAAACAAGATGCCATTCAGCCCTCCATGCCAGAGCCAGCTTTGCAAAAACTCACCAAGTAGTTCCATTCCTCCTGCTTTGATCCCAAATTTTTCAAAATCGTTCAAGTATTTCCCAGTGACAAAGGCATCAGCTTCATGAGACGCCGACTAGTTTTCTTTTAAAACAAAATATATTTCCATGCACACCTCACTGTTGGGAAAGTGCTATTTTTTACTGGAGTGTGTCTGTGTCCATTTTTTAATGTTTTCAGCATTGATAGCTAAAACAGGACAAGAACTTCCTTGTTACTTTCATTACTTTGGCATCATTCATTGGGATAAAGGTAGATAGGATAGATAAAGAATAAGGTGCTCAGTGCCACCAATACCAAGCCGCTGGCATTTGAAGTGAAATGAAGATCTAAGAAAGCAGTCAATCACACATTCAACTCATGAACATCAACAGGTCGTTCTGCTGTAACATGAAATCAGTGCCACTTTATTGTAACACAGAAGAAAACCGTTGGTACAGGAGGCCAACCAATTTCTCAGCACATAGTTACACTACAAGTCTTGTGGTTTACAAGTTGCCGACTGGACACATACAGAATTATAGACAATAGACAATAGGTGCAGGAGTAGGCCATTCGGCCCTTCGAGCCAGCACCGCCATTCAATGTGATCATGGCTGATCATTCACAATCCGTGCCCCGTTCCTGCCTTCTCCCCATACCCCCTGACTCCACTATCATTAAGAGCTCTTTCTAGCTCTCTCTTGAAAGCATCCAGAGAATTGCCCTCCACTGCCTTCTGAGGCAGAGATTTACAACTCTCTGACTGAAATTTTTTTCCTCATCTCCGTTCTAAATGGCCTACCGCTTATTCTTAAACTGTGGCCCCTGGTTCTGGACTCCCCCAACATTGGGAACATGTTTCCTGCCTCTAATGTGATTATCCCCTTAATAATGTGTCACGTGTGGCTGCGCCTAACGGCTGCGGCTCGCTGGCAGTCTGTTTGTCTTTTTTCCTTTTTTGTTTGTGTGTTGGTGTTGGGATGGTTTTTGTTTTTGGCTGTGTATGTGTGGGGGGGGGGGGGTGGGGGGTGGTGGGGGAAACCTTTCTTTTTTTAGGTCTCTTCCTCGGGGCGCGGCTCGGCCGCGGGGCCTTCCATCGCCCGGCGCGGCTCGGCCGCTGGACTTAACATCGCCGGCGCGGCTCGGCCGCTGGACTTAACATCGCCGGCACGGCTCGGCCGCGGGACCTAACAGTGCCTGGCGCGGCTCGGCCGCGGGGCATTACTTCGCCCGGTACGGCCGCGGGACGTTTCAGTGCCCGGCGCGGCTCGGCCGTCGGGCCTTCCATCGCCCGGCGCGGCTCGGGGGCTGTGCGGGTCGGTCGCCTCGGTAGGGGTTGAGCTGCCTGACTGTGGGCGTGGGGGAAGAGAGCGGACGTTTTGTTGCCTTCCATCACAGTGAGGGGGTGTTTGGAGTCACTGTGATGGATGTTTGTGTTGGGGTCGTGTGTCCTGTGTTCTTTTCTTTTTTGTTGTGTTCTGTGACTGCTGGAAATGTAATTTCGTTCGGTATCTCGGTACCGAATGACAATAAAGTTCTGTATAAAAATAATCTTATACGTTTCAATAAGATCCCCTCTCATCCTTCTAAATTCCAGCGTATACAAGCCCAGTCACTCCAGTCTTTCAACATACGACAGTCCCGCCATTCCGGGAATTAACCTAGTGAACCTACGCTGCACGCCCTCAATAGCAAGAATGTCCTACCTCAAATTTGGAGACCAAAACTGCACACAGTACTCCAGGTGCGGTCTCACTAGGGTCCTGTACAACTGCAGAAGGACCTCTTTGTTCCTATACTCAACTCCTCTTGTCATGAAGGCCAACATGCTATTAGCTTTCTTCACTGCCTGCTGTACCTGCATGTTTACTTTCAGTGACTGATGAACAAGGACACCCAGATCTCTTTGTACTTCCCCATTTCCTAACTTGACACCATTCAGATAATAATCTGTCTTCCTGTTCTTTCCACCAAAGTAGATAACCTCACATTTATCCACATTAAACTGCATCTGCCATGCATCTGCCCACTCCGACAACCTGTCCAAGTCACCCTGCATCCTCATAGCATCCTCCTCACAGTTCACACTGCCACCTAGCTTTGTGTCATTAATTGGCTTCATGGTAGGAAGCAGAGGGAGCTTGTAGAAGATTGTTTTTGGTACTGCAAGCCTGTGACAAGTGTTGTGACTCAGCAATCCATCCTGAGACCATTGGTGCCTGTCATCTTTTTCAATGATTTGGATGAGAATATACAAAGCATGATTAGTAAATTGCAGATGACACTTAAATAGGTGGAAGATGTTTTATCAAGAATTATAGCGGGATTTTGATCAACTGGGCAAGTAGGCCAAGGAAGAGCAAATTAAGTTTAATTCAGGTAAGTTTGAGGTGCTGCATTTTGGGAAGTCAAACCAGGGCAGGACCTTCATGGTGAATGGTAGGTCCCCTGGGGAGTGTTGTAGAGCAGAGCGGTCTAGCAATACAAGTACATTTCCCTGAAAGTGACATTTCATTCAAGTAGGGTGATGAAGGCAGTTTGTGGCATGCTGGCCCTCAGCAGTCAGAGAACTGAGCATAAAAGTTGGGGTGTTATGTTACAAGTTAGGATGTTATATACAAGACCTTGGTTAGGCATGCACATGGATAGAAAAGATTAAGCGAGATAAGGCTAAACAAAGTCAAATTGGATTAGCTCAAATGAGCCATCTTGGTTAACGTGGACACTTTGGGCCAAAAAGCCCGTTTCTGTTCTGTACAATTTTATGACTCTATATGACCATGACAAGAAATACAGAAAAATGTTATAATTTTATGACATATTAAACTACACTGATATTTCTGAACCACAGTACTCCATTAAGGCATTGCATTCAAAGCCATTGCACCTTGACCGATAATTGCATGCCATAATTTGTTTGGTTATATTTTTGCCTCACAGTCAGAAGATTGTCGAGTCAAACCAACCCCAGAGATTTGAGTACAAAATCCTGACATTTCAGTTCAGTACAGAGGAAGTGCAGAACTGCCAGGCTGCAAAATTTCATGTGAGACATTAAACTGAGGGCAGTCTGTCCTCTCAATTAAACACAAAAGATCACGTGCCACTATTTTGAAAAAGAGCAGAGGAATTATCCCTGCTGTACTAGGCCAATATTAATCCTTTACTCAACATTACTAAAACAGATTACCATGATTCGGTTTTTGGGAGCTTGCAGTGCCAAATTAGATGTGATTTTCTTCATATTGCAAATGTGGCTCCACTCCAAGTAGGTTTATCACATCCTGAGGTTCATGAAACACACCTTAGAATTAGGTGGGGGGTTTTTTTCTATTTTATCCATAGGTTTACGAAGATATCTTCATATTTTTTTTGCAAGAAGGGAAACCATTCTACCCATTCTAATAACTGCACAATACAATTAAAAACACCAAAAGATTATGTAGAAACCTCCAAGTTATATTGCATTTGCAACACGATTTGTATGTAGCATTCAAAACATATATTCAATAAAATAAAATTTCTACATGAGAATTTATCCACAGTTGCTAAGATGGCTTTCAGTTCAAGTGTTCAAGGTGTTAAAAGCAGGTGCAATTCTTCCCACTATCAAATTACAAAGCAATTTCATCACAAAATAATCTATTTTTACAGGAAGCCAATTAAATTGTGCCAAGAGAGATTAAGGACACTGCATTAACTTACAGTGGTCTGATTCAACAGCAGAATAATAATACTATTAAAAATATATACTGAATGTTCAAAATCTTAGGGGTCAACTTTTATTCGGAACAGCTTTCAAATACAGTGTAGCATTTGTTACAGTGAACTTACCCCCACTATCAATTAAATCATAGACTGTCACTCTGATTGCTTTATTTGTTAAGGGACAGCACATTTCCATCTAAGGATCAGCTAGGCTTTATATCACCATAAGACAATTCATAATCCTGAGCAGAATGAATGCACAAATTACATTCTTCAACCTTTTACTCCCACTAAATCTTTCCTTTTTCCACTTTGCTGAGCTTGAATATTTTATTCCTCCATCAAATATGCATCCCATTAATTAAGTTAAATTACTTCTGACTGCCAAATATTCGCTGTCGATGACTGTCAACAGAAAATACATGGCTGTGAACTTCTAATGACACAGCCTCGGTTAAACATGAGTTACAACCTTCAAGCATGCATCTACAGGCAAATTATCAGTCTCCTGTTTAAAGCGAGACTAAATTAAATGCTGGTTTCTTTCCTTTTGCTTTTAACAACTATACAATAGATGACACGCTTACTTGACAAAGCAAGTGCTGCAATTTTAATTATATGCCTTATTCTCATCTTTTAATTGCTGTTGTTAATCAGTCATTAACTTCATCTCCTGAAAAACTGCTAGAACAAGATTCACGAATCTTCTCAAACCATTTTTTCATAACCAACGTGTAATTTCCACTATTTTATAATGTCATTTTCAAAACATGGTGTTTTAGATCTGTGCTTTAAAAATGGCAGTGTGAAAATGATTAATCACAACTCTAAAGGATTGTCTTTCTCAAGCCACAGAGTAAATTATAAAATAAAATTTAAAAAAGTAGATAAAGACAATTAATTACTTTTCAAATGTAAGCCACCTAAATTTCCTATTGTAAGTTATGGGTGAATATTAAGTCTTCACACAAAGCATTTAATAGTATGATGCTCCTTCATTTGTCAAGCTACAGTAACTGTACTGACAACATACCAAAGGTAAAAGTGGCCTATAATCCAGACTTCCATGTCTCCACATACTTTCCCTAATTATTACACAATACTCAATTTAAAAAAAACATTTATGCAAAATATAGGTTTCTGCGTAATTCCCACGCAGGAAAAAAATCATTTTGGTCATATACCAGGTTTAGTAATATTTTATAAAATAATAATTCTTGATGAGACAATATTACAAGTCCAATGAAACACTATTAATTAGCATCTATGAACTCTATTCCCATACCAAATGAACACCTATATTCAAAGAATGCGGATCAGCTAGCTTTCCAAGCATCAATCCAGAAAGGAATAATGTACACTAATACAATACTCCATTGAGGTTAATATATCATTTAAGTTGAAACATTGTGGGTAACAGGTGACCATTTCTCTTTTTCAAATACAAACACAAAAATAACTTTGATTTTGTCAATGACTTCCTGTCAACATCAATCCATTGAGATTACATCTTCTCTTTTAAAAAAGGAGGCTTGATTTTAAAACATCGAATAATTCCAATGTAGTCACAGAACTGCTCATTAAAATAACTGCACGCTTTCTGCATAAATACAGATTTCTTTAAGAGAACATACAATTAATGGGTTAAATCTGTATCGCAAAGGTTTCAATAAAGCTGTATTTAGTAAAGTTGCAGAGTTACTAAAGTTTCTTCAGTTTTGATTGATTCCAAAATTACTGAGTTCTTCCAAATTACATGTTTTCTAGCCATGAGAAATCCATTCATTTTGATGTGTTAATATACCCTTGATGCTTCTGCAAGACTCATGTTGCTGCCAAAACATCACTTGCAAAAGTTGTACTGACATTGGTAGAGATGGGAGGGGGAAAGTGAGTGGTGGAAGGGAGGGTGGGGGAAACCATAATTTAAATTACATTCTCATAACTGTGAATGCCATTGGTTTACACAATTGAGCCTTCTCATCAAATACATTTAAAATGTAGGATAACTCAGCTTACGCTATAAAAGAAGCTTTACAATCCCCATCAGGCAGCTTCAAACATTCACCAACACGACACAAATCCTAAGCATTTTTACGTTCAGCATTGGTGCATTTCTTCAATCCATGGGGATTTAAAAACTCAATGCATCTTGCTTTTATGAAAATTCCTGCATCTTTGTTTTTTTTTTGCAGTGGGAAATTATTCTGAGTAGTCCCAAAAAATTTTTTTTTTTAAAAGAGAGATGTCGTGCAGCATTAAATGTGCTTTATCATAACATAAATTGGGTTAAATTATATGGAACAATTGAAAATGGTTTGCCATTTTAGAGTTCTATGATAATCAGATTATGATATAAATTGATGTGATAATAAGCATGTTTCACTGTACAACGCAAATGCAACAGTCTGAGAAAATTTAAATTTGATTATACCTTATCAGAATCCAGTCAACTGATTGAAGACACCTGGCAACCAATTTTCATCTTGAGGGACAGCGAGAACATGCTGAAAACATCCCACACATTTACTAATCACGTCCATCACACCAAAGACAGGAAAAAAATACCTACCTTTCCTTCATGCGGAATTTTATTTCCCCCCACTTCCATTTCTGTTACAATTTGTACTTTAGTCTCTCACTCAACTCAAACACTACAACAAAATGTTCATGCTGATAATCATGCTTTTAAGAGAATAATTGTATCACTCGTTCAAATCTATCTTTTAATCAAATAACGCACTGCAATGCTGTAAAAGACTCCACTGATTTATAAATCGGTTATATTAGTTGATTTCCATCCATTGATTTGAAAGTTATAATAAGATCTAGGATTAATGATGTGATTTTAAGGCTGGATATGTTGATAACATTGTTCCTAACTGGTATGCAGATGATCGGAGAATTACCCTTCCAATCAAACCTGATCAGGGCACTGTTGCAATTAACTGAGATTAATCTTACACCAAGTTAGTTGCCTTCAAATATCCTCCACAATGCATTTTTAGTAAAATTACCCTGCTGTTATTGGGAAGAGTTGCTGCATTTTCTGCTATAAATTCAATTTCCTCTGCCCTTTAAGTAGACTCTGTTTTCTGAATAAATTAACTTTGCTACACAAAATGTTTATGACTATTTGCCTTAAAGCCAATCTTATGAGTATGTATGTCCCTTAAAGTATATCCCACTCGCAATTAATGTATTAACTTATTCCAGTACCGAGATACCTTGGTGGACAGAATCATGACCAATTATCATCAAAATACACATGAACGGGTATGATCCCTTGGAGATCTCTTGCTGAAACATTGAAACAAAACCACTCACCACAATGTGGAAATGAGCAAAATCAAGCGATTTCTTTAAAGAAGTTGGTGCTCTAGAATAAAGAGTATCTGCATTCCTACGATTAGTTTTTGTGGTGGTCATCCCCTAATCCATCCACTATTAGGGGATAAAAATGTATGCAAATGCTCCACTCCAACTCATTGTGCATGCATTGACTCTGAAGGACAAATGGCTGACCATCTTTCCACATTTCCTACCGCACTTAGCAACATTGATAATTCTGAACAGTGACTTCAATTGCCTCCAGCATATCTGACACCAAATCAGATACCACTTACCTGATTGAAGCAGACATGCAACATCTTCATAATCCCTACAGTTATGAACTGCCATAATATACCTAGTCAAAATCAGATGACTCAGATCAGTCCCAGGTAGAATCCCTCGTTGTACCCAAGCATTCTAGATCAGATCTACCAATGTTTTGCAGATGTTCTCTTCAGATCACTACCTCACGATAATTAAAACAAGCACACAAGGCTGGCAGTGGGGTATGGAACATGAACCTGAAACTGCTGATCCCAGAAGACATTGAGATTATAACGAACACACAAGTTGGAGAACCATGAAACAAGTCTTCAATTCCATGATGCATTAGCGGAAAGCAATCAAAGCAAACAACAAGAGGTTAGTCTGAAGAAGGGTACCCAACCCGAAATGTCACCTATCTATTTTCTCCAGAGATGTTGCCAGACCCTCTCAGTTACTCCAGCATTTTGTATATAACAAGAGGTTTGTCATCCTCAAGAATGATCAGAATGATTAGAGAGTTAGAGTCAGAAGGCAATGCATTGACAACGCACGCAGTATCGGCTTTTAAAGAAACAAGAGACTGCAGATGCTGGAATCTGGAGCAACAAACAATCTGCTGGTCAGACAGCACCTGTGGAGAGAAATGGGCAGCCAAAAATTTGATGGTCGTGAACATTGAATTCTCCAATTTCAGGTAACCCCCTCTCCCTCTGTCCCTTTCTCTTTCTTTCTGACCTACCCAGGTCCTCTTCAACTCAACCCCAGTCTATATCACCCAGTTTCTTTCCCCCTCCCCCACCCACTCCATCTGTTCAACACCCACACATTCCTTTCACTGGATTCCCAACACCAACTATTCCAATTACCTACAAACCTGTATGTCTTTCGAATGTGGGAGGAAACCAGGGCACTCGGAGAAAATGCACACGGTCACAGGGAGAACATACAAATTCCATACAGACAGCACCCGAGTTCAGGATCGAACCCGGGTCTCTGGTTCTGTAAGGCAGTAACTCTAATGCTCTGCCACTGTGCCACCCTGTGTCTGCCTTATATTCCAAGTCCCATCATTAAATGCAGCCCAAGCACATTCCAAATCATTTATTAGGAGAAATTAAACCAGTTTGTTAATGCCTTTAAAATCAGGAAGTAATCAATGTAATCTTGCATTTTAATACTTGGCTTTGTAAGTGCAAGATAAACTGAACAAAGATTTATCAAGTAATGGGGATGTAGAATCATAAGTTCATAAGTGGTACGAACTGAATTAGGCCATTCGGCCCATCAAGTCTATTCCGCTATTCGATCATGGCTGTGCTCCACATGGAAAGAATAGAGGTATTTATGGGGAAGCTAATGAACAAAAGAGAGCAAAGAATAGGGGACTTTGTTGAGAAAGTGAGTGTTGGTTTATAAGGAGCATAAACATTGATATGAATGGCGCGGTTCCATGTTGCAAAATCAATGTTGTTTCACGTGCAAGGAGCCAATGGCCCAGTAACAGTTTGCTTGCCATCACAGCACCAGCAGGTGTATAGCCAGTGAGAGCAGACAATGGTGTAAACAGCAAAGGAGATTATGAAAAAAAATCTGCATTTAAAAAAAATTATATTATTGTGTTCAGGCAGTCGTTATGTCCTCCACTCACACCTGTTCAGGAATCATTGTGAGCAACCCGCACCGATCGAAGCAGTGCCATCGGCACAGAAGGGAAAGTGCCCACAGACGGAATGTGAAATCGGAGTGGGAAGATGCTAACCCACATTTACAGCTCACAAGCAATGTTGGCCTATTCGCCACGTCAGCTTTCACCCTTGGGCCAGGAACTGATGTGCATTTCATGAATCTAAAGTGAGAGACAGCATTTTAAAATGAGACCTTTTAAGAATATCATCCTAATATGTTAACAATTTTTAAAATGATATACTTCAGCATTCTCCACTTTAAATAATGAGGGGACAGCAATTAAAGAGCTAATGCAACGGCAGTTAAAATGGGGGTTATTTGTGTACTGAATGAGTCGTGAAGGTTTGTCTGCAAATTCCCTGGGCTTCAGACCGGGATTCATTCCCAGACGCCCATAACCTTTTCGGGAAGAACACTCTAGAGAGCTCTGGAAGCTCAAACATTGAATGTGTTCAAAGTCATGATAGACCAACTTTTGATCCATGGGGGAGTCAAGGCAGGAAGCATAGTGGAGCTGTGACCAAGGTCAGATTAGCCAAGATTTTAATGAACAGCAAAGCTAGCTCAAGAAACCAAATAGCTGACCCTGCGCTCATTTCTTAGATTCTTAAACAGAGCAATGACCAAACAGAAACTTTTACTTTTTTTAAAAAAAGGTAGCCATAAAATAGATATTTCCACATGGAAGAGATAAACAACCAAGATATACAAAAGATAGTCATCAATAAATTAAATAGAGAATTCAAGTAAGCATGGGGCACTGCTATCACATGAAGTAATTGAGGTGAAGAATGAAAATGCATTTAAAGAGAGGCAAGCCAGGGCTACGGGCAGAAAGTAATAAAGGATATACAGTATAGGATTGTGTTTAATAAACAATGGAATCAATAGAGTAAGTGGCCAGTTTAGGTTCCAGATATTCTATATCATTCTGTTGAATGAGAATCCAGGGTTCCCAATAAGTTAAGTCTTGTACGTGATTCAATCACGTGCAACCTCAAGTTCTGCAGAACGACAATTAGTAGCTCACATGAAGTGTTTGAACCATTACCAAAATTTGTTTCCAACACTTTCATAATCTTGTCGGCTCTATTCCAGAAATTCTCAACCACACTCTCTTCACCAGATATATTGTGTCAGTGCCCTTCACCATGGACATCCCAGTTCTTCCCCCAATTATATCGTACCCGAAAGTCTAAAACAAAATAGATAAAACTTTCAAGTTAAAGATCCTTCTACATATGCTGTCTGATCTGCTGAGTTTCCAGCATTTTCTGGCTATTTCAGACTTCCAGCAACTGCAGTTTTATTAATTATCCAACACAAGAAATATTTCACTAACTTGCCAAGCTCTACTATGTGTCCATGGATCATAATCAAAATCCGTGATCTGGCCCTCATATCCGTTCTCAGCTATGTTTTATCACAAATATTCTCCGAGTCCCAGACGACTCCATTTCTCGCTCCAACTTTCCTCTTTTTTTTTCAAACTTCATGTGATATGCCTTGGGATCACCTTTAGAGAGCTGTCAATTCTCCTACTTTCCAATGCCTCCTTATGACCTTCATTCCTTCACATCCCCCTTCTATGTATGTCATCTATTCCCATTTCTTATGCTGTCCTTCTAGGTGTAAGCAATTGAGTTTGCCTCAGTATTTCACCATAGGGATTACCAATAAACCTGGAAAGAATGTGATACAGCACATTAATTAGCAATTGAGTATGTCTCCAAGGTTAAATCTACAGGGAGAGAAAATCCACTTTGTTGACCATGATAAATCCATGTGGTTGTAATCACCGACACATGTTCTGTTCAATTGTTACCCATCAAACTGAATATTGGGAATGGTCTACTGCAGAAAACCAACACTTTTGCATACATTCTGCACAGGTAACGAAAGATCTCACAAATTCAATGCTCCATTAGAAGACCCAGCTTGTATAGATAAGTGTATCTCACAGTGTCCTTTGTAACTTTAAAATGCTTGGTAACACATCCTGGGCTGTGGGCTTTGTTTTGCCACCATGACTGATACCCGAGCTCACAGCGCAAGAAATATGACTCTTAAAAATGACTTTATAAACTTGCCAGATCACCTAAATGACAGATGGACACATTAAAATGCAAGTTATTGGAGTTTAAAAAAATTATGTTCAAAGTTCAAGAGGAAATTTTCAAATTTAAATTATCAAAATAAGCTATAAAAAATGTTTGGTAATTGACCACAGAAAATTTCTGGTTGTGTCTCATACGATATAAAACAAATTAATAACTGGAAAACCCTGAACACAAAAGTAATTTAGTATAGAAGTTGGGAGGTCATGGTGCAGTTGTATAAGACGTTGGTGAGACTGCATTTAGAATATTGTGTTCAGTTCTGGGCACCATGTTATAGGAAAGATATTGTCAAGCTTGAAAGGGTACAGAAAGATTTACAAGGATGTTGCCAGGACTAGAGGGTGTGAGCTATAGGGAGAGATTGGGTAGGCTGGGTCTCTATTCCTTGGAGCGCAGGAGGATGAAGAGGGACCTTATAGAGGTGTACAAAATCATGAGAGGAACAGATTGGGTAGATGCACAAAGTCTCTTGCCCAGAGTAGGGAATCGAGGACCAGAGGACATAGATTCAAGGTGAAGGAGAAAAGATTTAATCGGAATCCGAGGGGTAACTTTTTCACACAAAAGATGGTGGGTGAATGGAACAAGCTGCCAGAGGAGGTAGTTGAGGCTGGGACTATCCCATCATTTAAGAAACAGTTAGACAGGGCTATGGATAGGACAGGTTTGGAGGGATATGGACCAAGTGCAAGCAAGTGGGACAAGTGTAGCTGGGATGTTGTTGGCTGGTGTGGGCAAGTTTCCACGCTGTGTCTCTCATTCTAAAAGTTTGTGATTGAAATTGATGGATTTTTGCTGGTATTAAAGGTTAAATAACAACGGCAGACAGCTGGAATTAAAATACAGCTCGGCTACATTACTAAATAGTAGAGCAGGCTCATTCAATTAAAGGCTATCTTTGCCTCTATGTTCCTAAATGGAAAGAGCAATCACAACCAAGAAGAACCGGAATGAGTTATATGCCTGCAAATATTAAGGCATCCAATCTGAACTGTTATTGTCGCAAACCGGTTGAACTACAATATCACTGCAAATCATGCCTCACTACTTACTATACCATGTTTCCTAACCTGTTCAATACACAAGATTATTTTTTGAGATTCCAGTTATTTCAGCACAGTCTTATTTCCACACAGTCTTGCTGGAAAACAATGCACCGTAATCTGGTACAGAAACTTTGATGGAAATGAATTATGTCCTTTGGGACTGCCCACTTCATGAAAACCTCAGTGCTGGAACAGTTCAGGAGAAGTAAGTGACTTAAACCATTGAAGATTTAAATAATGCGACGCATTTCATGCCCAGCCTGGTGCCAGATTCCAATGAAGTTGTTAATGCATGTAATGATTAAGTGTAACTCAAATACTAACTGTGTTGTTGAAAACATGACAGGCAATAATTTGGTCTATTATATTCTAGCATTTAATTGCCTAGTTCAGACATTCTTTGACACATTATGAAGCAATGATTTACAATTATTCAAGCTGCAAAGGTCAGAAAGTGACATTATAATCATCTTCAAAGAGATCCCCTCACATCCTCAAAACAAGGTAATGCAACTAACAACAATTTTACTGGAGTTGTAACTGTTTACGGCTGTAGTTTAACCACAGTGTAACGGTTATGAGTAGGAGAGAGAAAAATATACATTAACTTGCCTGCTTCATCTCAGGTATATTACCTGTATTTAAAAAAATGCATTGATAGCATACGTACAGTACTATTAACAATTAAAATAAAAACAATTCATATTCAGTGAACATACTGCAAATTTACAAATTCTGCCTCAAGACCATATATTTTAGAGCACTCTCCTAAAGACACAGAGCCATTGTTACAGTGTTTGTACTGGATTGCTGCTTTTGAGTGCAAAGCTAATGTTGCTGAAAGATCACTTCACCCTTTAAAATATAATCCTAAAAAAAATATGGTAATGAAGAAATGCAGCATGAGCTGCTTATGTTGAGGAACTAATGGGTCCATCGAGTATTCTCTAAATTATTTAGTCATTGGTGATAATGAATTGACATTGTCATGGTATTAATGTAAAATGTTGCATCATTTTAACCATCAAGCTGATACCATTACTTAATTTACATATTCACTTAATTAATGCTAAGCCTCAACAAACGCTGAAGGGGTCAGTTCTTTGAGCATTGCAATATCTCCTGCTCTTTTTGTTTCTCTTGGAGACTGACCAAGTTAAGAGTGTTTTTCATCATAACCACCTTGACCTAACATCGTAAGTATTAATCTTTAAAGGTCAGAATTTGTATTCCGGCAACAATTGTCAAGATTTACCAGTGTACCTTTCACTCCTCTGCACTCCTCAATATTTTACATCACTTATAGTTGAAGCGAATATATGTCAGCCAAAAAGCAAATTTAGCTTACTTACTCTGGAGTATATGTAAATGTTAAACAAAATTGCTGCAATTAAATAGAAAACATCTTCAAGAATTAAGTTAAATAATTACTTGAAACTTTGATGACACAGATTTGTAGCAAAATTTGTTAGTTAGAAAATTCAATACATACTTTTACCATGAAACAGCAATGAGCGGAAATAGACAACTCAAGAGTTAGGAAACAGGAAAAAAAACTGAACTTGGGAACTCTGAATACCTAACGCTATTTTTTCTCTGAAAAACAAAAACAATTATCTGTCCTTTCCATTTTCCATGGAAGCACCATTGACAATGGCTGAATTGAACAAGGTTAATTATTCGTACAGTGCAGGCATTTTTGCCAAAGAGAAAAGTACAAATGTACCAAGTCACCTTTCAACAGGTGCTCTTCAATCAAAACATATTGAAAAATGGCTTGTTTTTCTCTTTAACCCAGTGTATCCAAAAGAATACACTTCCAACAATTCCACTTTCTGGTATTTTGCAAGATCTCCAAAAACCAATACAGATTCTATTCCATAAGCTGTTCAAAGCTTTGCTACATAGTGAACTAGATAACGAGCTGACAAGAAACTTCACACCAGTTATAGTTTTCACATTAGATATCACAAAGGTCCAGGGCAATTTTTATCTATCCATCAGCGTCACTAAAATCAATTACCTGGTCATTTATCACATTGCTAACGGTGGACTGTACTGTGTGCAAGTTCTTCCTCCTTTACAACAGTGTCTGCATACAAAATCTATTGCATGTAATCTGGAATTCACTGCCTGCAGTTGTGGTGGAGATAGGTTCTACCTGTGGCCATCAAGAGCGAATCAAATAAACATATGGTAAGAGAAAAATTTGCTCGGCTACAGAGAAGGGACTAGGGGTTGGCAATTTATGAATTGCTCTGATAAAGAGCCACTACAGACTTGATGGGCCAAATGGCTTCCTTCTGTGCTGTAACCATTCTATGATTCACTGACTATAAAACATTTTGGAACATCCTGGATTGTGAAAGTTGCTGCTGCACTGCAAGGCTTTATTTCACTCTGTAATTTTATTTCCTGCATATTTTTCATTTACCTTTCTGAGACAAGAAGGTTTAGTGAACTGGTTAGCAAACCCATTTTCTCATTTTCTTTGGGAAATTGAGGACAGGGGTCATTGCCCTAATGCAATCAAGTGAAGATGATCCAATTCTGAATACACTCTGGACAATTTGAGAGGGAAGAAAATTTAGTGAAATACAAGGAGTGTTAATTAATTAACATATCTATTAAAAAAAATTAAACCAGATGATATCCTTTAAACAAACACAGTAAATAAGTTTGATTAGCAAAATGCACCATTAGCAGCATCTCTGAGTACAATTGCTACATCACTGAACAATTCTGTAAAGTCCTAAGCCATCCAATAATTTTGCCACTTAAGGCATAATTAACGGCGCTAACAGTTAACAATGGTCACTAAAACTGAAATCTAACATCATCCACCACTCTAATTTCTGGATTGGTGCATGACGCAAAAATGAACCTTTCCCACCCAATTATCTTTCAATAATGCTTTCCTAATTAACCAGATATAACCAATGATTAAACATAAACATCCTTTCCTTTGTGACTGCACAACAAAACTGCTGACCTTTTATGGCCAAATTATGGTAGTTTAATTTTGGATCATTGCAAAAGCCTGGGAAGTTGAAAAAAGTTGCATAGTATACTTCAAAGCAAAAATAGTGTACAGTTAATAACTAAAGCAGGATTTTAACCAGTACTCTCAGGTACAATCTACTTGGCTCTACCATCTGTAATGTGTATGGATACTGTACTCAGTTCATTGCACTGTATACCATACCATTTCAAATAGTTACACAAGCATTACTGTAAATATTTTACAAGATATTTCTAAAGCTGCAGTTTTTTTTTTAGTTTGTTTTCAATGTGCAGCATAAAACAGCAGCAATTCAATTTTCACATTTACTATGAAGATCTCTGCATTTGCCCCACAAAAGTTCAGCGTGAGATCAGACAGCTAGTGGGATAAAAATATCGATTCTGTATTGATTACTAATTGTCACTAATGTCCAAAGGCCTTGGATGGTAGCCATTAGTGTGAAGCCAGACAATCAAACTGCAAGTACGTGCTTTTATTAAGTTTGCTTTTCATAAAAGGAACCCTAAACCTGTAATCATCTGAATGGCTTACAGATGTGACATTAACACAAAAATGTGCTTGTTGAACCTACTCACCATTCATTATTCCATTTACAGCAGGCAATAAACAGACTCAAAACATGGTTTATAAATAAATCAACTAATTTTATAGCATTCTTTCGGATGAATTTATCTTGGGAATCTTAATATACTATTACCAACCCACCAATTCAGTCATTGTTTGGTTAGCTGAAAGTAGCTAAAACCACAGGACATCAAAATGTTCCATTCTAATTATTCATCTCTTGCTAAAATGAAAAACTTCATCAAATATATATTAATTTACTTAATGAGCTCTATTTAGGTAATTCTCATTTACCCATTTACACTAAGCTGACTATAATAAAATCCTTTTAAATAATCAGTATTCAATGACTTCCAAAGCAACCCTTATCGAACAGTCAGTTTTCAGTGGACCTTGTTCCTTAGTTCAGAAACTTGCACAATTTCTTGCTGCATACCATCAACAAATCTCTAATCCCACTGCTGTTTCACTAGAATAAAATAAGGATTTGCACTTAGTTACCATCTAAACTAGCTAATTCAAACATCACATATCTAAAATAAACTAATATGTTAAAAATGGTCACATTCGATGTGAATATTAAAACCTGCTTTTTTTTGCATACAAACTAAAATGTAATAAAAGAGTGCAGACTGCCTTTTTGAAATGATTTTAGTACATTGGATTTTTTTCAGTGCTCTGGAAAATCCCATCCAACTACAGCCCTATTGTTGGCCATGCAAGCAATGCTGGAGTACTTACCCACACATGTGGCACTTGTATTCACGCACCCCTAGATGCCGTTTGACATGATTACGAGCATCTCCTAACTGTGCCGTTGCGAAGTTGCAGAGTGTACATCGGAAAGGTTTTGATCCTAAAATGTAAAGAAAAAAATAAAGCACACTGTTGGTAAAATAACAATGCCAATTATAAAATTATATTTAATTGACCTATACCCCCCTCAAATTTGGAGACTCTTAATTCAATGTGGTAGAAATTCTCACAATTGCTGCTTAATGTACATAGCAGTGACCTAGAGTCCACAGCAGATAAAGGAATAAAATAACACAGGATAGAGAGAGGATAACTGTTAAGGGAAAATAAAAATATTCCAGGTGTTCAGCAGTTAAGGTCTATTCAAACTATAGGGCAAGACTACTCACTAGACTGGGCTGCACATGGGTGGAAAATACCTTTTATAGCATCTAAAGAATGAATACAGCAACGTGATCAAGTAACTTAAATCCACAAAGGAAATCATAACTAGCACATGTTGAAGATTTGTTTTTTATGCTGAAATTGAAATATAAAATCTTGAGTCGAATATGGTAGATGGTAATTACTTGGCACTATAACTCCTGACTTCAGTAATAGTCACAGCGAGTACAGTTACTGTAAATTGAAAGTTGGTGAAGCTGCTATCTAGAATAATATGATGGGGTACATCCTGCACTTGAGAAAGATAAATTAAATCACAGAGTTCCTTCTTCCCTGAATCAAAAGTCACAATATATGTACGCTGGTTTATTGTCATTCATGCTTACATATTTTGACAGATCTTCAAAAGGACAAAAAGTACTGGAGTAAATCAGCGGGTCAGGGAGAACATGGATAAGTGATGTTTCACGGCAAGATATTTCTTTAGACCTGAAATATTACCTATCCATGTTCTCCAGGGATGCTGCCTGACGTGCTGAGTTACTCCAAGATTTTGTGTCCTTTTGTAAATTAACCAGCATCTGCAGTTCATTGTTTCTACATTTTAACTGATCTTACTGGGATAAAAACAAAAAGTGAACCTTTGCCCTACCCCTAACAAGTTTGCCTGAATAAATGTTATCCTGAGCAACAACATTCACATTCCATGAGTGAATTTTTAAATAAAGAGTCAAACACTATTTTAAACTATTCAACTGATGGCTCATTTTTCAATATTCATATAGCAGTAAGGGAGATATCATTCTTCTTCCATGTTATGATGCCTTTTCTTCTCCAACACATGAAAATCTATCACTGCACTAAAACATCTCTCCGCGACAAAAAGCAAAAAGGAAATCTGAAATAATTTCAACTTTTTTGCATAATTCTACACTTTAGAGATGAAGTAAATTGTGCTACTAGAACCCTGCCTGTGCACAAATAATTAGGACATCTTTAGCACCATATGGAGCTTCAGCTTCACAAGATAGGATATACAATTTAATCAACTTTGGCAAAATATCCACAAAAGTCTCCGTGCAGATCACACATTTACACTAAACTCAATATTTGTGTTAATTGAGATAAATGTTGCACCTTAATGTCTCAATGTAGGTCAGGACTCAGGGGCTGCAACAGTGCGGGGAGAAAAACTGTACTGAAGTACATACGAGTATTACTAAGAGATTATTACACAACTAAAAGCAGTTGTATGTTTGCAAAAGTGCAAATTAGCACAAAATTAGATAAGATTTACATTCTCATTTCTACACATTGAAATGAGTTCATAGATTTCTACACCACAAGTTTAAATATATTCACATCAGTTCATCCACAACGATAAGAGGTTAGGTGAATGCAAGAAAACAGTATGACATTGATATTTGTAATAAAGATAGAAAATTATTTACAAAGAAAATGTTTGCGGTTAAGTAGAAAATTAGTCCTATTATAATATCAGGACGCATAATGTTTTCATCAAATTGTCATTGAGGCAGTCTCAAACAATAGAGAAAAAGGCCCTTCAACTCATTGAACTATGTTGTTTATCGAGTACTCGGGCAAATAGGGGCTGGATGGAGCATCTTGGTTGGCATGGATGAATTGGGCTGAAGGGCCTGTTTCCATGCTGGCATGACTATGACTACTCATTTACACTAATACTACACATATCACATTTATTCTCCTCGCATTCAAATCAACTTCCCCCAGTTTATTACTCTCAATTATACATTATGGGTAATTTACAGCAACCGATTAATCTTTCAACTCACACATCATTGGGATGCGAGAGGTAACTGGAACACAGATGCACCCTGATATTTTGAGCAAATCATGCATTTCCTGGCTTCATTTTAGATTTGTTGCACCTGCAATGTTCTGTTTTTTGAAACCCTGTTGTTCAGAAACTGATTTCCAATTATGTTTCAGAGAAAACCTGGCCTGATCATCTCAGGATTTTTTGCAAGAGAGATGAAAGGAAACATGGAATCTACCAAGACAGATATGTTAATGAACAAGATGTAGGTCATAAATAAATTCCAAAATGCAACAATAATTGAACAGTCAAAGATACTTTTAAAAAATTACATTTTGATACCTTTAGATAAAATCTTGACAAATGATTAATTTGAGGTTTACATACACAATTCTTTTCAAAGATAGACACAAAGTAACTAAGCTGGTCAGCAAGCATCTCTGGAGAAAAAGGATAGGTGACGTTTTGGGTCAGGACCCTTCTTCAGTTTAACTTTGGTATAAACCAGCATCTGCAGTTCTTTGTTTCTGCAATTCTTTCCAGTTCAGTATCACCAGACACTCCTATGGCCAGTTATTTATCACCTGGTATTTGGTTGTACAATTACAAGGCCCCTTACTGTGTGTACTGAATTTTGTGATCTTACGTGACAAGGCAAACTAATGCACAAACTAGTGAGATGTGACCAGATCTGAACCAATAAAGTGGTTTACTTAACATGGAATTCATGGATAAGAATAAAAACCTACATTTTTAAAGCAACTTTAATGTACCAATATATCCTTTATCAATTGCCATTATCAATCAAAATTTGGCACATACGGACACACCAGGGTACACAACCAAAGGCTTGATAGGCTTTGAACAGTGTCTTAAGATTATAGAGAGCAGTGACAAGGGAATTCTAAAGCTGAAGGAAATGTCGACCAAAGACAAAATTACCCAATGATCAAGCAATGGAAATTGAGGAAGTTGGGGAGGTCAGAATTTGAAGAGTACAATCACCTTGGTGGGGTATAGGGGAGCAATGCTTACAGAGGTATTAGGCATGAAATCATGAAGACGGATTTGGACAACAACAATTCGACCATTTAAAATTGAGGGATTGCTTAACTAGGAACACAGTAAATCAGCCAACACCGAAGTAATAATTGGTGTCAAGGAGTGCAAGTTGGAATACAAGCATGCAACATGTTGAATGATTTCAAGTAAATTGAAGTTAAAACAAGAAGATGACCAGGAATTCTTTGGAACAATCAAGTTTGAAGATAACAAAGGTACAGATAAGGTTTCTGCAAAACTGTGAGGAAGATGCTATGACGTTGCAGGGTGACTTGGACAGGTGGTGTGAGTGGACAGATGCATAGCAGATGCAGTTTAATGTGGATAAGTGTGAGGTTATCCACTTTGGTGGTAAGAATAGGAAGGCAGATTATTATCTGAATGGTGTCAAGTTAGGAAAAGGGGACGTACAACGAGATCTGGCTGTCCTAGTGCATCAGTCACTGAAAGGAGTTCTGCAGTTGTACAGGGCCCTAGTGAGACCGCACCTGGAGTACTGTGTGCAGTTTTGGTCTCCAAATTTGAGGAAGGATATTCTTGCTATTGAGGGCGTGCAGTGTAGGTTCACTGGGTTAATTCGCAGAATGGTGGGACTGTCGTATGTTGAAAGACTGGAGCGACTAGGCTTGTATACACTGGAATTTAGACGGATGAGAGGGGATCTTATTGAAACATATAAGATTATTAAGGGGTTGGAC